>NC_053390.1:250024189-250336187 GCF_905171765.1 Bufo bufo | reverse complement strand
TATAAGACCAATTAAAAAATGATTTTTGATACAGAAATGCTGGCCTACTGAAAAGCATGTACAGTATATGCACTCAATACTTGGTCAGGGCTCCTTTTGAATGAACTACTGCATCAATGCGGTGTGGCATGGAGACGATCAGCCTGTGGCACTGCTGAGGTGTTATGGAAACCCAGGTTGCTTTGATAGCAGCCTTCAGCACGTCTGCATTGTTGGGTCTAGGGTCTTATACCTCATATATTCTCTAGGGGGTTTAGGTCAGGCAAGATCACTTTGTGTGTAATGAATCTATTTAATATTAGTTTCACTTTATGAATTGAATTACTGAAATAAATTTACTTTTCGATGAAATTCGAATTTATTGAGAGCACCTGTAGACTGCAACTTAGGTCAACTATGAGCTGAAACCATGCCGAAGTTATATTGAGATGGCCATGGTAGCAGAATAAACCACCCTTTTACATGGACCAAGAATCACGGAAACTTAAGTTTGTATGAATGCTCAAAAAAAGGTGGTAAAAATGCAAATGCTTGTTTATCAGGTGATAATAATTTCATGTAGCACCAAAAATCTTTGTTTTTCGGCAGCCCATCGCCTGTGTAAACAATGAAACTGTATGGAAATGAACAATCATCGTTATGGTCATTCATCTCCATACACTAGCAATAATTGCTTCATGTAAATGCAGCAAATGAATGAGCATTAGAAACTGCCTCATTCCCGATCATTGCCCGCTCGATTGACCCATGTAAAAGGACCCTGAGGCCTCATGCACACGACCGTGCCGTTTTTTGCGGTCTGCAAACTGCGGATCCACAAAAAACGGAAGCCGCCCGTATGCCTTCTGCAATTTTTCGGAATGGAACGGGCGGCCCATTGTAGACATGCCTATTCTTGTCCGCAAAACAGACAAGAATAGGACATGCTATATTTTTTTTGCGGGGCCACGGAACGGTGCAACGGATGCGGACAGCACACGGAGTGCTGTCCGCATCTTTTGCGGCCCTATTGAAGTGAATGGGTCCGCACCCGAGCCGCAAAAACTGCGGCTCGGATGCGGACCCGTAAAACGGTTGTGTGCATGAGGCCTAAGGCTCAGCTTCATGCAGGACTTTGGCTAAGGGCTCATTCACACGAACGTGTGCTTCCCGTTGCCGTATTGCAGCCCGAATTTGCGGATTCGCAATACACGGGCACCGTTCCGTGTGCATTCCGCATCAGAGATGTGGACCCATTCACTTCAATGGGTCTGCAAATCTGGAGATGCGGAACGGAAGCACGTAACGGAACAATACGGAAGCACTACGGAGTGCTTCCTGGGGTTCCGTTCCGTGCTTCCGCACCGCAAAAAGATAGAACTTGCTGTATCTTTTTGCGGAACGGATGGATCGCGGGGTCTGTGATCCCCGTGCGGCTGCCCCACGGACAATGCCCGTGCATTGCGGCTCGCAATTTGCGGTGCACAGCACGGGCACGGGCTTCACACGTGAACAAGCCCTAAGCATGCTAGAAGATAGGATGTGGATAGTGTGGTCCAGCCTGATTACAAATTACAAACTGTAAATTATGTGAAGTTTGTAAATGATAGATTCTATAGTTTATATTACTCTATGGATCCTAATAACAATGAACTACTAATTATGGATGGAAATATTATTAGCTCATATGAGCAGCGCTTTCTGCCCGTCTGTGTCAGTCTCAGTCTCTTTATTCTGTACTTTTGTCATGTAGTGTATTTCTTCAGTCAGGTGTTGTATGTGCACCTTCATACAAGGTCTTAGGCCTCACGCACACGTCCGTTGTTTTGGTCCGCATCCGAGCCGCAGATTTTGCGGCTTGGATGCGGACCCATTCACTTCAATGGGGCCGCAAAAGATGCGGACAGCACTCCGTGTGCTGTCCACATCCATTGCTCCGTTCCGTGGTCCGCAATTTTTTTTTTCCTATTCTTGTCCGTTTTGCGGACAAGAATAGGCAGTTATATCAATGGCTGTCCGTGCCAATCCGCAATCCGCCTTCCGTGTTTTGCGGATCCGCAATTTGCAGACCGCAAAACACACAATGGTCGTGTGCATGAGGCCTTATTCACACAGTCAGTGTCTGGTCAGTGATTTCCATCAGTGATTGTGAGGAAAAAAGACAGGAGCGCAGCCCCCACAGAGATAAGGTTTATGGCAATGTACAAATAATAATAGTAAAAAAATATTGTCAAAATCAATCGATAGTTTTGGATACATAAAAGAGAAGTCATTTTGGACCCTTGCTGTCACATTTTATAAACAGTATATATAAATTTAATTCCTGTTTATGGTTATGATCTGGAAAATGTACCTGTTTTGATTTGACGATCTTCTGACAATAGTCACATATTCATCTCCTATCTGGCTATAACAAATATATCTGCATTTTCTTGAGACCCCACCGAGTTGTTTTTCACTTTGCTGCATCTAGGAAAGAATCATATTTATACAGTCAATTATTTATGGAATTTATTGTTTCGCTCTTGAACACATTTATGATGCCAGTTTCCGGCAAGTTTGTGCACCTGTACACCATGGTCCATGTGACGGCTGCATGTCCAAGACCGATTGTGGCTCAGCTGATACGAATTCATTGTATCATATTGATCTATGATGCTATGAGATCCAGCCTGACTGTGGGTGAACATTATATTTTTGCTTATATAGTTGTCACCATGCATAATAAAAACAATATAAATTAAATTTGAATACACTCATAATGCATTAAAAGTCATGTAGTTAAATAATAACAAATAACTTGATAGGGATCTGCTTTGATGAAGATGAGAAAGGTAAAAAAAATATTATTATTTTTTTTGGGGGGGGGGGGGGAGGTCAGAGCAGTAAGGTTCTGTTCACACTGACATATATACTAAATGCATGGCCCATACAACAACAGTCTACCACTGTAAAAAATAACAGTATGATTTATGGTACAGAAAAGTGATTCATATTAAAATAACTCAATTTCAAGATATATTGGGTATACCAAAACCTATGGTTGCATGTTTATGTTCGGAACATTTCCTGGCATATTCGTCAAACGTGCAAAGTGTGAGCATAACCAAAAAATTAGACTGTACACTTCATTTGTGCAAAATAGTTGTAAAATATCTCATACAGTACATATTGGTGGAAGGATAGGCTTTGTTAGAGGTCATACTCTTTATCACTAACTTTGTAAACTCCTCAAAAAGTTATATGTTAGGAATGACAAGGCAATGGGTAAAATTAATCAAAAGCGAACCTGTCACCACAAAGTGCAGTGCAATCTGCAGAATATGCCAGATGTTAGACCTCTGCGATATTATATTGTTGACCTAGGACATCTATATAGAAGTTCTAGAGATCCACCTTAAGAAATTCTGATCCATTTTCAGAGGCTGAAAGCAAATCAAAGCTACTGACTGATATCTTGTACTTTAAAAGTAACCAACACACTTTATATACAATCTGTAATTATATATATATATATATATATATATATATATATATATATATATATATATAATAAATGAAATCCGCAGCACATCCAGGTAGTGAACAAGTGAAAGAAGCTTTAATCACCAAGCATGCGACGTTTCAATCCTCTCAATGGGATTTTTCTCAAGCAGTCTTGAGAAAAATCCCATTGAGAGGATTGAAACGTCGCATGCTTGGTGATTAAAGCTTCTTTCACTTGTTCACTACCTGGATGTGCTGCGGATTTCATTTATTTTATATTATTTGGAGGTGGATCGCCGACTCAGCCGCTGGCACTCCGTCTGTACCCTTCAGACAGTGGTGCTGCCCACATTCCTTGATTTATATATATATACACACACACATATATATATTATGATACTGTCTTCTAAAAATCATAATATATTACTATGGAATTTAGCAACTTACTTGCAAATTTTGTAGCAACATCTGAGGAACATCTCCCAGACGGTCTTCTTTAAAGAAGCACATCCACAAATGTAAAGTAAGGGAGTTACAGCAGCATTGAGACGTGGCAGAATGACAATGACATCGGTGCATACATTATTACTGGGAATGCACCAGTCAACAAATATCAGAATACAGGTAATGGACCTTGTGAATAGCGGCCCCCATAGCAGAATAAAACAGGCTGCTACAGCTATAATCAAATAAAGAGAGGTCTTCTTATAGTCCTTGTCTGGTGGTCCCTCCACCCTATTAAGCTGATATTTGGCTATTAGAAACAGTTTGATGTTGAGACCTACCATTATAGTGTAAGTTAGTAGAGACCATAAAAGCATACCAATAAGCTGGATCTTAAGAGCTACACCAGATGTGGTCAAATTTTGAGCAATTAACACTATAAATGTATAGGACCAGACAGCAACCAAAATTCCCACTGTCTTCATGTTTGTCATTTTGTGAAAATACCACATGGGGAAAGTGATCGCACAATATCGATCAGCCTGAGCTACCAAAATAGTAAGATAAGAGATACCCATAAAATTTGCTGCTATAAACATGGTGTCATTTTTACGTGGAAAACCATCTCTAACATCAAACATGCCAACATAGAACCATGTAGCTCCTGTACAGAAGTCTGAAATACAGGTGCTCATCATGTACACAAAGCGTTTTTCTCTCTTGAAAGAACCGGTGGATAAAATGGCCCAAAACACCAGCATATTACAGATTACTATCATACTAGCCAAGCAAGCTTGGAAAACCAAAATAAAGAGGTTTCCAATCGTATCTGTAGAAACAGCAAGTGGGACCATGACCTCTGTAAAAGAAAACTGGGACTGACAATATGTTTGCACTTTAGGTTTTATACCCAGCAATATCCCTGGGAGTGAGCAATGTTCTCCTCAAGAGAGAGATGCAGGAGACAGAAAGTAATTATAGGAATTCTCTATTCTCATGGGTAGCTACAGAATGCCACTGAACCTTTATGTCAAGGAAATGCAAGTTTATTTAGGAATTAGATTAGAATATTAGGAAATAATATTTTTCCATAATCTACAAATCCAAATAGTACAGATGCTTTTTAGGCTCTGTTCCAAATTGTGTTGTGGCTTCTGTTTTTATAATGGAAGCCAAGACACAATGCTGAATCCCATCAGTGCTAGATGCACTGCATTGATTTATAATGGGGACTGTAGTGTCCCATCATAGTTTTCTTCTATTTAAAAGAAAGAATAGAAATGAATAGCACAGTTATTATTCCAGTCAAATCTGCTGGAATCTGCAACAGAGGTACGGACACCATTATGATTTAAAGGGGTCTGTCAGGAGATGCCAATTAAAATGTGAACTGAACCTGCCACTATTACCAAAGTATAAAGGGAGTCAAAAGTATGTCTTAGGATGTGACATATGTGGGAGTCACAGTGGGACCCTTTTACATATAGGGGTTGCACCATCATAGACAAAGAATGCATCTGAGTTTGTTTGGACCAGCCTTGTCTGCCATTCAGATGATTAGTCGTATATATGTAATAATACATGGACAACTCAAGGTCGCCAGAGCAGGAGCCACTCTTCAGAGTAGGTCTCTGTTCTGTTTCAGAGGGGGAGCTCCTGAACCTGCACAGCATCCCGCAACTTAGACATTTAAAGAACATTTACGGTAACAATAGGGAAAAATACTCATTAATAATTAATATCATATGTATCATACCAAAATGATTGGTAAGAAGAAAATCCCTTTGTTGTCCTTCAGTGGGGAAATTTTGGCATAACAGCAGCAATCACATTCACAACAGGAGAAAAATAAGAGTAATTAGAAATTAAAGAGTAAAATACAAGAAAAACATAACACAGAATTCACTACTGGGTTTCTGGGAACAGTGGTGGTTATAAATTCTAACCGCTGCTGGGAGGAAGGACCTCCGATAACGTTCCTTCATGCACCTAGGATGCAGCAGTCTGTCACTGAAGGAGCTCTCCAGCTCCACAACAGCTTTGTGCATGGGGTGGGAGACATTGTCTAACAGTGATGTTAATTTTGCTAGAGTTCTTCTGTCACCCTCCTGCTGCACTGGATCAAGGGGAAAACCTAGGACGGAGCTGGCCTTCTTAATGAGCTTATCTAATCTCTTTGAAAAGAGCATCAGTGTTATGGCTCCAGTCCAGTTTGTTGTTCAGGTGAACACCCAAATACTTATAAGAGTCCACCACCTCAATGCCCATTCCCTGTATGTTCACCGGAACCAAAGCAGAGGGCCTGTGTCTGTGGAAATCCATTACCAGCTCCTTGGTTTTGCCCACGTTGATCTGGAGCTGGTTCTGCTGACACCAGTCCACAAAATCCTGTGTCCCCTGTCTGTACTCTGAGTCGTCCTCACCTGTGATAAAGCCGACTATGGCAGAGTCATCAGAGAACTTCTGTAGGTGGCAGCCTGGGAAGTTGAAGAAGTCTGCAGTGTAGAGGGTAAAGGGGAACGGTACCAGCACAGTTCCCTGTGGTGCCCCCGTACTGCAGATCACCTTGTTAGAGACACAACCCTGAGATTTAACAAACTGTGGGAGTTCTGTGAGGTAGTCAAGTATCCAATGTGACATGTGGTGGTCCATTCTGCCATCTCCAGCTTGTCCCTCAGAAATCCATGTTGGATGGTGTTAAAAGCACTGGAGAAATAAAAAAACATGATCCTCACGGTGCTTCCAGGCCTCTCCAGGTGAGTTACAGCTCGGTGTAGGAGGTAGATGATGGCATCATCCACCCTGATGCCAGACTGGTAGGCAAACTGCAGTGGATCCAATGAAGACCTTACCAGGGGGCGAAGATGTTTAAGAAACAGCCTCTCGAGGGTCTTCATCAAGTGTGAGGTCAGTGCTACCGGCCTGTAGCTGCTGAGGTCTTTCGGGTGTGAGGTCTTTGGCACTGGTACCACACAGAAGGTCTTCCACAGCTGTTGGTAAGATCAGTTGGTTAATTGTTCCACTGATGGTAGATTAAGGCCTCATGCACACAACAGTTGTTTGCTTCCGTGTCCGTTCTGCCGATTTTAGCAGTTCAGGTGCGGATCCATTTATTTCTTTGGAGGCGTTGAAAATGCGGATAGTGCACCGTTTGCCATCCGCGTCCGTGATCCGTAGTTCCAGTCCGTAAAAAAAATATAACCTGTCCTATTCTTGTCCGCGGAAAACGGTTCGCGGACCCATTGAAGTCAATAGGACCGCTAAAAAACACGGAGGCACACAAGATTGTCATCTGCGTCCGTTTGATTCCTATCATTTGCATGGCAAACCTGTCTTAGACATTTTTTTTACCTTCCTTTATGTCTGGTTGTCCTCCAAAAATAAAGGAAGACACACGGAAACAAAAACGGAAACGGATCACGGAACAACATAACCCCATTTTGCGGAACGGAACACAACAACGGTCGTGTGCATGAGGCCTAAAGGGGTTTACCAGGATTGTTATATTGATGGCTTATACTTGCATGAGAGGTTGATTATTTGGGGCTGTTGAGGGGTACATAAAATTACTGTGTAATTTATAAAAAAAATTTATGGCATGCATCTAGAAAAAAAAAAAATTCAGCATTGTGTTTTTTGGTTTGTGTTTTATACTGTTCGAGTTAGACATTAAATAACCAGTTTAATTCACTTATTACCATTGTGAGGATATTTAATAAGTGTAGGGTTTTTTATGGTATGTATGCACAAATACTATTTTTCAGACTAAATAAATTTTTTCAGACTTTATATTAGGAAGGAGTCTTTGGAAAAGTTTCATCAGCAGAACAAAAGAAAAAGCAAAAAGTCTGGTACCGTGTTAGGCTACTTTCACGCTCGCGTTTGGTGCGGATCCGTCATGGACCTGCACAGACGGATCTGTTAAGATAATACAAATGTCTGCATTCGTTCAGAACGGATCCGTTTATATTATCTTTAACATAGCCAAGACGGATCTGTCTTGAACACCATTGAAAGTCAATGGAGGACGGATCAGTTTTCTATTGTGCCAGATTGTGTCATAGAAAATGCATCCGTCTCCATTGACTTACATTGTGTGTCAGAACGGATCCGTTTGGCTCAGTTTCGTCAGCAGCAGCGTTTTGGGGTCCACCTCCAAAGCGGAATGGAGACGGGGCGGAGGTAAGCTGAGGCAAACTGATGCATTCTGAGCAGATCCTTTCCCATTCAGAATGCATTAGGGCAAAACTGATCCATTTTGGACCGCTTGTGAGAGCCCTGACCGGATCTCACAAACGGAGAGCTGCACCTAGACCATGTGAACGATGTCATATGGCCTAGGAAGAGACTGTGGCACTGAGTTGGGTAGACAGCCCCGGGCCTATGATTTACTTAATCCACCCCTGGCTCCTGCATCTCCTTCTCCTACTCCTCGTCAGTCATTCCATCAGCAATCAATCACCAAAGCGATTGCCAAGAGACAGCAGTATGCGTGCACTCATCCAACAGCACAGAAGCTGAACGTGCTCTTGTCCAAGTTGCTGGTGCTGCAGTCCCTCACTTTCCAAGCTGTGGACTCTGCGCCTTTCAGAGAACATATGGCTCCTGCTGAGTCGAGGTGGAGAGTCCCAAGCCGTAATTTCTTTGCCAAAAAGGCAGTACCAGCCCTGCACACACATGTAGAACAACAGTCCTTGAGCCTCTCGGTGTCCTCCAAAGTGCACAGCAGTCGTGTGGAGTTGTAACTATGGTCAGGGACAATACATGTCCTTTACAGCCCAGTTGGTAAATCCGCTTCCAAGTCACTGGCGGATCCAGGTGGGGGGGGGGGCAACGGGGCAATTCCCCCCCCCCCTGAGCTGCTCAGAAGTGGGGGGTGCGGGGGCAGGGCACAGGGATATGAGCACTTCCATTGTGGAAGCGCTCATCTCCATAGTCATCTGTATCGCCGTCCTCAGGACAGCGATACAGATGCCTGTGCTGTGGGGCAGGGGAGGGAGAGGCGTGTCCCTTCCTCTGATAGGCTGCAGGCACTAGGCCAGCAGCCTATCAGAAGCCGGCGCAGGTGGCGCGATGATGGCCTGTGTCCCGCCTGAGATGTACAGCGCGGGACACAGGCCGGAAGAGGCCTGCATCGCATCGCTGACATGGAGGTAAGTTTTATTTTTTTTAATATGTGTACAATAGTTTTACTGGCACATTGGGGGGAGGGGGGCTCTTGTTACCGGCACATTGGGGGGACCTCTTGTTACTGGCACATTGGGAAGCCTCTTGTTACTGGCACATTGGGGGGGGGGGGGGGGGTCTTGTTACTTGCACATTGGGGGGCTCTTGTTACTGGCACATGATGGGGGGCTCTTTCTACTGGCACATGATGGGGGGGCCTCTTATTACTGGCACATGATGGGGGACCTCTTATTACTGGCACAAGATGGGGGTGCTTATTACTGGCACATGATGGGGGCTCCTATTACTGGAACATGATGGGGGGGTGCTTATTACTGGCACATGATGGGGGGTGCCTATTACTGGCACATGATGGGGGGTGCCTATTACTGACACATGATGGGGGAGGGTGCTTATTACTGGCACATGATGGGGGGCTCTTATTACTGGCACATGATGGGGGGCTCTTAATACTGGCACATGATGATGGGGGCTCTTATTACTGGCACATGATGATGGGGGCTCTTATTACTGGCACATGATGGGGGCTCTTATTACTGGCACATGATGGGGGCTCTTATTACTGGCACATGATGGGGGCTCTTATTACTGGCACATGATGGGGGCTCTTATTACTGGCACATGATGGGGGCACTTATTACTGGCACATTATTGGTGGGCACTATAGGGGCATCTACTGAGGCCACAAAGAAGGGGTATTTTATATGGGGGGCTCTGTACAGTAGCATTTTATACTGGGACACATTATGGTGGGTACTATGGGGAAGGGTTAGGGTTAGGGTTTATTACAGATTTTATATCAAGACACGGAGGCTCATATTTGCTTAACTCTTTCTTTACTGAGAATATTAGCAGCAAAGACAACTGAAGAAAAAACATCAGTGTAACCATGGTAACAACTCCACCCCCATAGCCCCTATATAAGGCGCATCACAAGACGGACACCTCCTCTTTCTTTGCTGCTCGGCACAGATAAGTACCTTGGTTATTTTTTCTGTACTGGTTTGTAGTTTGTATTTCTATTACTTGGTGAGTTTATCGGTCCCCGTTTATTTGTTAGGGCTCATTTGTCTGCCCAATTAGTCTCCACAGCTTCCGTCTGTGGTATTTTTTCCTTCATTCCGCTTTACTTTTCCCCCCGTTTACTTGGACTGTCCCTTGGTCCTTATTTTTACTAGCCGTCTTGCCGCCTATTGTTTTTTTCTCACTCCGGCTCATTGCACATTCCCTCTGAGGTCTGCGCTGTCTTATGGCCATTTCCCCCCCCCTCTCCTCATACCAGCTCTTCTTACCTTTATCTCCCTTGTTCCCAGGCTTCACGCGGTTCGTAATCTCGCGAGGTACGGGATTCTCGGCCGCCTCCTTTGCCTGGTGACTCTTGGCGCCGAGATCTCGCGGCTCCTTGCGGGATTTGCGGACGTCATCATCTTGACTCACCGCTCATTGGCCCTCACACTAGGGAGGTGAAGGCTCGTGCTAGCCACTCCCCCTCTAGTTACCGGTTCTTTCAGTGCCTCCTACGATATCTCCCAGTGTCACACTGCCTTACTACTGTCTCCCTCTCCTATTTCGTTTTTTTCTGTTGGGGTGACTAACTCCTTCAGTTTAAAGTTCATCATGTCCACTGTTCCTGCTTCTCCGGCCGTTTCTGTCTAGGATAGACACACAGGTCAGGTAGCTCTCACCACTCCTCACAGAGTTAATGAGACCTCTACCCCTGTAGTTCAGGCTACAGACTTGCAGCAATCTATTTCAGATGCTATCGTTGCTGCAATGGGGACCATGTCAGCTTCTCTGACTCAGTCAATCTCACAGGCCCTTCGGGCTCACCCTGTTTCCGATATGCCCCCTCCTGCCTCCAGAACACTCCTGAATGATGGCTCTGGCCCATCAATTGACTGCGCGAATAAGTCGCGTAAAAGAGCTAACCCGCGCCCGGCAGAAAGGGCACGATTATGGAAAACCACCCGGGCACTACCGGATCCGGTATCTGATTCAGACGCAGAGTCTGTTGAGGAGGCTATTGAGAATTGGTCCAATCATTCAGGGGATGATTTAATTGATATTGCAGTTGACCCTGCCATGGAAGACCCGTCTCAGACAACGGGTGTCATTGCTGAACCACTGATAGACGTCAAGGACGCAATTATTGACCCTATGGGGGATCCCCTTTTCAACCCTGACCAGTTGCATCACCCACGGTCCTCTGAGTGGCTCCCCGCCACCCACGTGACCCAGTATCTTGAAGCTAGGATACGCACGCCTCTGTCCAAAGAGGCTCGCAGCAAGCTGCAGACGGAATGCCCTCGTCCCCTTATCCCTAACAGGATATGTGAAACCCCTAGCGTGGACCCTAAGGTGGTCCAGTTCCTGGCTAAATCTGGGTTCAACCCACGCAAGGGGCTTGATTCTGCTTTAAAAGCGTGTCAAGATAAACTTCTTGATGTCACCGGCCCTCTTGCCAAAATCTTCGATTTAGCCGAGGCCGCTAGGGTGGCTGGCACGCAGGTAGATCCGGA
This sequence comes from Bufo bufo, assembly GCF_905171765.1. NCBI lineage: Eukaryota > Metazoa > Chordata > Amphibia > Anura > Bufonidae > Bufo > Bufo bufo. The sequence goes on along the minus strand of NC_053390.1, from coordinate 250,324,572 downwards.
GGATCTCAGTGGCTGGGCCCAAAGGGCCATATGTTTGGTGGGCAATGTGAATACGTCCATTGCCATTGAGAGAAGGAAAGCTATATTGATGAAAATAGAGCCCAAACTAGCCAATTTGTCCCTATATGAATCTGGTAAGGAAGCGCAGGGCCTCCTTTTCGGGGATCCTTTCATTAAAGATTTGGGTAAATATGTTGGGGCCTTTACGGCTCTTGATAAGGCGCAGAGCTCTATGCGTCGTGTTTTCCAGCCACGTTTTTCCTCCAGGGCACGGGCAGAGGCTCCTTTAACTATCGCCAGTCCCTTCAGGACCCCAGATACCAACCAACCTTCTTTCCATCACGTGGAGGTTTTTCCCCCTCCAGAGGATTCTGAGGCGCTCCAGGATCTGTGTGTCGTATCCCATTTCACATCAGGTTGGGGGAAGACTCCGTCTCTTTTCCCATGCGTGGTCAAGGATCACCTCAGATCAGTGGGTCCTCTCCACGGTTCAGGGGTTCACCATCGAGTTGGTGTCCACCCCAAGGAACCTTCCTCTCATTCAGAGTTTTTCTTGCTCAAACCAAATCCGGTCCCTCTTGGATGCGGAACTTACATCCCTCTTCCAGAAACAGGCGATCGAGTTATCTCCCGATCCTCACACAGGAATACTAAGCAGTATCTTCCTGGTGCAGAAAAAGGGTGGCCAATTCCGCCCAGTCATAAACCTCAAACATTTGAATGTCTTCGTTCGTTACAGACATTTCAGGATGGAGGGCATCCATCTGTTAAGGGATATGCTTCAACCAGGAGACTGGTTCGTCAAATTAGATCTGAAGGATGCATATCTCACAGTCCCAGTAGCTCCAGCATCCCGCAGCCTTCTTCAGTTTCATTGGAGAGACCAAATCTGGCGCTTTACCTGCCTCCCGTTTGGTCTGTCATCCGCACCATGGTGCTTTACAAAACTCATGAAACCGGTGGTGGCCTGGCTCAGAGGGAGGGGGATTCATCTGATCATTTATTTGGACGACATCCTGATTATGGCCCAGGATCCGCCCCTTTTACTTGGTCACCTGAAGATGACCAAAGACCTTCTTCAAGGCTTAGGATTTATTCTCAACCTGGAGAAATCTTGCCTCATTCCGGCCACTTCCATAGAATTCCTAGGTTTTACCATAGATTCTGGGAAATCAAACGCTCAGCTTACCTGCGGTCAAAGTCAGGGCGATCCGCAAGGAGATTCGTCACTCTCTCGCCCTCCCACAGGTTTCTCATCGTCAGCTAGCTCGCCTGATAGGACTTCTCACTTCGTCCATTCAGGAGATTTTCCCAGCTCCTCTCCACTATCGAGCTCTTCAGAGTCTCAAGATCGCTCACCTCAGAGCGGGAGCCTCATACTCGGACACTCTAGTTTTAGATACAGAAACCAGACACGAATTGGTGTGGTGGATCCACAATTTGGCTGTGTGGAACGGCCGAGCCATATTTGGCCCGCGTCCAGACCTAGTCATCGAGTCGGATGCCAGCCTCATGGGATGGGGAGCCCATTGTCAAGGGATATCCACGGGAGGAGCGTGGTCCCCGGACGAATTGCATCTACATATCAATGCTCTCGAGCTCTTAGCGGGATCCTTTGCGATCCGCAGCTTTGCACAGGGCTCGGTTCGAGCGTGTGTTCGCTTACGGATGGACAATGTTTCCGCTGTCCGTTATGTGAACTGCCTGGGAGGGACGCGTTCCAAGGTCCTGTGTTCTCTAGCCAAAGACTTTTGGGAATTTTGCCTTTCCAGGGGAATATCGGTTGTGGCCGAATACTTACCAGGACTCCACAACACTTTGGCCGACTGGAGTTCTCGTTGTCTTTCAGATTCCAGCGACTGGAAGTTGGATTCGACGGTTTTCCAAGATATTCTATCTCTTTGGGGCCCATTATCCATCGATTTATTTGCGTCGCGTTTGAACACACAGCTCCCCAGATTCTTCAGTTGGCGTCCGGACCCGGAGGCAGAGGCGGTAGATGCTTTCCTCCAACCCTGGGGCGGCTCTCTTCTCTACGCCTTCCCTCCATTCGCACTCATCCCGCGGGTGCTCGCCAATGTTTGTCTCCAACAGGCACAATTAGTATTGATAGTGCCCTACTGGAAGACACAGTCTTGGTTTCCCCAGTTACTGAGCCTTCTGTCGGAGGAACCTCGGCTCTTGCCGTCTTTTCCTCTGCTTCTACTCGACACTTATGGTCGTCCACTCCCTCTACTTCTAGACGAATCGCTTCATCTTCTCGCATGTCGAATTTCAGGGGTTCCTGGGACTCCTCGAGTTTTTCGGCAGCAACTAGACAGCTATTGGAGTCTGCGTGGGCTCCAGGCACTAGACGAGCCTATCATGCTTCATGGGACGTCTGGTGTCGTTGGTGCGATCCACGGGACTTGGATCCCGTACAGGCTCCTGTAACGGAGATTCTTCAGTTCCTCACTTCGCTCTGAGGCAGGGAAGGCTTACCGTACTCTCAATGTGTACCGTTCTGCCATCTCTTCCAGGCATTCCGGTTTTGACGGTTCTCCCGCCGGCCAACATCCTTTAGTGTGCAGATTGTTGCGCGGCTGCCGGTTAGCACGTCCTCCAAGACCTCGTTTCTCTTCCACTTGGGACGTTGCTACAGTTCTCAGATTTCTGGAAGGTTGGCCTTCCAACTCTATGTTGTCTCTTCGACAACTCTCGGCCAAGTTAGTGACCCTTTTTTGCTTAATCTCGTGCAAACGTGTCTCTGACGTCCGGGCTCTGGATTTTGACGCACGCTATTTTACTCCAGAAGGGGTTCTGTTCAATATCTCTAGACGCACTAAGACGGGTATTAAGTCCGTTTCTTATCCGTCTTTTCCTTTCTCTCTGCAATTATGTCCGGTGGCTTGCTTGCGGGAGTATGAAGCTCTCACACGGCCTTTCCGCGCTGAGAATGCCCCTCAGCTGTTAATTTCCTTCCGTCGCCCCTTTTCTCCGGTTACCAGCGTCACTCTGTCCCGTTGGGTTAAGTGGATCTTGTCCCTATCAGGTATTGACACGTCCATTTTTACCGCGCATTCGGTGCGCAGGGCAGCGGCTACCTCTATGTCCATGGCTGGTGTTCGTTTGGAGGATGTTTTGAAATTGGCGGATTGGTCCCGAGTCGCTACCTTTCGGGAGTTCTATTTTAGACCTGTTCCTCATGCTTTTTCCTCTGTGATAGCTCAGCTTTAAACTAGCAAATATGAGCCTCCGTGTCTTGATATAAAATTCAGGATTTTCCTAAGTTATGACGTAAAGTCATGATTTTATGAAAGACACGGAGGCGAGTATTTCCCACCCGTTACTTTTATTGCCCACCCGACTGGTTTGTGGTGTGACTTGACTATCGCTTGTCTCTAACTTTTGATGTTATTATTTGTATATTTATTTATTTAATTATTGTTTACAACAAGTAGGTGTTTGGTCCGGGTATAGCTTCTCGGATCCAGATGGTTATTTCTGTATTACCATGATATCTCGTTTTTTCCCTCCAGGTTGATCGCCTTCTGTCAGCTATCTCCAGGTGCGCACCGTGCAGCAGTCCAGTTTTGATTTTCCGCAGCCGAGGTTCTGGCTGTTGTTGACCGTTCCAGGTTCCAGGTTCTCGATGGTTGAAGTCCACAAAGAAAGAGGAGGTGTCCGTCTTGTGATGCGCCTTATATAGGGGCTATGGGGGTGGAGTTGTTACCATGGTTACACTGATGTTTTTTCTTAAGTTGTCTTTGCTGCTAATATTCTCAGTAAAGAAAGAGTTAAGCAAATACTCGCCTCCGTGTCTTTCATAAAATCATGACTTAACGTCATAACTTAGGAAAATCCTGAATTTTATTAATACCGGTTACTACCTACTACACCAGAGCGCGGCACTTGAAATATGACATGTTGCACCGATGTGATCCTCTTATCCAAGCTGCCCCCTCCTTTTTTTAAACCCGATGCATGTGACACAGGAATTAAGGATACATAAACCTTTTTAAAAAATCACGATCCATCCCCTATATCCCCCTTACTATCTATCACATGATATAAGTACCTCCCTCAGAGTCAACACTGGGGGGGGGGCATTATAGTGGGCTTTATTACTCCCCCATTGTATGACCCCCTAGTGTCAGCACCAGCCTATACCTGATCTTCTATCCCTCTGCCTCTTCTCCAAATCCTTATTATGAAATCTTTTTCATTAGGATAAAACACAACATCAGCTTCGCCGAGCCCCCCAGACAAAGTGTTGAAGTGGTGTCTGAGATCCCCAAGGACACTGTGTAGTCTGTTCTATAAGCACCATTGGTTTGTGGCAGCGGACAGAAAATAATCTGGAAGTGCCCCTCCCGAGACCAGGCTCTGGATCCGCCACTACTCCAAGTTGTCACGCCGTTGGTCCTGCGACAATGTCTGCCTCTGCCTCCTCATCCTCCACCGTTTCCTCAGCCTCCACTGCAGGGACAATTCACAGTGCCCCTCCAGCATACCACATGTGCAGTGCACGGCGGTGTCACGCTGTTCTTCACCTCATTTGCCTGGGCGAATGGAGTCACACAGAAGAGGAATTGCTCTGTGTCCTTCATCAAGAAGTCAAATTCTGGCTTTCTCTGCGACAACTCAAAACCGGAACCATGGTGACCGACAACGGGAAAAACATAGTGTCGGCGCTTCATCATGGAGGGCTGAGCCATGCGCCCTGCATGGCATACATGTTCAATCTGGTTGTCAAGCGGTTCCTGAAGTCTTCCACCCATCTGCAAGACATCCTAAAAATGGCCAGGAAAGTTTGCATCCACTTCAGCCACTCGTACACCGCAAAGCACACCCTCCTTGAGATGCAGCGGCAGAACGGCATCCCCCAACATAGGCTGATATGCAACGTTTCCACCCGTTGGAATTCCAGCCTCAATATGTTGGACCGACTATATGAACAGGGAAAGGCCATAAACGATTTCTTGATGATCCAAGCAGACAGGAGTACTCCTCTGTGTAACTTCGATGTCAGCCAGTGGCATCTCATGCGTGACACCTGCCATTTGCTCAGGCCCTTTGAGGAGGCCACGTTATTTGTCAGTCGCCAGGATTACGGAATGAACAATGTCATTCCACTGCTTCATGTCCTGGAACAGATGCTGGTAAATCTGGCTGGTCAGTGGACTGGAGACGTGGCGCCTAGATCTCACAGCCACATGAGCCCTGGGGGGGCTGAACTGGAGTAGGAGGAGGACATTGGAGCAAAAGCAATGTGTAGCGAAATGGGTGGTTTTTATACACAGGCGACAGGAGAGGAGGAACAGGAGCAGCCAGAGGAGCTACAGGGTAATGAGGAAGACGAGGCAGATTACCCAGACACACCGAGGCAGTATGCAGTAGAGATGGAGGCAGGGAGTCCCTCCGAGTCACTTGCACAAATGGCCCGATGCATGCTCATTTGCTTGCGTAGTGACAGCCGAATTATCACCATTCGGCAGAGTGATGACTTCTGGCTCTCCACCTTGTTAGACCCTTGCTATCGGTCCAAAATGGGGGCCTTTTTTTACACCCGCTGAGAGTGATAAAAAACTGAACTACTCGCAGGTCTGACCGGGGGGGGGGGGGGGGGGGCCCTCTGCGCTCATGTTCCTTTGCCATAGCTGCTGTGGCAGGGTGGGGGGTAAGAGCAGTTCCATCAGCAGCAACTTGACTCTAGAGTCGCTGATGAGTAGCTTTCTTCACCCGCCTAGTGAAGAAACTACTCACCAGCAGCAGGAGCAGGACCTGAACCAGCAGGTGGTGGCATACTTGAACAGTACCCTGTCACCCCACATTGAAGATCCGCTGGACTACTGGGCAGCCAAACTGATTTGTAGCTGCAACTAGCAGAGTTTGCCCTGGAAAGCTGTCCTGCCCAGCCAGTAGTGTGGCATCAGACCGGGTGTTTAGTGCTGCGGGGCCCATAGTTACCTCAAGAAGAACTCGCCTGTCCACCCAAAATGTGGAGAGACTGACTTTTGTCAAGATGAATCAGGCGTGGATCAGCTAGGATTTCCACCCACCAATTCCTGATGCATCAGACTAGATCATCCATAGTGCCACACCAACACTTTGACAAAAGAGACCGGTTTCTTCTGGCTAACTGCCTAAGCTACTATTCTGATGCTGCCACCCGCCTGATGCCACCCATCTGATGTCAAGTGCTCCTTTTTTTACCCACCATTTTCAGCTGGTACCCATATTGCCACCCACCTCCCCACTCTGTCACCGGGTCAATCTGTGGTCTCCTGATGCTGCTGCCACCTCCACACTATGTCACCTTGCCACTCTGTGGTCTCCTCATGCTGCTGCCACCTCCCCACTCTGTCACCAGGTCACTCTGTGGTCTCCTGATACTGCTGCCACCTCCACATTATGTCACCATGCCAGTCTGTGGTCTCCTGATGCTGCTGTCACCTCCACATTATGTCACCTTACCACTCTGTGGTCTCCTGATGCTGCTGCTGCCACTTCCAGACTGTCATTTTGCCACTCTGTGGCCTCCTGATGCTGTCCCCACCTCCACATTGTCATTATGCCACTCTGTGGCCTCCTCATGCTGCTTCCACTTCACCACTGTCATTGGGCCACTCTGTGGACTTCTCATTCTTTTCCCACCCTCTCCACTTCATGACTGGGCCACTATTTTGCCTTTCGGCCTGGCAGACATCATCATTTATTTGACCCTTCTTATGATCTGTCAGAAGGAAGGAAAAATGAAAAGCACAACGGATCCTGTCTGTGTAGCAGCTGTAAGTCGAGGTAGGGGGAGAAAAAAAGAGGGTTAATCCTGTACTCCTAAGGTAGGAGATATGGGATGAACGCACAGGGCGCCAGAGGTAGAGACCACAGTGGAGTGGAAAAAGTATAGTAGAGTCCAGATAGTACTGAACAGGGAGGTTATAGAACCAACAAGCAGGGCGGCCTAGGTGATAAACTATATGCAGAAAAGCAATATAGTAAAGCAGGAAAGAAATAAAAGGGAAAAAATCACCAAGTGGCGCCTAACCGCTAATAAAATATAGTAGGTGCTAGAGTAAAATATACCCCAAAGATAGAGTTTGCAGATAAATAAATGTATATATATATATAAAATATGTTTTAAAAGATAAATAAAAACTGGTATATAGTGAATATGAACCCCTTATTGGGATATGGGGACGGGACACAACAATGCTACGTGCTAGTATATTAAAGCCGCAGAAGCAGCCAGTGTATATTCAGTGAAGCACATAAAAGCAAAAATGAAATAAAAAAATAAAAGGTGAAATAACACCGAAACTCACTTCACCAGGGAGGGGTGTAAAGGGATAAAGCTCAAGACACCCAATACAACCACCTCCCTCGCCTGGTTCGTTTGTAGAATGGTCGGAAAATACGGTAGTCCACACCAGGGGTCTTCTGGTATAATCCTTTAATAGGTAGATAAATCAGGTGGGCTCAACGCGTTTCAGGGATATATAAACCCCTTCCTCAGGAGCAGAGCAAGTAGTAGGCTTATACAAAGGATTAGAACAAACAAACATCTATAAATAGCAGAATCAAATTAGAATAAGGGGCGTATTTGACGCCAAAAAAGTCATCAGTGTCACTTCCGGAAGTGACCTCACTAGTAACAAATGGAAAACATAAATATAATTCAAATATTAAAAAAACAGAACACAGTATATACTCTATATTGCTTCTACGTCTATAACAATCTCATTAGTGCCTAGTATGAGTATTATAGGGGCCAAAAAACAGTATCGGAGTATCGGATTGAATGTGAATCCTACCTTCATCCCATATCTCCTACCTTAGGTTTGTGGAACGCAACAACCGGAACTGCGTTCCAAAGGCCCGTCCCAGGATGCAAGCTAGGGCTGAAAGTATCAGTGAACAGGAATGTTTAACGGGTGGTAGGGTGCATATGGAGACCTAAAGGATAGGGGGGAAGCTGATATGAATGAATCGGGGCAAAGATAGTGGTTACAACATAAGGAACATATTAAGCGGAAGTTCCGGTGTATGGAACGCATCGGCGGCGATGCGTTCCACCGCGGTTAATCATGCTTTCAGACAGTGAGCCGCCGATATGCCATAAATATTAAGAACATGAAACACTTAATAAAACCAACAATAGATAAGGGGACAATGTTGTGTGATAGATATGTATATATATATATATATATATATATATATATATATATATATATATATATATATATATATATATATAAAAAAGTAATAAATATAATTGTGTCAACCAAGGCAGGCATCCGCAAAGAGGCCCTAACAAAAAGGAAAAAATAAATATAGAAATTAATATAAAAATTAATAAAGAAAAATATATATACATAAAAACCATATAAATATAAAAAGCCATACACATAGAAAAAATACATACATACATACACAAGAATATATATAAAAGATAAATATACAAAAATTATATATATAAAAAATACATATAAAAAGGTAAACTCATATATATATATATATATATATATATATATATATATATATATATAGATAGATATATAGATATATAGATATACGTGGAAAGTAAAATAACTCTAGCAGTATATAGACTGGAAAAGGGGGGGGGGGGAAACCGGCTGGACAAGTAGTTAATCAATATTTTGTATCCTCAAGACTCTCATTCAGGCCAAAGGGTGTTAACGTGTTCATACGGTAAATCCAAAACATCTCCTTCCTGGCCAAGTTCTGAAAAGAGGATGGGACCCATTCGAGTGGGGTGACATATAGAAATTGTGGGTTACCATCATGTATCTCTGAGAAGTGTCTGGAGACACTGTGGGTTAATACTTTCCTTTTAATGTTCGACCGATGATCATTCATGCACTCTCTAATCGTTTGGGTGGTTCGACCTATATATTTTAGTTGGCATGTGCATTCCAGCAGGTATATAACGTTTGTAGAGCAGCAGCTCAAATGATGTCTAAGGGTGAACACTTCATCTGTGCCAGGGATATTTATTACCTTCCTACCATGTGTGATCATCTTGCAACATTTACATCTGGTTTTATAACATTTGGAGATGCCCGGGCTAGCAGCTGTCATAGATGTTGATGGATCTCCAAAAATGAACGTTTGGGCATGTTTTTGTTTCAATTTGGGACACGAAGGGGCCAATAGGTTTTTTAAACCGTAAGTTCTTTCTTCCGGATTCACATTCAATCCGATACTCTTTTTTGGCCCCTATAATACTCATACTAGGCACTAATAAGATGGTTATAGACGTAGAAGCAATATAGAGTATATACTGTGTTCTGTTTTTTTAATATTTAAATTATATTTATGTTTTCCATTTGTTACTAGTGAGGTCACTTCCGGAAGTGACACTGATGACTTTTTTGGCGCCAAATACGCCCCTTATTCTAATTTGATTCGGCTATTTATAGATCTTTGTTTGTTCTAATCCTTTGTATAAGCCTACTACTTGCTCTGCTCCTGAGGAAGGGGTTTATATATCCCCGAAACGCGTTGAGCCCACCTGATTTATCTACCTATTAAAGGATTATACCAGAAGACCCCTGGTGTGGACTACCGTATTTTCCGACCATTCTACAAACGAACCAGGCGAGGGAGGTGGTTGTATTGGGTGTCTTGAGCTTTATCCCTTTACACCCCTCCCTGGTGAAGTGAGTTTCGGTGTTATTTCACCTTTTATTTTTTTATTTCATTTTTGCTTTTATGTGCTTCACTGAATATACACTGGCTGCTTCTGTGGCTTTAATATACTAGCACGTAGCATTGTTGTGTCCCGTCCCCATATCCCAATAAGGGGTTCATATTTACTATATACCAGTTTTTATTTATCTTTTAAAATATATTTTATATATATACAGTACAGACCAAAAGTTTGGACACACCTTCTCATTCAAAGAGTTTTCTTTATTTTCATGACTATCAGCTGTGTATCCACCTGACTTCTCCTCAACGCAACTGATGGTCCCTGCCCCATTTATAAGGCAAAAAATCCCACTTATTAAACCTGACAGGGCACACCTGTGAAGTGAAAACCATTTCAGGGGACTACCTCTTGAAGCTCATCAAGAGAATGCCAAGAGTGTGCAAAGCAGTAATCAAAGCAAAAGGTGGCTACTTTGAAGAACCTAGAATATTACATATTTTCAGTTGTTTCACACTTGTTTGTTATGTATATAATTCCACATGTGTTAATTCATCGTTTTGATGCCTTCAGTGTGAATCTACAATTTTCATAGTCATGAAAATAAAGAAAGCTCTTTGAATGAGAAGGTGTGTCCAAACTTTTGGTCTGTACTGTATATACATTTATTTATCTCCAAACTCTATCTTTGGGGTATATTTTACTCTAGCACCTACTATATTTTATTAGCGGTTATGCGCCATTTGGTGATTTTTTCCCTTTTATTTCTTTCCTAGCAGCTGTAAGGCCTGTATGGTCCCATCAGAATTGGCTTGTGATTTGGTAGCCAAAAGCAGGAGTGGGTACAAAACACAGAAAACATGCAAATATTCCATTCACGTGTCATCTTTGTTTTGGATCCACTCCTGTTTTTTTTGGCATTAGCAATACTGATGGATTACTGACCAAATGCTGATCGAGTAAAGGCGGATGCTCAACAGACAGGATCTGTTTTTTGGGAGTTAATGTTCTGACAGATCAGAGGAAGGGCAAAATAATCAGTGACGGCAACACAAACTTACTGCTGACACCCTCTCCACTCTGTCGGGGGGCTCTACTTGTATAAGCGTTTAATAGAACAGGTTCTGTAGACATCTATGCAGAATCAGCTGACGACGGTGTAAAAGGAGTGCGCTTCTTCTTGGCGCTACCATCGACCTGTAAGGCTGAGTTTATACTTGAGTTATTTGGTCAGTTTTGGCCCCGTGTCCCAAATAAGTGTGAAGTGTGCAGTGATTCTAAGAGCGACGCCTGTCATCTGTATGTCATACTGACTCACAGTATTATTTAACTACCACAGCAGACTCCCTATGCGTGTTACTGCAAGGCACAGTATTCTACACCACTATAAAGGCTCTCTGCAGCCAGGATATAGCCGTTTTTTTACGCAATTCACCGCAAATTAATTCAGATCGAATCAAATTTTTTTGACAAATTTGGCGAACCGGCGAATCAAATTTTTTAAAAATTCTCTCGTCACAACCAGAGGTACGCGCTGGTTCTGTTTATTTTCATTGTATTGGAGAAGTTGACTTCTGGGGATCTTGGTGGCTCTTGTGATCGGATCTTCAATTGAAGCAGGATGATAGCCCTGGTGTAAAAATTTCCCTTTCAGATATTGTAAATGCTTATCCCTGTCTGATGGGCTGGAACAGATTTGGTTATATCTAATGGATTGACTATAGATGATGGACTTTTTAATATGTTTAGGGTAGAAGCTGTCCCATTTGAGGTATGTAGGCCGATCAATGGGTTTTCGATACAGGGATGTCTGTATTGAGCCGTCTTGAAGTTTTATGGTGGTGTTCAGAAAACACACCTGTTCTGAATAATTCCTTATCATTGTGCTGATGTAAGGGGATTAGATACTTATATTTGCTGTTAATATGGAGACCTTAAAGGGGCATCTTGGTAAATTCACAGGATAGGAAAACACTGAACATGAGAACAGATGCCCTGTAACTCAAAGAGCTCCCCAAATGAACGGAGTGCAGGTTGTACATTGCCACTTTATTCAACTCTGTGGGATTGCCGGAGATAGCTGAGTACTTGATTAGTTGGGGTCCCAGTGGTAGAACTCCCACTGATATAATAGTTATTCCCCTCTCCTGTGATTAGAGGATATCGTGAAATTACGGGAATACTCCTTTAATCTGTGCAATAGATCAGTGTTTCTCAACCTCTCTTAGCCATGTACTCTGTACTCAAATAAATTACCTCAAAGTGCCCCAAAGGCTATGACTGTATAGAGCAAAGTATTTTGATAGTATGACTTATGCATATTTCTATTCCCTCTTGTATAATTACTTAGAAAAATATTCTGCCATCGATGTACAAGAGAGAAGTCTCTGAGTGTGAGTGGCAATCTCTTGTACAAGCAATGGAAGATAGAGAACTGGCTCTAATCATTCCCCTAGCGACACCAGTTGCATGTAGAATTCCAGTGACGGAGTTGTAATAAATATGCCTTTAGGTAATCTATTAAATGTACCTTGAGAAATGATGCTACAGGTCAAAGGAAAATCCTCTCTCCAGCTCTGTGAAGTATTTCTGACAAAGAGGAAGAGACAGAAAGCCACAGGATATGAGTTACAAAATGAATGAATGACATAATGAATTACAACATAGATAACGTCATAAACCAAATATAACAATGGCCACTAGCTGGCAGCAAATTACACTAAGTATAGTGGTTAATAGATATAAGACACTGAATACAATTAATATGATCTAATAGCTGGGACAGCACAAACATTTTCAAGGAGTATTTTTGTATAGAGAATACTAAGATATCGAATCATATACATGATCGGTTTTTAACGCAGTGACAATCTATTTGTCACCAAATGTTGAACACACCTGCTATTTACTGGGTACAATGTGTCAACAACCAAGAGCAATTAAAATAAATAATAGTGGGTGTCTTCTTTGCTACTGGATATAGTAAAACTTCATTCACAGGGGAAGGATTATATCTATTCAGATATATTTTTGCAGGGCTCAATTAATTTATCTTACTCACTACATAACGTAGGAGGAAAGAATCTTCATTTATAGTGGGCTAAACAACTTGATTGTTTCCTAATGCTCAAATCTGTCTAGTAACTTTTTTATTTACTATTTCAGAAGTAAAATATTAGGCCAGTTATATCAAATTAAGTAATAAAACTACTTACTCATCAAATCTGTCAGAAAATTATACATCCGAGAGAAATACTGTACATGTACAAATATGTATTTAATCAAATTTAAAATAGAATTGTGATACACATTATTAGAGTTTATTACACGCGATAACAAGATCACTAGAACAAATAATTGTATCTTAAAACAGGATTTATGAATTCCAATGAAGTGTGTGCATCTTCATAGTCCACTTGTACAGTACATATCAAGAGTAGCCATTCGAACAGTAACTGTATAGTGCATCTTCTAAATCTAAATCTGCAAAACAACTGCAAGACGATTTTAAGACATTTTTGTAATTCTGTCAGGTGATTTTGAGACACAAAAACTAACTTGATAAATGTATTCACTTATTTCAGAAAATAAGAAAAACTACTTCTGTTCATAAAGAGGTTCAGTCAGAGGCCTTGAATGCCTTCTCCTTAAAGGATCACAAAACCCTGCGAAACAAGAAAGGCATAATATGCTAAGTAAAGTTTGTCTTTAGCTCTTTCTGTATATACATCTGCAAGCTACTAGTGTAAGCAGTTTTTAGCAGTTTTCCTGCAGTCAGAGAAGTGCCTCCTTCCTCTCAGAACTTCCCTCTTGAGCTGGGGACCGACTTTGTGCATCATGAGTTCACAAAGGCTTGTGATGGCTTGTACACTTGTAACTGGTGGTTGGCTGAAAGCTGGGAGATGTGATGTGAGGTCTGAGGAGAGCTGTGCAGAGGGTTACCCGGTGCTTTGGGTGAATTTCTGAGCGAGGCCTGGCTATCACGGCATGGGAACTCCTGTGGAGTGAGCTAGAACCTGGGATAAAGGGTGTTACAGGAGTGGCTGTGAGCTGCTGCTGCCCTGCTCGCCTCAGCTGGTGGCCCAGACCCACCAGGAGGAAGCCAACGGTGGGTCTGCACTTGCTCTTCACACAGGCTGCGGCCTGTTTGCCGACAGAGCCTCTCTGCCTGTGGGGCGTGCGTGTGCTCCCTTCGGCTGTTTAACCTCCTGTCACATTAAAATTGGAAACACTTTTCTGAAAATGTCAATTTTGTGACCACCGAGGCCGGGAGAGTGCAGGAGCTGTCGGGTCTTCCATAGACCATGATTATGCTGTACAGCCTATCTGGGGGGTGTATTTCCCCTGTAACTGGGCTACTTTGTCATCCCCAGTTACAAGAGAAATCAATAGTTGATACTTATGATTATTTATTTTGGAAAGATCATTAAGCAAGAATACTTGTGGTTCAAAAGGGATTTGTATTTTTAATTTATACATGATAAAATTATTGATGGTATTCCAATAGTTTATAAGTTCTGGGCAGGTCCAGATCATATGAAGATAGTCCGCTCCTGAAGTGTCGCATTTAGGGCAGTTAGACGTGTCTCTTAGTCCACATTTATTCATCCATAAAGGGGTGATATATAATCTGTGGCAAATATAAAAATGTACTGAAACATGGTTGAAGTTCTGGGATAGTGAACCTAGATTCCCAAAAATATTCTCCCACCCTTCTGATTGTAAATTCGGACAATCCACCTTCCACGCTCTTTGTCCTGGTTACTGTATATCACTAAACCGTGCCTTGAGTAATAGCTTATATATATATTTGAAATCTTTGTTCTAGACAGTGTACCCCCTACCCAATCATTCAAGAAAGATGAACTATCTATATCCAACACCAGTTTATCGTCCAGACTAAATAGTACTGAACGCAATTGAAAGTACCTAAACCATGAAAAGTTTTCTATATTATGTGTCATCTCTATAAATGGCTTAATGTCTATATCTTTAACTACCTGTGAAATATACAAAATTTTATTCTTTTGCCAAAATGTGTCGGCTGCAATATCATCTAGCCTTTGTAAGTACACATTGTGCCAAAGAGGCGTGAATGTAAGTGAACCCTTTACCTTCAACCATGTCCTAGTAGTAGCCCACACTTTCAGGAGTAGTTTTATAGTCTCTCTGTAGCCCCGCTCATTGGTCTTCAATAGCCCGGATTCCAACAGGGTAAATATCAATAGTTAAAAAAAATATGGACTTCCGGTTCCGGCGCCGACATGCGAAGACGGCAGGCATAAGAGCTCCGTAACAGTAGAGACACAAACGGATTCATACTGCCTGTATTTAGCCGGGGATCGGAAGAATTAACTATCCTAAAGATCGACCACAACATATGGATCGGTTCCTGACAAATATGGGCAACAAAAAGAAAGGCAAAGCGGCTTCACCACTGGAAGCTGAAGAGCAAGTGGCTTCAAAAATGGCGCCAGCTATGCCTGAGGAGATCGTGGCAGCTGAATCGCCGGGAAGTGCAAGCAGCAAACCACAGATTGATTACAAAGAGCTAGCGGTGGAAGTAGCCACGCAGCTAGCCCCAGATTTGCGAGAGACCTTGGCATCGTCAGTCGCTAATGTAATGCGACAACTGCAAGAAACAGTCCAGCAGCACGAGGACCGACTGGAGGAGGCGGAAGGCCGAATACAAGTAATGGAGGACACTACTGAGTCAATACTCCAAAAACTCCAAACAGCCCTGGCCGACAACAAGCGCTTATGGGAGAAAATAGACGATTTGGAAAACAGATCCCGGCGCAACAACTTACGGTTAGTGGGGTTGCAGGAATCCATACCTCAAGGAGACTTGATTAATATTTGTGAGCTGGAACTGCCTCAGGCCTTGGGGATAGCGAGGCGTTGTAAAGTAGAACGTGCTCACAGAGTGGGCCCTCCCCGCATTGCTATGGATGATCAGCCGAACAGGCCAAGACAAATAATCATGAGATATCTGGATTATACAGATAAAGAGGCAATATTTAAGGCTTTTAAGGCCCGCAAAGATCCCATCCTACTAAGGGGAATGAAAGTTCTTATTTTTGGGGACTATTCTATGGAGGTAACGAAAAAGCGCAAAGCTTTCTCCCCCCTGTGTACACAGCTTCATCGAGGAGGAGTGAAATTCGCCCTAATTTACCCAGCCACCCTAAGAGTCTTCAAACTAGATGGTTCTAGTAAAGTATACACTTCACCTGAAAAAGCAGCGGCTGACTTGGACGGGAAAATAGGTCCTGTAACACGAGGCCAAAGGAACTTGATTAAAAACTTGCAAGAAGATCCATCCATGGACACTGACCAGCAGGATGGTATTCGTCCTAGGAGGAATCGCTGAGGATGTCGTCAGTTTTGCCAGGAGGTTTTGCAGGACTGTAAAGTGAAGTAATCTTACAGTTCTTACAGGGGATCTTTATCCTTATTAGGAAACTCTTGAAGCTAATGCTGCTAGAAAAGAAAGATTTGTGAGAAGTGCTCTCTCTACCTATGCCTTAATATTTTACACTATGTTTGATATATGTTTTTATTTCTATCTATGTCTTATTTTTTAGTTTTTCTTTGTCTCAACTGTTTCTCCGGGGCTAGAAGGTAATTACAGTAGTTATCTGCCTGATATCACATGCGGAAAAAAGTGAAGTCGTTATGAGTTATGAAGGAAAGCACTAGAGGTAGATTTATGGTGCGCCTTGCTCTGGAAATGTTTTGGTTCATTGGGGTTGGTTGTAGAAGGGAGGGAGGGGGGGGGGGGTAAAGGGTATTGTTTTCTATGGGGGTTCAGTTGGTCACTGGCAAATTACTGTCTCAGAGAGATCTCTAAATTATGCTCATGATGATAAAAATTATATCGTGGAATGTTAAGGGACTACGCTCCCCGCAGAAGCGTAACATGATCCTGAAAAGATTAAAGCATTTAAGGGCTGATATTGCAATGCTCCAAGAAACCCACTTATTAGAAAGTGATTTCAGTCGTATGAAAAAATACTGGGTAGGAAAAGTTGTGGGCTCCCAAGCAGTGCAGCACAAGGCAGGGGTACTGTTCCTATTGCATAAAAATTTAGCTTACGACATTCTTGGAGTGGAATCGGACGACTCGGGGCGATGGTGTACATTGCATATAAGTACGGGTTCAGGAGAAATTAAACTGCACAACGTTTATGGCCCTAATGGAGATAATAAGCGTTTTTTTGCTGACTTAGCAATGAGAATAAATAGGGATACGGTGCCCAAACAACTAATTGGCGGTGATCTAAATACGGTAGTCAATATGAGGGAGGATAGGAGGCGTATCAGTAAAAGTACGGAACTCACACATGTCCATGACAAAGTGCTGGAGCCCTTCCTGAGAGATACAGCTATGACAGATATATGGAGAATAGCTAATCCGGATGACAGAGATTTTACTTTTTTTTCACCTCCACATGATTCCTGGTCCAGGATCGACTATTTTTTGGTTTCAGACTCCCTGAAGCCGAGAGTTTTAGATCCAAGGATCCATGATATGGTGATATCAGACCATTGTCCGATTTCTATAGTGATTTCTGAAGTTCAGCCAAAAGGCCAGGATATCATCTGGAGGTTTCCCTCTTATTTGTATAATGATGAAAGTTTTACTGAGGTTCTTAAGGGGTGGCTTTTGGAATATAGGGGGGATAACATATCTAGCGTAGGGAATTCGTCACTATTCTGGGACACGGCTAAAGCCGTTCTTAGGGGTAGGATTATAGCTTATGTAAGGGGTCTAAAGAAGAAAATCTCAGATCAGCTCCAGAAACTTGGGTCTTCCCTACGAATGGCCTATACAGCTTATCAAACAAACATGACCCCACAAAATAGGGAAGCTTGGCACCTAGCTAAGAGGGAGTACGAGATATGGTATGAAAAGGAAAGTTAAGTGCGATATGTCCAATTTGGAGAATAGATATTTCAGAGGAGGGAATAAGTCAGGGAAAATGTTGGCTAACCTCATTAAAAACTCTAGGAGCCAGGCACATATTTTAAAAATAGCGGATTCTGGGGGGGTTATTCATGATAAACCCGAGAAAATAGCTGCTGTTCTGGGTGAATACTATAGAGATCTATATAGTGACCCGGGTCCCAAGGTCCCTTTGTCATCCTTTCTCTCCAGGTGTATGAAGATGCCTACCCTCACAGCCACTCAGCTGGAGACATTGAACTCCCCAATATCTGAGGATGAGGTATGCATAGCCATTAAAGGTCTACATTTACATAAGGCTCCGGGGCCGGATGGATACACGGGAGAGTTTTATAAGATGCTGGGAGGCGAACTGAAAGCCCTGCTGGCAGCGGTGTTCAATGGAGTTTTGACGGGTTCACCGTTGTCAGCGGTGGATAATTTAGCATATATTAAATTAATTCCCAAGCCAGGAAAAGATGTTTTGAGCCCCTCCTCATATCGCCCAATATCATTAATTAACGTGGACCTTAAGTTGGTGGCGAAGATTATGGCAGATAGACTCTCTTCTTTTATGCCGGGTTTGGTGTCTCCTTCTCAGTCTGGATTTGTTAAGGGTAGGGCGGCTGTTACCAACATTAGAAAGGTGTTGGCGGTGTTGGATGCGGTTCAGTGTGGCACCTGTCTTTCTCCGCGTCCGTCGCTTTTTGCGATAGACGCGGAGAAGGCTTTTGACAATGTCAGATGGGACTGGCTAGATGAAATTTTGAATCAAATAGGTTTCAGTGGCCCAATTCGTACCTTCATTTCGGCACTTTATACGTCTCCCAGGGCTAGAATAGCAATTCCGGGCTTTATGTCTCCTCCCTTCCCATTGTGTAGGGGAACACGTCAGGGGTGTCCTCTCTCCCCGCTATTGTTCAATCTGACATTAGAGCCACTAGCTCGTATGTTAGAGGGGGGAGAGGTCTTTAGAGGAATCAAAGTGGGGAAAAGGGAAATATATACATCTCTATTTGCAGACGATGTTTTGTTGTTTATGGCCGACCCCTTGGAAGATATGGAGAAAGTCCTGAGCCTCCTGGACTCTTTTGGGCCAGTGTCAGGTTTTAAAATAAACAGAGACAAATGCGTGTTATTGCCGCTTAAGCCATTGAAAAGCAGAGGGGCATCTCCGATAACGTGTGAAGGCATCAAGATTAGTGACTCCCAGATCACCTACTTGGGAATAAATATAGGAAAATCCCCTTCTACCCTTTATAATTTGAACTTCCTCCCAATTTTTAAAAAAATTAAGAGTGACCTAGGTAGATGGCAGAGCCTCCCGTTGTCCCTGTCAGGAAGGAGCCATTTAATAAAAATGATATGTTTCCCTAGATTGTTGTACCCCTTACAAACAATTCCACTACTCTTGAAGCACTCTAATATCAATGACCTTCATTCAATATTTATTAAGTTTCTGTGGTCAGGTAGGAAATCTCGTATTGCCTTGAAAAAAATTAATGCTGCCTAGGGAATTGGGTGGGCTAAATGTACCAGATGTTAGAATCTATAACCTGGCATGTCTTCTGAGGCATGGATTGGATTGGGTACATGGCACGGGTCATTTCTCTAATTTTGACATAGAGTCGCAATTGGCTCACCCCTGGCCACTAACAAATCTGCTTCACACCAGAAGGCAGGCCTTGCCACAGTCGCTGAAGAACTCATCTATACTGCGTGATACGATGATAGCTTGGAGGGAGGCGCGTAAGCTAGCTAAGATGCCTTATCTGGCCTCCAGAATAATGGGGCTTTGGCAACATCCTGAATTCCCGCAAGGGGTCTCAAACAAGATGTTTCAGACATGGAAATCGAGAGGTATAAAAACTCTGCTTGACCTTCTCCATGTAGAGGAAAAAAGGTACCTCACCTTTCCAGAATTAAGACAAAAATATAACCTGGGCGAGTCTCACATGCTCCCCTTCCAGCAAGTATATTTTTTTTGTAGGGAAAGGTTGAGGGATGTCACGAGTGAATGTGCAGGTAATTCCTTGATCTTCTCTTTGGGAGCCAGTAAAAATAGACTTTCCATATCACATATATATATATAGAGTATTGCGTGAATCAGGCAACAAAACCTCGGCAAAGGTCCTTTTTAAGAAGTGGGAAAAGATGCTGAATATATCTGTAGCACCTGAAAAAATCTTGCAGGGGTGGCTTAGGGTGTGCAGAGCTGTTCCTTGTGAAGTGTGGCGAGAGTCTCACCTGCGATTGATTCATTCGGCCATCTATGCCTTCACATTTCCCAGGAGACCGGGGGATTCGACTTACATTACGGCTTGCCCGAAATGTGCTTTGGAAAAAGCAGATTTAACGCACTGTGTTTGGTTATGCCCGCAAGTGCAGAAATTTTGGAAGCAGATAAAAATTTGGATTGAGGAAATTTGGAAATACGACATGAGAGTGGCTCCTGAGGTTATGCTCTTCCATGATTTCGAGGAGTCTCAACATTCTCCCCCCTTGATAGTGGATGCAGCTCTGGTGATTTCACTGAGATGTCTGCTGCAACGGTGGTTGAAGACAGAGACGCCTGGGCTACCTGATGTGAAGGCACAGATGGTGCATCTTATGTTTCTAGATAAACTGGACACCGAGTCAAATAAGGAAAAAAAAAACAAAGGGTTTTTTAAAAGGTGGAAATTGTTTATTACCAACAACTTTACACAGGAGGAAATTAAAAACATTATGCAGTCATTCAAATATACAGAGTGGTATAGTTTAGAAGCCCTCAAGGGCACCCTAGGGAAATTAGCCATCTAACCATCAAATGTTAGATGAGGGGAGTAAATCAGGTAGAAAACTAAAAGGACAGATGACATGAGATGTTAGAAAAGACAGATTGGGAAATCTAGGGGCAGTTTTTGCTGAAGTGACCTAGTTGGGTGGGAGGGGGGGGGGGGTGGGATATTTTTCATTTTCATTATTGTTTATGAAAAAGATAAAATGATGTATCACCTTTACATTGAACCTGTATTCAAAGTCTTGTACTGTTTCTTTCTTATGTGGTGAAACAAATAAAACAATTGTTGAAAAAAAAAATAATAATAATAATAATAATTATGTTAAATGTCCCCCAGAGGTCTTGTATGACCTTATGGGGGACACAAAGTGTAAAATAAAACATAAAAAAAATAAAGTGTTTTGAAAAAAATAAATGAAAAAAGTTTCACATTAAAAAAAACATGCCCCCAAATATAGAGCAATGACTGGCTCTATAATAAAATGATCTACCCCATCAGGTGAACATTGAGCCCCCACACAAGACCATAGCCAGAAAAATAAAAAAATATGGCTCTATGAAAATTGCAACACAAAAACACAATTTTTTCTTCTAAAAATGCTCTTATTGTGTAAAATAAAATAAAAAAAGACATATTTGGTATCGCTGCGTCCGTAACAATTGGCTCTACGAAAATATCAAATGATCTACCACATCAGGTGAACGGTGTAAAAAAAATAAAAAATTATGCCAAAACAGTTTTTTTAGTCACCTCACAAAAAAACATATCAATCAATCAAAAAGTCGTATGTACCCCAAAATGGTAGCAATAAAAACGTCACCTCATCCCGCAAAAGGGCCTCACACAAGACTATAGGCAGAAAAAAAAAAAAATGGCTCTAAGAAAAATGGCAACACAAAAACGCACAAAATAAGCCCTCATGCAGCTCATTCAACAAAAAATAAAAAAGTTATTGCTCTTAAAAAATATGACAGAAAATTCCATGTTAGAAAATGCAGATGCCGCTCCTTCCCTTCTGAGCCCTGGCGTATCCCCAAATAACATTTCGGGACTGCCGTTCGCTGCAAAGATAGGCGAGAGGGAGGTTGTTGCACAACTACAGGGATATCTGGAGGCCAATCACATTCTTGACGACTTCCAGTCGGGATTCCGACCCGGAAGGGGTACTGAGACCGCTCTGGTCAATGTCCAGGACGATCTACTGATGGCATTAGACCAGAACGACTCTATGGTCCTAGTCCTTCTGGACCTATCATCCGCTTTTGACACTATTGATCATCAAGTGTTACTGAACCGGTTGAAAGTGGTAGCCGGATTAGATGGAAAGGCCTTGGCATGGATGGTCTCATTTCTCCAGGACAGGGTACAACGAGTGAAGCTGGGGGTATTTCACTCAGCCGATCTCCCACTGTCCTGTGGAGTACCACAAGGCTCGGCACTATCCCCAGTCTTGTTCAACATCTATCTGAGACCATTGGCCGACATCATCAGGAGCCACAATCTTCGGTTTAATGCTTATGCGGATTATACACAACTGTACTTTAGGCTTGCCAAAGGAACAGTTGATCAAGTCGATCTGGCCGGATGTCTCTTGGAGATCGATCACTGGATGAGTGCCAATCATCTAAAGCTTAATGGCACCAAAACTGAATGTATTACATTCAGTGACCAGAAGATTACACCCTCAGCACCCCAATGGCCATTGTCTTTTGGACCTGTCCCTGAGATAGTCATCCAGGTCAGGAACTTGGGAGTGGTCTTGGACTCCAGATTAACCCTGGCTCCTCAGATAAATCAGGTGGTTAGTACCTGTCACTACCAGCTGAAACTTCTGAGGAGGATCTTAAAATACATTGAATCCCCTCTCAGGAAAGCCTTGGTCAGGGCAGCGATCAGCAGTCGTTTGGACTATTGTAATGCCTTGTACATGGGACTCCCTAAGAAGAACTTGCATGGACCTCAACTTGTGCAGAATGCCGCAGCAAGGCTACTAACGGGTGTTGCCCGTCGAGAGAATATCACTCCCTCTCTTAATGCCTTGCACTGGCTCCCCGTCCAACAACGGGTGATGTTCAAGATTGGATGCTTCATGCATAGGGTATTCCATGGTGTGGGGCCCCTGTACCTGCGACGTAAATTCACCAGGTACACCCCGTTGAGGACATTGAGGTCTAGTAACTATGCAAATTTTAACATCCCGCAAGTTAACAAGATCAGACGTGGAGGTAGATCCTTTTCGGCTCAAGGGGCCAGATTTTGGAACCACCTACCTCTGGCCCTGAAAATGATTCCCAGTCTTCTCTCATTCAGACATGCACTGAAAACCTTACCTTTCAAACAGGTGTTTGATCTTCCTATATAACACTTATTTTTGGTTCATATAATTTTGGGGGTTTTCCTAAATTTTAGTCTATAAATTCACGGTTGGTAATGTCCCTTCTATTTTAAAGATACTTTTTCCTCACGTTTATTAATTTTGTTCTCTTCACATTCTCTATATCTCGTCCGAACCCTTTTGAACCTTGAGATCCCCCTACCTTCTCTCCCTTTTTCTTGATTCTCTATTTATTATTCTCTAGGCCTTTGCGGCCCATGGCAAAGTGTCATGCCTTCTTCTTGAATCAGCCAGCTAAGCGCATCGAGGCCCTAAGGGTAAGACTGCGTGTACACAAGACTATCCATCATCATCATCAACATGAAGTACAATGTCTCATTAGAAAACAATCTCTGAATGGCTTGGATAAGTAAAAGCGTTCCAAAGTTATTACCACATAAAGTGACACATGTCAGATTTGCAAAATTAGGCCTGGTCAGGAAGGGGTTAAAAAAATGTTTTGTTTTGTTCTTTTGCAGGATGATTAGTAATTTTTTATTTATGAACACTTTTGGGGTACATCTAGTGTTTTAAATAACTTTTATTATTATTTATTTTATTTTAAAGGGGAAAGTAATTTTAACATTATTATGTGGGATTTATTTACCGCGTTTACTGTGTTGTATAAATAACATGATAACTTTATTCTGTGGGTCAGCACAGATAGGATAATATATTTATATTTTTTCTTTTCTCTTGCAGGCTGTCAGCTCCGCCTCCATACTTTATTTGCTCATATCTGGGGACATAGCAGCTAGATGTATGGGCCTGATATTGCAATGCATTCAAAGCTTTCAAACAATACCAGTATCCCATCATTAGCGCCACCGCACCCAGAGATATAGCTGTTAGAAATCGAGTCAGGAGTGAAAGCAGTGAAACCAGCTTTTACTTTCACTTTCAGCTGCATTCACTCTCATCCCGGTTTCTAACAGCTATATCTTCCTATGTAGTGGTTGCTGTGATTCTGTATTTGTTTGAAATCTTGGAATGCCCATATGTCTAGCTGCTACTAATCCCTAGATATGAGCAGTCTGGAGGAAGGGAAGGGGGGGCAGTTGAGGAGCTGACAGCCTGCAGGAGAAAAGAAAAATATAAAAACAAATATATAAATTTGATATCCTATTTGTTCTGACCCACAGAATAAAGTTATCATGTTATTTATATCACACAGTGAACGCTGTAAATACATTTCAAATAATTTTAAAATTGTTGTTTTAATCTTTTTATCAGGCCTATATCTCTAGCTGCTACCAACCTCGAGATATGAGCAGTTAAAACAATCCCCCCCTCCTTCCCTCCTGCTGCCCGAGCTTGGGCAAACTATTAGGTGGTTACCGTAATGTTCACTAGCCGATGGATGCCAACCATAGGGTATTTCAGTGGGAAGGTGTCTGATCAATAAGGTTCCTCATCTTGCTAAGTTTATGCAATGGTGTGCTGTATCTTGTTGTCTGCCCATGTAGCAATCTCTGCCCATTTACTGTACTCTGATCTTCTACTGCCTGACCTGATCTGAGTCTGACCACCGTGTTGACCCTACACTGCCTGCTGTGATCTCTGACCATTTCATGTATTGCACGCACCCCACCAGCCCCGACCTCAGTCTGTCCCTGACTATGATTTTGCCTGATCCCTTGGTGTCCTGCACCAATGTCTCTGATCCCTGTGGGTCAACTATAAACCACATAGAGACTACTCCAGGAGCTAGCAGCCTTGTGGCTCCCCTGCAGCAAAGTCTAGATCCCTTTATAGGAGTTAACGGGTGAATGCCAGGGGACTGCCAGGATAAGTCAAATCTGTTGGCTTATACAGTGGTCACACACCCACTGCCGTAACAGAGGGTTACACAATGACGCAATTGTGCCACCATTGCACCAATTCAATGATAGCCATGAGGCTATTGTGTCACTGTATCTGTCACTGTAACAGAGCCACCACCTACCATGGAACATTTTTTAATACTTGTGCCCTTTTATACAAGGGCCTTTGGGCCCTTCAGGTTCCAGAACATGGGTATAGCTGTTGCATCTTGCCCCCTAAAGCTACACCTCTGGGAAATAAATTATCATTACAATTGACCTAAGATCCTGATGTGATTAGAAGAGAAACAAAGGATGAATGGATTGTAGAATAGACACAATTAAAATATTTCAAAGCAATAAGACAGGTCAGTTATATCAGCACATAGCTGTAAATGAAACAATTCCTCCATATGCATTTATCACATGATCAGTGAGGAAAGCAGCCACTACCACTTACTTTCTACACTTGAGCGCATGTAAATAGACATCCATTCCTGGATGGACATTTAGCTGAATAGCATTAGAATGAGAAATACTGAAGAATGACTAATACTGTATTGTCAGAAGTCTCCTACACTTCCACCCACTGGTAAAAAGTAAATTGTAGAATTATACTAAACAGAGAAAGTACGTTCAGAGACTGAACCAAATTACCAACAAATATATCCACTAATGAGTATGGGATTGCTCTGGTCTGGATATTAGAACTCCCTCTTCTCTTCCCTGGAAAATTATTCATCCGTGGGATTTTAATCATATCACTGGAGATTTGACAAAGATGCTTTGATGTCCCTAAGGTGAAGAGGAATACAAATGTTGATCAAGATTGATTCAAAGCATTCATAGGCAAAACAAACATACGGAAACAGCCATATAAAGTACTCATTTATCATAGTGTAGTCTGGATACAAACAGAAATAACTTTAGTAGATAATGTTTATAGCAGCATGCACTCAAACCACTTTCACATCTGCATTTTCCTTTCCAGTTTTGAGATCCGGCAGAGCATTTTTGTGTGCGGCATGGGAAACTAAACATGCCAGATCCGGCATCAAAAACCATGTACGGTCAATGGTGCCAGATCCGGGATTTTTTTGGACGCGAAAAAAACTGATCCAGCACCTATTGACTTACAATGGTACTTGATGCCGGATCTGGCATGTTCATTTTTGAGATACCACCGGATCCGTTCTGAACGGATGCATCCAGTTGTATTATGCAAATTGATGCGTTTTCCTCTGCCAGATCTCAAAACCGAAAAGGAAAATGCAAATGTGAAAGTAGCCTTATACAATGACTTCCTTCAGCCTTGTCTTACCTCTGCAGCGTTTTGCACACAGACATCATTCCACACTCTTCCATCATTCTCCCCCTCTTGGTGACCCACCATTGTCATCCTGCTGCTATTTACAATACTGTGCCCGCTGTGCTCCCCAATGTCCACAAACACTATACTACAAAAATAATAGTGCCATACAGATAGTCCCCCCATAGTAATAGTCCTCTCAGACTGCTCTCTATAGTAATAATGCCTCCTACAGTATCTCCAATAGCAATGTTGCTCCCCAAGAGTGACCCCATTAGTAGAAATGTCCTCCATGCAGTGCACAATAATAATGCCGCTACAGTATCCCCAGTAGTAATAATGCCACCATAATTCTCCAAGTAGAAGTAAGGCCCCCTTATAGTGCCCTCAGCACTAACAAGGCCCCTCTATAAGGCACCCCTATTGAGCCCACGGTAGTATTAAAGCTCTGTATAGTCTCACCAGTAGCTATAATGCTCTATATAGTGGCCCCAGTATTTCTTATGCTCCCAGTAGTTATAATGCCCCCTGCAGTTCTAATTCTCAAAATTCTCTGCAGTTCTAATTCTCTAATACTCATCTTCCTCCTGATCTCCACCCTTTTTTGTCATACAGTCCACAGGCCCCTTCCAGCCTGCAGCCTGAGTTTCTGCAGGCCAGACGCAGGCATTAGTGACCATGTCATCGTGCCAGCTGAGACACAGAATGGGAGGTAACAGTGTTATCACGACCTCCTGCACTGTTCTACTGCCTCATAGGTAGACAGATAATTTCCCCAGAGGCCACATCCAGCCCACGGGCTGAATGTTTGAGACCCCTGATTTTAACATACACTTTACAGCAGCCACCATAGGCTATAGACACAATCGACAGGGGCTGAATGTTTAAGACCTCCGATTTTGAGATATGCTTTACAGCAGCCACTATGGGCTATAGACACAATGGACAGGAGGGGGCCTCTGACTTATATGGGAGAGTTCTCTACACATCCTCTGTTAACTGTGAAGAGGCGAGGGGGCATAGGTAAGCTTCTGTGTTACCAGTGACACGCCTAAGGTGTTTGGCACCCAGGGAGATCCGTTCTCTGGCACCCTTCCCCCCCATACTTTAAAACATTATGCCCCCTCACAGTTGTTATGCCTTAATTTTTCCCCCTCACAGTTGTTATGCCCCCATTGTGCCCTCCTCGCAGTAGTAATGCCCTCATCATGCCCCTTCACAGTAGTTAGTCCCTCATTGCGTCCCTTCACAGTCATTATCCCATCATTCTGCCCCCTTCACAGTAGTTATGCCCTTATTGTGCCTTCACACAGTAGTTGTATCCTCATTGTGCCCCCCAGTAGTTATGCCTCCTTTGTGCCTCCCTCAGTAGTTATGCCCTCATTGTGCCTCCCTCAGTAGTTATGCCCTCTCAGTGCCCCTTCACAGTAGTTATGCTTTCATTGTCCCCCTCACAGTAGTTATTCCCTCTCTATGCCCATTCACAGTAGTTATGCCCTTATTTCCCCCCCCCCCACAGTAGTTATGCCCTCATTGTGCCACCTCATAATTGTTATGCCCTCATTGTGCCCCCATTCACAGTATTTATGCCCTCTCTGTGCACCCTTCAGAGTAGTTATGCCCTCATTGCTCCCCTTCACAGTAGTTATGCCCTTATTGTTTTCCCCTGACAGTAGTTATCCCTTCACTATGCCCCCTCACTGTAGTTATCTCTTCATTGTGCCCCCTTACAGTAGTTATGCCCTCTCTGTGCCCCTTCACAGTAGTTATACCTTCATTATGCCCCCCTCACAGTAGATATGCCCTCTCTGTGCTCCCATAACAGTAGTAATGCCCTTTCTGTGCCCCTCAGTGTTATTAAAATAAAAAAAACTAACTACTCACCTTGTCCCATTCCTGATGATCAGATCACCTCCAGCACTCCCCTGCAGGCACAGATTTCGCTGCAGCACTGTGTGGGAGGAGTGAACAGGCAGTTTCCCGGGCCTGCACGATGCTCCTACACAGTCAGGCAGTGAGATCTGTGCCTGCAGGGCTGAATGGTGAAGCAGGGAGCAGATGGCCTGGAGGAGGGAAGGAACCTACGGAGCAGTTAGTAAGTGAAAGGACTGCTGGCTCCCCGGCACACTAGCAATGAGTGCTTCCATCTGTATTGATGAAAGCGCAAATTGCATCTGCCACCCCCCTACCACCCACCCTTTGGCATGCCACTGTGTGTTACCTATATATAGGTGATTTCTGTCAGTGTAATCCTGACTATAATGATAAGCAAATAACTGCAGTTATAAGTTTTTTTAAATGTAGATATTGACATAGAAAATCAAAAGTAACATAATCAGAAAGTTTTTGAAAGCTATCTAACATAAAAATATGATTTGCACAATAGATCATTTTCTGATGACACATAACCTTTAAAAAGGAAAAGAAAACCTACACTAAAGGTTACAATTGCAGTTCATGTGCTGCAAAAGGGTGAGAATAGTGTTGTTCTCCTTACAAGCTCCCTTATGCCTGTCTCAAAAAGTTCAGCATAGAGGTTTTTGAGGGTCACAATCTGACCTGTGCAAGTCACAAAGCTGCATGCGATGTTGGACCCATAATTAAATATTATGATTTTGCAATAATTCAGCATTTGTACCAAGACACATTTACAACAATTAGTTCCAGTAATTGAATTCAAGCCCAAATATGCATATTCAAACTACAGTCCTGATCAAAAGTTTAAGACCACTTGAAAAATGGCAAAAAATCATATTTTACATTATTGGATCTTAACAAGGTTCCAAGTAGAGCTTCAACATGCAACAAGAAGAGATGAGTGAGACAAAACATTTTTTGAGCATTCAATTAATTGAAAATAACGATTAAACTGAAACAGGCTGTTTTTCAGCTGATCCAAATTTTAGGACCACATGCCTTTAAAAGGCCAAATCTGTGCAAAGATGTGGATTCATTGTCATTTTCTGTCAGGTAGCCACACGTTGTGATGGCAAAGGCAAAACAACTCTCCCTTTTTGAACGTGGTCGGGTTGTTGAACTGCATAAGCAGGGTGTCTCACAGCACGCCATCGCTGCTGAGGTGGGACGCAGTAAGACAGTCATTTGGAATTTCTTAAATGATCCTGAGGGTTATGGAACAAAAAAGTCAAGTGGAAGACCCAAAGAAATTTCATCAGCACTGAGCCGGAGGATCCAATTGGCTGTCCGTCAAGACACTGGACGATCCTCGACCCAAATTAAGGCCCTTACTGGTGCTGACTGCAGCCCCATAACCATCAGACGGCATCTGAGATTGAAGGGCTTCAAAAACAAAAAACGTCTTCAAAGACCTCGTCTCCTTGAACGCCACAGAACTGCTCGTTTGGACTTTGCAAGAGAGCACCAAACATGGGACATTCAAAGGTGGAAGTTTTATTCTCTGATGAGAAAAAAATTTAACCTTGATGGTCCTGATGGTTTCCAACGTTACTGGTATGACAAGCAGATCCCACCTGAGATGTTTTCTACGCGCCACAGTGGAGGGGGCGCCATAATGGTCTGGAGTACTTTTTCCTTCAGTGGAAAAATGGAGCTTCAGGAAGTGCAGGGGCATCAAACGGCCGCTGGCTATGTCCAGATGTTGCAGAGAGCATTCCTCATGACTGAGGGCCCTCGTCTGTGTGGTAACGACTGGGTTTTTCAACAGGACAACGCTACAGTACACAATGCCCGCAGGACAAGGGACTTCTTCCAGGAGAATAACATCACTTTTTTGGCCCATCCTGCGTGTTCCCCTGATCTAAATCCAATTGAGAACCTTTGGGGATGGATGGCAAGGGAAGTTTACAAAAATGGACAACAGTTCCAGACAGTAGATGGCCTTCGTGCAGCCGTCTTCACCCCTTGGAGAAATGTTCCCACTCACCTCATGGAAACGCTTGCATCAAGCATGCCGAAACAATTTTTTTAAGTGATAAACAATAACGGCAGAGCTACTCATTGCTGAGTTCATGTTTGGAAGTTGGATTTCTGTTTTGGGGGGGGTTTAGTTTTTTTTTGGAGGTGTGGTCCTAAACTTTTGATCAGCTGAAAAACAGCCTGTTTCAGTTTATTTGTTGTTTTCATTAAATTGAATGCTCAAAAAATGTTTTGTCTCACTCCCATTTCTTCTTGTTGCATGTTGAAGCTCTACTCGCAACCTTGTTAAGATCCAGCCATGCTCAATATGATTTTCTGCCATTTTTCAAGTGGTCTTAAACTTTTGATCAGGACTGTATAATGCACCTACATTTACCTAAAGGGGTTGATTGAGTTTTTTTATATTGATGACCTATCCTCAGGCTAGGGGGTCCGCCTCCCAGCATCAGCTGTTTGAGGCCGCTGCACTCCGGTGAACATTGCAACCTCTTCCTAGGCTAGTGGTGTCATGCTCATCGTTCACATGGCCTAGGTGCAATTCAGTCCCATGGGCCTGAGCAACAATACCAAGCACAGCCTCTGTCAAGTCGATGGTACTGTGCTTGGTAAGCTGTGAGGAGGCTGATGCGCTCACAGGAGAGTTGCTGCCTCCTCAAACAACTGATGGTTGGGGGTTCTGTTTGTTGGACCCTGGATGATCTGATATTGATGACCTATTCTCAGGATAGGTCATCAATATCAGAATCTCAGAAAATCCCTACTAGGGATAAGAAGATCATTCTTTATTTTCCATTGGTTCCCTAAAAAAGTAATCACTTTACTGCAAAGTTTGAATTTGGAAAATCAATTCTGTCCATGAAGGAGATGCTTGGACAGGTAGATATTTTTATGAAACTGCACCCCAGTGCTTGAAGGGAACCTGTCATATTTTATATGTAGAATCCTATCTGTGGGCAGCATGATATCTTCTATTTTATTAATTTAAATCCCCCTTCTTTTTATACTTAGGAGTCCTACTCAATAGTTTGCAGCTATCTCTGTCCGCACAGTCATACAGGGAAGGGTGTCATTCACTCCATAGGACCTGTGTGGAGCACACTGAATACACTGAGTCCAGCATCTTCAACTGTGGAAAAAGGGAATGATTCCTCGAAAAGTCTCTATGGCATGTGAAGATGCTGGAATTTCCTCTATCAGTGTGCTCCGCATGAGATATATTGTGCACACGGAACATTGAACTATTAGACTTTTATGACATCACTTGGAATTTGTATGTAGGTTTGACATTGATGGTTCTTGAATGAAATTGTACCTTTCTATATAATATAAGAATGAATATATAGTTCACTCATCTAATTGGATTTTATTGCTATTGTGCTCTACTGGCGATTGCTGTTGAATGGTGGTAGAAAACCCTCCTAGTATGAGTTTTACCCAAGTGATCATCTATTATGTTTGGACATTTGATTTTCTTATGCCGTTTTCACACAGTCAGTGTTTGGTCAGTGTTTAATCAATGATTTCCATCAGTGATTGTGAGCCAAAACCAGGTGCGGGTCAAAAAAGCAGAACAGGAAACTTGTTTGGCCTGTAACAAACAATATGTGGGCTACACAATGAATTCATTAGAAAACATCTGATAATGAATGAAATAAAACGTCTAATATATCTATGTTGTCCCAGCATTTTAAGGATGTGCATGTGGGAAGTGTAGCTAACTTAAAAAAATCTAGCTTTGAAAAAGTATATAGACCTTAAAGAGGGGATGGCCATCTCAGAAAATTACTAAATACAGTAGATGATCCTAATGGATATTTGAACAGGCATAATGATCTTATCCTCCAATATATTAACTGAATACAAGTGGTTGAATCACAGCAACTTCTGTGGAGGTATAATTTGTTTTTAATTTGAGTTGATTAACCCTTTAAGGACATTACCATTTTTCACTTTAAGGACCAGGTCAAAATTTGGAAATCTGACATAGGTCACTTTATGTCGTAATAACTTTGGAACACTTTTACTTATCCAAGCCATTCTGAGATTGTTTTCTCATGGCACATTGCACTTTATGATAGTGGTAAAGTTGAGTCACTATAAACCACCTTTATTTATAAAAAAAAATTCCTAAATTTACAGAAAATTTTAAGGCAGATAGTGATACCTGAAATATACTAAAATAAAATAATAATGATTTTATTGTTAAATAACTTTAAAAACACAAAGGAGAAGGGCGCTTGCCCTCTATATTTCAGGCACAGCCTCAATGTTTCATACACCTGGGAGGGGAGTATAGAGTCAAACAGGTCTGATATATGCCTAGTCCTTCCCCTAGCCTAGACTCAGCCCCGGAAAGTATGAAGTCGGGTTTGTAAAGATTCCTGGTGAGATTGTTACAAATGTATCTTGTTGTAATTACGGATAAAGAGCCCAGTAATATATTGCTTCAAATGCTCTTTCAGTAAACACCAGTTATACTGGTCTTCCGCTCAGTCATCACTCTGTAATGTCAATGGTGTAATCAATTGTTAACTTGACCTGACCTGTGCTGCTAACTACCGACCTGTTTCTAACCTCCCCTTCATCTCTAAACTCCTTTAGCGTCTTGTCTACTCTCGCTTAATAAGCTCTCTCTCTGCAAACTCTCTTCTTGACCCCTTACAATCTGCCTTTCGCCCTCTTTACTCTACAGAAACTGCCCTTACTAAAGTGTCTCCTAACAGCAAAAAGAAATGGTGACTATTCGCTACTGATGGATCTCTCTGCAGCGTTTGATACCGTAGACCAGGGCAGGCCAACCTGCGGCTCTCCAGCTGTTGCAAAACTACAACTCCCAGCATGCCCAGACAGCCTACAACTATCAGCCTACAGCAGGGCATGGTGGGAATTGTAGTTTTACAACAGCTGGAGAGCCACAGGTTGGCCAGCCCTGCCATAGACCATAAACTCCTCCTCACCATGCTCCACTCAATTGGCCTTAAGGACACTGCTCTTTCTTGGTTCTCTTCCTATCTCTCTGGCCGCTCCTTTAGTGTATCATTCGCTCACTCTTCTTCTCCTCTTCCTCTTGATGTTGGCATTCCTCAGGGCTCAGTACTAGGTCCTCTACTCTTCTCCCTCTATACAGCCCCAATTGGATAGACTATCAGTACATTTGGCTTTTGATACCATCTCTATGCTGACGACACCCAACTATACACTTCATCTCCTGACATCACCCCTGCTTTACTCCAAAACACCAGTAATTGTCTGGCAGCTGTCTCTAACATCATGTCCTCTCTGTATCTAAAACTGAACCTCTCAAATACTGGACTTCTTGTCTTTCCCCATCTACTAACTCACCATCTACTAACTAGAAATACTCAGGAAGACATGAGAGAATAGCCGGTGCAGATCTCAACTGATGGTAATGTCAATGGAGGAAGGAGGAAAAAGAAGGTAATTAACAAAATACAGAGTGAGGCCTCACATGATAGTGTGAGACCGCGCGTCCGGCACTGACGGCCAAACCAGTGCCGGACGCTCGGTCTCAAACAATCAAGTCGGGCCGCAACTCTGTATCTTGTTACTTACCTTCTTTTTTCCTTTGGTGGGATCCCACACGATGAGGGCCTAATATTGTAGGGATCCGTTTATAAGCTAGATAGGGCTAACTATAGGGCCAACTTAACAAGTGATTACACCATAGACATTACAGAGTGATGACTGAACCGAGCGGAAGACCAGTATCACCGATTGCACACTGGTGTTTACTGAAAGAGCATTTGAAACAATGTATTATTGGGCTCTTTATCAGTAAATACAACAACATACATTTGTAACAATCTCACCAGGAATCTTTACAAACCTAACTTCATACTTTCCTGGGCTATAGGGGTTGATTTGTTTGTTTATTTATTCTTTTATTTTATTTTTTTGCCTCTTGAACCACAGTGACTTATGTTTGTATGGGTAATATATTTGCTATTAACCCATTGTCTAATGTGGGATCGGCTATACTCTGGGTAGACAAAAGGGAAGGACTAGGCATACATCAGTCCTGTTTGACTCTATATTCCCCTCCCAGGTGTGTGAAACATTGAGGCTGTGCCTGAAATATAGAGGGCAAGCACCCTTCTCTTTTGTGTTTTTAGAGTTATTTACCAATAAAATCATTATTTTATTTTAGTATCCTTTCAGGCAGTGATAATATTTATATGTGGATTCTTACCTACTCATCCTTCTTCAGTGATTTGTTTCAGATAGTGATACCTCACAAAATACTTATTACTTTACATTTCCCATATGTCTACTTTATGTTGGCATCATTTTGTAGATGTAATTTAATTTTTTTTAAACATTTAGAAGGCTTAGAATTTTAGAAGCAATTCTTAAAATTTTTAAGAAAATTTCCAAATCCCACTTTTTTAAAGACCAGTTCAGTTATGAAGTCACTTTGTAGGGATTACATAACAGAAACCACCCATAAGTGGCCCCAATTTAGAAACTACACTCCTCAGGTTATTTAAAACTGATTTTAATAAACTTTGTTAACCCTTTAGGTGTTCCACAAGAATTAAAGGAAAATGGCAGATTTTCCATTTTCACTTATTTTTTCCTGTAACACATCAAGGGTTAACAGCCAAAGAAAACTCAAAATCTATTACCCTGATTCTGCAGTTCACAGAAACACCCCATATGTGGCTGTAAACTGCTGTAAAGGCACACAGCAGGGCTCAGAAGGAAAGGAGCGCAATATGGTTTTTGGAGGGCAGATTTTGCTGGACTGGTTTTTAGACACCATGTCCCATTTGAAGCCCCCCTGATACACCCTACAGTAGAAACAATCAAAAAGTGACCCCATTTTGGAAACTATGTGATGAGTTGACAGTTTTATTGATGCTATTTTGGGGTACATATGATTTTTGAACATATGATTACGCTTTTTGTAAGGCAAGGTTACCATAAATGGCTGTTCTGGCACCGTTTTCTTTTCATTTTTGTTTTTTAGATAGGTTAAATCATGTGATATTTTTACAGAGCAGGTTGTTACGGACGTGACAATATCAAACATGTCTACTTTTTTGTTTGTTTGTTTCAGTTTTACATAATATAGCATTTTTGAAAAAAAATCATGTTTTTGTGTCTCCATTTTCTGAATATTTTTTCTATTTTTCTACCGATTGTCTTGTGTAGGGGTTTGTTTTTTGTGGGAAGAGTTGACATTTTTATTGGTATCAATTTTGGGTACATAAGATTTTTTGATCATTCAATATTACACTTTATGGGGCAAGTAGACAAAAAATTTGGTTGTTTTGGCACAGTTTTTATATTTTTTTAATAGCATTCACCTTCAGGGGTAGATCATGTGATATTTTTATAGAGTAGGTTGTTACGGACGCAGTGATACCTAATATGTCTATTTTTGTTTATTTATTTTGGTTTTACACAATAAAAGCATTGTTGAAAAAAAAACATTTTTGTGTCTCCATTTTCTGAAAGCCATTTTTTTTTGGGCGATTGTCTTATGTAGGGGCAAATTTTTTGCGAGAAGAGATTGGTGCTATTTTGGGATACATATCGTATTTTTCGCTTTATAAGATGCACTTTTTCCCCCAAAAGTGGGGGGGAATGGCTGTGCATCTTATAAAGCGAATACTAGTGTGCGCATCCATTATGGAAGTGCTCACTAGTATGCATTAGGTGCCGGGAGCGGGGAAGAAGCGCTGCAAGTGCTTCCAGTACTCACCCTCCCTAGCCTTCTTTGCTGGGACTAGCGCTGCACTGTCCTGACCGGACGCTGCACGCTGTCAGGTGACAGTGCAGCGCGGGCCAGAGAAGACAGGGGAGCATGACTTCTGCCGAAGATGAAGAGGAGCCGCGGCACAGAAGGGGAGTTTTTTATTTTATTCTGATCTGAGGTCTGATGGGGGTCAGAAACAAAGGGCGGATTTGAGGTCTGATGGGGGTATGACATTAAAGGCTGATCTGAGGTATGATGGGGGTCAGAAATAAAGGGCTGATTTGAGGTCTGATGGTGGTATGACATTAAGGGCTGATATGAGTTCTGATGGGGGTCAGAAATAAAGGGCTGATCTGAGGTCTCATGGGGGTCAGAAATAAGGGCTGATTTGAGGTCGGATGGGGTTATGACATTAAGAGCTGATCTGAGGTCTGATGGGGGTCTGACAGAGGGCTGATGGGGTTTTGTGTTATAGTGGATACTGTCGATATCTTTTAATGACACACACAAACATTAAATTAAAAATTTGATGAAATATACCCGTGCAAAGCCGGGTCCTTCTGCTAGTCTATCTATAAAGTGAGAGACAACTACCTGTGACCCTCACCACAGTAAGTTTGTCTTTTAAATTGCTGCATATTTTAGATATTTTGCCAGGTGCACTAAGAATGTAGAACATTACAAAATATGGTCATTCATTTTACATACATAATAATGTTTATATTTAAACGGCAAAAATGTTTTGTAACATAAATTACACTGTCTGCATCTATAAACGGTGGAATATAGGGGAAAGCAGCACATTGTATATTCCCTCAGACTTCATATTCTGTCTAAACAGATTTGGCAGCTTGCATTGTTTAAAAACGTAATTTCCTCATTACAGCATAAATGTACTATAAACCGCATAGTGTAAATGTATCAAACATGTACAGCTTGACAGTTCTTGGAAGCAGGTAGATAATGAAACGTATAGTACCACAAGGATGTTGTCCTTTTTATCCAAAAATATTATCCAAAAATATTACTTCTGCAGCATATATGTACAAAGTCATTTTCTTTTTTCTTTTTTTTCTCGGCATATCAACACGAAAATATTTCAGTCCTTTTTCTGCTGGTCACATGTCCACGGTACTGATGATAAAAACTCTGTCCGAAGGCTGAACTGTTGTCCGTTGTCTTCTTTGATGGAAAACTAAAGCTTCATTCACATGTCAGTGTTTTGTTAAGTGATCAGTGATTGTGAGCCAAAACCAGGAGTGGAGCCTCCACAGATGTAAGGTGTAATGGAAAGATCTGCACCTGTTTTGAGTTTAGAGCCGCACCTGGTTTTGGCTCAAAATCACTGATGCAAATCACTGACGTGTGAGTAAGGCATAAGGGCTCATGCACACGAATGTATTTTCTTTCCATGTCCGTTCCATTTTTTTGGCGGACCGTATGCGGAACCATTCACTTCAATGGGTCCGCAAAAAATAACCTGAAGTTACTCCGTGTGCATTCCGTTTCCGTATGTCCATATTTCTGTTCCGCAAATAAAATAACATGTCCCATTATTGTCAGCATTACTGACAAGGATAGTACTGTTCAATGAAGGGCCAGCTGTTCCATTCCGCAAAATACGGAATGCACATGGATGTCATCCGTATTTTTTGCGGATCCGTTTTTTGCGGACCGCAAAATACATACGGTCGTGTGCATGAGCCCTAATGAAAGATCTTGGAGAACAAGAT
This sequence comes from Bufo bufo, assembly GCF_905171765.1. Lineage (NCBI taxonomy): Eukaryota > Metazoa > Chordata > Amphibia > Anura > Bufonidae > Bufo > Bufo bufo. The sequence goes on along the minus strand of NC_053390.1, from coordinate 250,287,352 downwards.
ATGCAAATTGTGTTAGTTTGTAGGCTGAACCTGTGCGTATGTCTTATCAGCCTTTCTACACAATATCAGTTTGTATCCATATACCACCTAGAATTAATGATAAACATGATAAACTAAGCTGAAATAAATGGATTACATATATTTGCTTTATACATCTTGTACAGCTTAGTATACCGTTATGTATTCCATTATGGCTTTCCGTTATAACATGGTTACAACGGAAAATAACGAGATCCAGACAGACAGAAATCAAAGTGGAAACCTTTAGGTCTCTTTCACACGAGCGTGACGGATTGCCTCCCTTATGCGCTCATGGTGCGTTCAGTGAAATTCACACCATTTTGCGAGCAAGTTCAGTCAGTTTTGTCTGCGATTGCGTTCAGTTTTTTCTGCACGAGTGCAATGCGTTTTTCACGAGTGTGATAAAAAACGGAAGGTTTACAAACATCTCCTAGCAACCATCAGTGAAAAACGCATTGCATCTGCACTTGCTTCCGGATGCAAATTCAGTTTTTCACTGAAGCCCCATTCATTTCTTTGGGGCCAGGGCTGCGTGAAAAACGCAGAATTTAGAACATGATGCGTTTTTAACGCAACGCAGAACTGGTGCTTGAAAAAAAACGCTCATGTACACAGACCCATTGAAATGAATGGGTCAGGATTCAGTGCGGGTGCATTGCGTTTACGTCACACATTGCACCCGCGTGGAAAACTCACTCGTGTGAAAGGGGCCTTTGAGGCATTCCGTTTTGATCCGTCATAATAGAAATATATGGGCAAGCATAACGGATCCGTCTGGTTATGCTGGACGGAAAACAAAGTTCTGTCGACTATATACAAATGATCTCCTGATGTTAAGTCCCCAAATGTGCAGTAATAATCCATAATGCCTGACTGACATGGTTGTAGACATGGTTCAAAGTCTTTCATTAATCAAGCATGGTTATACTGCCATGTGTTACTTCCAAAGGTCACATATATAGCCTGGGACTGAGCTCTTACCTAAGATTACCGGTTGTGATATTGTAATGCAAATATTCTTTTTTCATCAGTAATGGCATCTTGACATCTACAGTCGTGGCCAAAAGTTTTGAGAATTACATAAATATTGGAAATTGGAAAAGTTGCTGCTTAAGTTTTTATAATAGCAATTTGCATATACTCCAGAATGTTATGAAAAATGATCAGATGAATTGCATAGTCCTTTTCCATGAAAATTAACTTAATCCCAAAAAAACCTTTCCACTGCATTTCATTGCTGTCATTAAAGGACCTGCTGAGATCATTTCAGTAGTCGTCTTGTTAACTCAGGTGAGAATGTTGACGAGCACAAGGCTGGAGATCATTATGTCAGGCTGATTGGGTTAAAATGGCAGACTTGACATGTTAAAAGGAGGGTGATGCTTGAAATCATTGTTCTTCCATTGTTAACCATGGTGACCTGCAAAGAAACGCGTGCAGCAATCATTGCGTTGCATAAAAATGGCTTCACAGGCAAGGATATTGTGGCTACTAAGATTGCACCTCAATCCACAATTTATAGGATCATCAAGAACTTCAAGGAAAGAGGTTCAATTCTTGTTAAGAAGGCTTCAGGGCGTCCAAGAAAGTCCAGCAAGCGACAGGATCGTCTCCTAAAGAGGATTCAGCTGCGGGATCGGAGTGCCACCAGTGCAGAGCTTGCTCAGGAATGGCAGCAGGCAGGTGTGAGCGCATCTGCACGCACAGTGAGGCGAAGACTTTTGGAAGATGGCCTGGTGTCAAGAAGGGCAGAAAAGAAGCCACTTCTCTCCAAAAAAAACATCAGGGACAGATTGATCTTCTGCAGAAAGTATGGTGAATGGACTGCTGAGGACTGGGGAAAAGTCATATTCTCCGATGAAGCCTCTTTCCGATTGTTTGGGGCATCTGGAAAAAGGCTTGTCCGGAGAAGAAAAGGTGAGCGCTACCATCAGTCCTGTGTCATGCCAACAGTAAAGCATCCTGAGACCATTCATGTGTGGGGTTGCTTCTCATCCAAGGGAGTGGGCTCACTCACAATTTTGCCCAAAAACACAGCCATGAATAAAGAATGGTACCAAAACACCCTCCAACAGCAACTCCTTCCAACAATCCAACAACAGTTTGGTGAAGAGCAATGCATTTTCCAGCACGATGGAGCACCGTGCCATAAGGCAAAAGTGATAACTAAGTGGCTCGGGGACCAAAACGTTGACATTTTGGGTCCATGGCCTGGAAACTCCCCAGATCTTAATCCCATTGAAAACTTGTGGTCAATCCTCAAGAGGCGGGTAAACAAACAAAAACCCACTAATTCTGACAAACTCCAAGAAGTGATTATGAAAGAATGGGTTGCTATCAGTCAGGAATTGGCCCAGAAGTTGATTGAGAGCATGCCCAGTCGAATTGCAGAGGTCCTGAAAAAGAAGGGCCAACACTGCAAATACTGACTCTTTGCATAAATGTCATGTAATTGTCGATAAAAGCCTTTGAAATGTATGAAGTGTGTGTAATTATATTTCACTACATCACAGAAACAACTGAAACAAAGATCTAAAAGCAGTTTAGCAGCAAACTTTGTGAAAACTAATATTTGTGTCATTCTCAAAACTTTTGGCCACGACTGTACACAACAGACCCACAGACCCAAAACATGACTGGAGTCTTTCTATCTAGTTATCTATATATATTGTGGGGGTTTGCTCTGGTAGGCAGATGGTAGCGGTGGCAGTATAGAGGCTCAGGAGACAGGCTTTGTGTCCAAACCGTGCTCTTTTATTCACTCCAGTGCATCACATCAAAACTGTGCAATTCACACAACAGCAATGTTCATAAACCCCACCTCCCACAACGGAGCCCCAAACGCTGCAGGCATCTTGGTGCCTGATCACACAGTCTCTCACATCCGTGATCAGTACTACACCTTGTTGTGGGGCGGGTTTGTCCAAGTTCGTGCAAGTTAGACAGGCCACGTGTCGGCCTGGACAAGGGATTGGCTCCGGCCACAGGATCCCTTCTTTTGGTCCTTCTTTGAGCCTGCAGCAATTGGGCAGTCTTTGTTAGACGAGCGGACTACAGAGCTCAGCCCGACCGTGCGATCAGCCTCCCGTACAGCTTCCTGCAGTGAGACAGGAGACCACACTTCATCAGCCCCACAGTCAGTGAGCATCAAACCTATATTCACAGCCCTGGGTGTAGCAGGCAGACCACACCCACCGAGCATAGTGAAGGATTAACTCCTTCCCTACCCAACTAAGGCCAGAGATAACCAACCTGCCAGGATCAGTGTAGACTGACAAAACACAAAAGACCCGGCTCTTACTCCACCAGGGCCACGACCCCCGGTGGCACGTATCTTCCATCCACTACCACTCCAGACACTCTCTTACTATATATATATATATATATATATATATATATATATATATAGGGTAGGGTGTTAGTGTTGCCAGTTATTAGGTTGACAGGACATTAGGTCCTGGATCGCCACATTTTTTTTTTTTTGTGGGGGCCCAGGGTATACAGGTGTCCAGACCTATGTTTCAATATGCAGATTCCTTAATATATGTACTTGTTGACATCCGATCATGTGATTTGTATCACGTGACCATCGATGGGAGGCCGATACTTGTACATGGACATGCGCACATTGACTGGGAGACAGACAAGGCCATCTTTGTTGTGGTTGCTGATCAGTTTCTCAGCGCACGTAGTATTGCGCGATTTGATTTCTGAACAGGGACGCCGCCGAGATCATGATGCCGGCTCTGCACTGAACATCAGCTGAAAGTGAGTTTTTAATGTGGTGATTATGTACAACACACCTGCACCAATTAGGGGTATTTACAGTACTTGCCCTATATTACAATCACTATGTATTTTTATTTGATATTTCACATATGTACTGTATTTTGTAACTTTTTGGATACAATTCATGTATTTTGTATAGTATGTTGAATCATGGATAAATTGTTTTAATTGTATTTTCAATTGATGCACTTTTAAAATGCATGTTTGTAACACATGTGCACATAGCTTGAGAAAGACAGCAACAAGCTGTTGAAAAATCTCTCTCTCTCTCTCATAAAGTTACGTTAAAACCAAGCACACCATTGTTTTTCTTGTGAAATTCCCAATAAGTTTGATGTGTCAAATGACCCTCTTCCTATTGAAAAAACAAAAGTTGGATTCAAAATGGCCGACTTCAAAATGGCCACCATGGTCACCACCCATCTTGAAAAGTTTCCCCCCTCACATATACTAATGTGCCACAAACAGGAAGTTAATATCACCAACCATTCCCATTGTATTAAGGTGTATCCATTATGGATTATATATATATATATATATATATATATATATATATATATATATATATATATATATATATATAAGCATCTAAAGGGTGAGGTTATTGATGGTAAGTATGTGTCACTGAGGCTGCTGCTCTCAGTGATGTAAATCCCGGAGGTAAATGGCAACCAGTGATGTTAGATTGCTGAGTTTGTGGTAACTGGAACTTGGGTCCAGGATTTAGGAGTGACTGAAGAGTTTGGGTGGGAAGGTCACTCCCATACTCCATCTCCTGTGTTACCACCTCACCCAGCTGGAAGCTAATTTAAAAGACACACTGTCAGTATGTGTTTGGTGTTGGTCTGCAGAGGACTTAGGAGCATTCCTCTCCACAGTGTTCCTGAGAAGGGAAAAGACAAGATTCTGCACAAAGGTGACTCCTGTATTTTGCCTGTTTAACAATTGAACTGTTATATGACACATGAGGGCTGAAGATAAGTGCTTTATGTGACTGAACTTTGATGGGCTGAAGCCAAGCCATCCTGTTGGACCAAATTTGAGTTGTGTTTTTTCCAATAAAACCCTTATGTTGCATCCAATCCTGCCGACTGCCTACCATTTGTACAGCTAATCTCCACTATATATATATATATATATATATATATATATATATATATATAGTACAGACCAAAAGTTTGGACACCTTCTCATTCAAAGAGTTTTCTTTATTTTCATGACTATGAAAATTGTAGATTCACACTGAAGGCATCAAAACTATGAATTAACACATGTGGAATTACAGACATAACAAACAAGTGTGAAACAACAGAAAATATGTCATATTCTAGGTTCTTCAAAGTAGCCACCTTTTGCTTTGATTACTGCTTTGCACACTCTTGGCATTCTCTTGATGAGCTTCAAGAGGTAGTCCCCTGAAATGGTTTTCACTTCACAGGTGTGCCCTGTCAGGTTTAATAAGTGGGATTTCTTGCCTTATAAATGGGGTTGGGACCATCAGTTGCGTTGAGGAGAAGTCAGGTGGATACACAGTTGATAGTCCTACTGAATAGACTGTTATAATTTGTATTATGGCAAGAAAAAAGCAGCTAAGTAAAGAAAAACGCATAGCCATCATTACTTTAAGAAATTAAGGTCAGTCAGTCAGCCGAAAAATTGGGAAAACTTTGAAAGTAAGGGCTATTTGACCATGAAGGAGAGTGATGGGGTGCTGCGCCAGATGACCTGGCCTCCACAGTGACCGGACCTGAACCCAATCGAGATGGTTTGGGGTGAGCTGGACCGCAGAGTGAAGGCAAAAGGGCCAATAAGTGCTAAGCATCTCTAGGAACTCCTTCAAGACTGTTGGAAGATCTTTTCAGGGGACTACCTCTTGAAGCTCATCAAGAGAATGCCAAGAGTATGCAAAGCAGTAATCAAAGCAAAAGGTGGCTACTTTGAAGAACCTAGAATATGACATATTTTCAGTTGTTTCACACTTGTTTGTTATGTATATAATTCCACATGTGTTAATTCATAGTTTTGATGCCTTCATAGTCATGAAAATAAAGAAAACTCTTTGAATGAGAAGGTGTGTCCAAACTTTTGGTCTGTACTGTATATACACAGTCAGGTCCATAAATATTGGGACATCGCCACAATTCTAACATTTTTGGCTCTATTCACCACCACTATGGATTTCAAATGAAACGAACAAGATGTGCTTTAAAGGGATTCTGTCATCAGAATTTAGGCCTATAACCTAAACATATGGCGAGGTCCCTACTAATACACTAAATCCTAAAGTGACCTCATCAAATGCGCCTGTAGCTCTATAATCATATAAAACAGGTTTATATAACCTGTCACTCACGTCACAAATGTGTCCAAGGGGTTGTCTCATGATGCAGGGTGCCCGGCTGCAGCCATCTCCTTTCGGTGCCCAGCGCCGCCTTCTGAATTGAAATCGCCGCCCTCCCTTTCATTAGAGCCGCCTACCTCAGTTCATCGCCACCTCTCTAACGTCCGCTCTCCTCAGCCAGATCCCGCGTGCGCGCACTAGGTATAACCTGATGCGCCCGTGCAGACTCCTGGCAGCAGCCTCGTTAAGCGAAGTGCGCATGCGCCGGCCGGCGCACTTCGCTCGAACCTGCCTTGACCGCCCTATTACAGTCATCCAACCTCCTACAGCTACGTTATACCTAGTGCGCACGCGCGGGATCTGGCTGAGGAGAGCGGACGTTAGAGAGGCGGCGATGAACTGAGGTAGGCAGTTCTAATGAAAGGGAGGGCGGCGATTTCAATTCAGAAGGCGGCGCTGGGCACTGAAAGGAGATGGCTGCAGCCGGGCACCCTGCATCATGACACACCTTGGACACATTTGTGACGTGAGTGACAGGTTATATAAACCTGTTTATATGATTATAGAGCCACAGGCGCATTTGATAAGGTCACTTTAGGATTCAGTGTATTAGTAGGGACCTCGCCATATGTTTAGGTTATAGGCCTAAATTCTGATGACAGAATCCCTTTAACTGCAGACTGTCAGCTTTAATTTGAGGGCATTTACATCCAAATCAGGTGAACGGTGCTGGAATTAGAACAGTTTGCATATGTGCCTCCCACTTGTTAAGGGACCAAAAGTAATGGGACAATTGGCTTCTCAGCTGTTCCATGGCCAGGTGTGTGTTATTCCCTCATTATCCAAATTACAATGAGCAGATAAAAGGTCCAGAGTTAATTTCAAGTGTGCTATTTGCATTTGGAATCTGTTGCGGTCAACTCTCAAGATGAGAGCCAAAGAGCTGTCACTATCAGTGAAGCAAGCCATCATTAGGCTGAAAAAACAAAACAAACCCATCAGAGAAATAGCAAAAACATTAGGCGTGGCCAAAACAACTGTTTGGAACATTCTTAAAAAGAAGGAATGCACCGGTGAGCTCAGCAGCACCAAAAGACCCGGAAGACCACAGAAAACAACTGTGGATGACCGAAGAATTCTTTCCCTGGTGAAGAAAACACCCTTCACAACAGTTGGGCAGATCAAGAACACTCTCCAGGAGGTAGGTGTATGTGTGTCAAAGTCAACAATCAAGAGAAGACTTCACCAGAGTGAATATAGAGGGTTCACCACAAGATGTAAACCATTGGTGAGCCTCAAAAACAGGAAGGCCAGATTAGAGTTTGCCAAGCGACATCTAAAAAAGCCTTCACAGTTCTGGACCAACATTCTATGAACAGATGAGACCAAGATCAACTTGTACCAGAGTGATGGGAAGAGAAGAGTATGGAGAAGGAAAGGAACTGCTCATAATCCTAAGCATACCACCTCATCAGTGAAGCATGGTGGTGGCAGTGTCATGGCGTGGACATGTATGGCTTCCAATGGAACTGGTTCTTTTTGTATTTATTGATGATGTGACTGCTAACAAAAGCAGCAGGATGAATTCTGAAGTGTTTCAGGCAATATTATCTGCTCATTTTCAGCCAAATGCTTCAGAACTCATTGGACGGCGCTTCACAGTGCAGATGGACAATGACCCAAAGCATACTGCAAAAGCAACCAAAGAGTTTTTTTAAGGGAAAGAAGTGGAATGTTATGCAATGGCCAAATCAATCACCTGACCTGAATCTGATTGAGCATGCATTTCACTTGCTGAAGACAAAACTGAAGGGGAAATGCCCCAAAACAAGCAGGAACTGAAGACAGTTCCAGTAGAGGCCTGGCAGAGCATCACCAGGGATGAAACCCAGCGTCTGGTGATGTCTATGCGTTCCAGACTTCAGGTTGTAATTGACTGCAAAGGATTTGCAACCAAGTATTAAAAAGTGAAAGTTTGATTTATGATTATTAATCTGTCCCATTACTTTTGGTTCCTTAATAAGTGGGAGGCACATATGCAAACTGTTGTAATTCCTGCACCGTTCACCTGATTTGGATGTAAATTCCCTCAAATTAAAGCTGACAGTCTGCAGGTAAAGCACATCTTCTTTGTTTTTATTTCAAATCCATTATGGTGGTGTATGGAGCCAAAAATGTTAGAATTGTGTCGATGTCCCAATTTTTATGGACCTGACTATATATATACACAGGTCCTTCTAAAAAAATTAGCATATTGTGATAAAGTTCATTATTTTCTGTAATGTACTGATAAACATTAGACTTTCATATATTTTAGATTCATTACACACAACAGAAGTAGTTCAAGCCTTTTCTTGTTTTAATATTGATGATTTTGGCATACAGCTCATGAAAACCCAATCATGGGTAAGACTGCCGACCTGACTGCTGTCCAGAAGGCCATCATTGACACCCTCAAGCAAGAGGGTAAGACACAGAAAGAAATTTCTGAACGAATAGGCTGTTCCCAGAGTGCTGTATCAAGGCACCTCAGTGGGAAGTCTGTGGGAAGGAAAAAGTGTGGCAGAAAACGCTGCACAACGAGAAGAGGTGACCGGACCCTGAGGAAGATTGTGGAGAAGGACCGATTCCAGACCTTGGGGGACCTGCGGAAGCAGTGGACTGAGTCTGGAGGAAGACTGGGGAGAGGGAAATGCCAAAATGCCTGAAGTCCAGTGTCAAGTACCCACAGTCAGTGATGGTCTGGGGTGCCATGTCAGCTGCTGGTGTTGGTCCACTGTGTTTTATCAAGGGCAGGGTCAATGCAGCTAGCTATCAGGAGATTTTGGAGCACTTCATGCTTCCATCTGCTGAAAAGCTTTATGGAGATGAAGATTTCATTTTTCAGCACGACCTGGCACCTGCTCACAGTGCCAAAACCACTGGTAAATGGTTTACTGACCATGGTATTACTGTGCTTAATTGGCCTGCCAACTCTCCTGACCTGAACCCCATAGAGAATCTGTGGGATATTGGGAAGAGAAAGTTGAGAGACGCAAGACCCAACACTCTGGATGAGCTTAAGGCCGCTATCGAAGCATCCTGGGCCTCCATAACACCTCAGCAGTGCCACAGGCTGATTGCCTCCATGCCACGCCGCATTGAAGCAGTCATTTCTGCAAAAGGATTCCCGACCAAGTATTGAGTGCATAACTGAACTTAATTATTTGAAGGTTGAATTTTTTGTATTAAAAACACTTTTCTTTTATTGGTCGGATGAAATATGCTATTTTTTGGAGATAGGAATTTTGGGTTTTCATGAGCTTTCAAGAAAAGGCTTGAACTACTTCAGTTGTGTGTAATGAATCTAAAATATATTTTTTCAGTTTATCAGTACATTACAGAAAATAATGAACTTTATCACAATATGCTATTTTTTTGAGAAGGACCTGTATATATGTATATATATATATATATATATATATATATATATATAATTAATTTCCTAATATACAGAAGGAAATATTATACTATACCATGAATCGGCCTGGAAGAAATCAGGGTCAAGGTTCAGGACTGTAGTATGGTCATCAGGTCCTATTCCCTCCTTTCTTAGTCTCCTTGCTGTGGTGGTTGTTCCTTGGATGGATTGAGTGATCAAGGGATGATCTCATGAAGTGCTGATGATCCTTCTATCAGCTTATGCTGCCTTTTTATCCCCCTTAGAAAGGGGCTTGGTCAGGTTAATCAATCCCCCTTCTTCCCGGCCCGCGGAAGACCCTGGCGCTCCCAAGGCTTTAGAGGAACTCCTGGCGCAAGACGTCCATACGGTAAGCCTACGTTTTCCTCATGTTTATTCCAATCCATCCGTAGGGGGCAGACTCCATTGTTTTTTCCATGCTTGGCAGGCCATCACCTCGGACAGGTGGGTCCTCTCCACTGTCAGAGGTTTCCAAATAGAGCTTGGACACCCCGGACCGTATTCCTCTCCCCCACCCAATAATTTTATCTGCGTCCGACCGCGCCTTGGTCGAAGAAGAGCTCTCTGCTCTGTTCCTCAAAGGGGCCATAGAACGGGCCCACACCCCTTCACTGTGGGTCTTGAGCAACATCTTCTTAGTAGAGAAGAAGGGCGGCCAGATGCGACCGGTGATCAACCTCTGTGCTTTAAATGCCCTCGTTCATTATCGGCATTTCAAAATGGAGCTCATTCACCTCCTGCGGGATCTTCTCCTTCCCGGCGATTGGATGGCCAAATTGGACCTCCAAGACGCATATTTGATGGTGCCGGTTGCAGAATTTTCCAGGGACCTCCTCAGGTTTCTCTGGAACACCGAAACCTGGCGTTTCACCTGCCTTCCTTTTGGCCTCTCCTCGGCTCCTTGGTGCTTCCCCAAGCTGATGCGCTCAGTGTTGTCCTGGCTGCGGAGCAGGGGTGTCCGGTTGATCATTTACCTGGACGATATCCTCCTTATGGCCCAAAGTCGGGAGACACTGCTGTCGCACATTCAATGGACAATAGATATTCTCTCGCGACTAGGTTTCCTCCTCAACCTGGAGAAATCCAGTCTGTCCCCGTCCAGACGCATAGTTTTTTTTCGGCTTCCTAGTGGATTCGGAAGCGGAATCCCTCAGGCGCCCGTTGACGAAGGTGCGCTCGATTCGCAGGGAGTTACGGCGGGCATTGACACGCCGCCAATTGTCGCTACGCCACCTGGCCCGCATCATTGGCCTCGTTTCGTCCTCCATTCAGGCGGTCTTCCCAGCCCCCCTTGATTATCGGGCTCTCCAGCGCCTGAAGATAGCCCATCTTCGCAGAGGGGCCTCGTATTCGGATATGGTGTCTCTGGATGTGGAGACATGGGACGAGTTGACGTGGGGGATCCACAATCTGTCGGCCTGGAACGGCAGAGCCATCTTCAGGTCCCAACCGGATCTCACGGTGGACTCAGATGCCAGCCTCGTTGGTTGGGGAGCCCACTGCAACGGAGTATCCTCAGGAGGCCTGTGGTCAGTGGAGGAGTTGGGTCTCCATATCAATGCCCTCGAACTCCTGGCCGGCTCCTTTGCAATCCGGAGTTTCACGAACACCATAGATGCTTGCATTCGACTCCGCATGGACAATGTGTCCGCTGTACGCTATGTCAACCACATGGGTGGCACTCGTTCCACGTTGCTGACTCGACGGGCGAAGGATTTCTGGAATTACTGTTTTTCCAGGAATCTGCTCGTCCAGGCGCACTATATCCCCGGCCTCCACAATATCCAGGCGGACTGGAGTTCTAGTCACTGGTCGGACAGCAGCGACTGGAAGTTGAAGGTGGAGGTTTTCTCCGCAATATCTTTACTTTGGGGTCCCTTTGCCATCGACCTCTTTTGTTTCAATAGTTTTTTATTGTGTTTTAGAAAAAAAAAGTAAAATAAAAACATACAAACATAAAGGAACATTCTTCTATATGAAGAAAACAGTGTGCATTACAAGTAATATAGATGCCTGCTGACAGCATAAATCATTATGTTGGGATATGTGGCTACCTATGTCTTAAATTCAAAACCAATGGCAAAGTGTCCACAAAGTTGGATCCATCTGCTCTCAGATGTGGGTTGGAGTAAGATCATCCTTTGATACAGTATCGGAGGTTCTAGAATGTATACTAAATTTGGATATTAAATCTTGATACTAAGTGGGGAGCACGCCCATAACTTCCAATTTTTAAGGAACTTATCATATCCTCCTCCCCCCATAGCTATAATCCTTTCATATGTATAGGTAGTATTAAGTGCGGCTGTCAATTCAGAGATGTCTGGCAGGTCTGGGGTCTTCCACCTTCGCAACAATAATATTTTGCTGTCACACAAAAGATACAGATTATGGCCCTCACATGGACCGGTAGATTGTTTAGTCCTATTAATAACAGGACCAGTTGCGGTGTCCATGCCACCCCATAAGGCATTATTCTGGCCAGTAGTTCCCTACATTGAGACCAGTACAATTGAATCAATGGACATTGCCATAAAATATGGAACAGGGATCCTCTACTTCCGCAACCTCTCCAACACCAGTCAGATACTGAATCATACATAAGTGCCAGTTTATCTGGCGTGTAGTACCACCGCAATATGGTTTTGGTTGCTGATTCTGCATGGGATACACACCTCAAATATTTATTTAACATATTAAGGGCCTGCATCCATTCCGTTTCAGAAATAGACAGATTCATGTCCTTCTCCCACGCCACCATCAAGTGTGAGCGTTTAAAGGATCCTGAGTGGAGAACGGAATTATAAAGGGGTTTCAAACTTTTCATTTTTACTCCGGATGGCTGCAGGTTCTGTAACAGATGGCGGATCTGGAGATATTTGAAAAAATCCCGACTAGGGATAGAAAAATTCTCACTTATCCATTGGAATGTCTGCAATACCTCATGTGTTAGCATGTCCCCCACCCTGTATATGCCAGCCGATGCCCACTCTGACAGATCAGTTTGTGGGAGTAGCGACCATAGCAAAGAAAAGGGTAAGGAGGCAATCGTGGGGGGAGTGTCTGCATCTGCTAAAACGTGATAAGTGGACCACGCCTTCAGCGATGCCAGCACTGCAGGGCCTAAGTTTTTGGGAGCAGGTATCTTCCAAAAGGGCAAGCTCAACAACCCCTCCAAAGAGTAAGAGGCAGCTTGAGAGGCTTCCAACTGAACCCAGGGCAGATCTTTGGAATCCTGAGTCCATCCCCTCAACATGGAAACCAAGGAGGATATATAATACAGTTTTAAATCTGGCAACGCTAGGCCACCCATTCGGCGCTCTTTGGTCATAATGTCTCGGGCGATCCTGGGGTGTTTCCTGTCCCATATATATTTAGAGAGGAGTGAGTGTGCTTGGGAGAAAAACTTTTCTGGGAGAGTTATAGGCAGGGTGCGGTACAAATAGAGAAATTTAGGAAGTATGAACATTTTAAATGTAGCAATCTTCCCCATCCACGAGGTGTCAAATTTGGCAAAATCAGAGAGTTCCCTTTCTATAGAACGGAGCAGGGCTTCATAATTATAAGTGTATATTAGGCTCTGAGAAGATGACATGTTGACACCAAGATATTTAATGCTATCCGCCCGCCAGTCAAAGTTCCATGCGCTTCGCAGATTTACCACTTGATGCTCTGACATGTAAATTGGTAATGCTTGCGTCTTTGAGGAGTTTAGATGGTAATATGAGAGGTCACCATAAATGGAGATCTGAGCCATAACCTTCTTTAAAGGAATCTATGGGGTTGGTTAGGGTCAAGCATACATCGTCTGCATATAAGGATATGACATGGGAACTGCCACCAATATCAACCGATGCTATACGAGAGTCCTGTCTGATCGCCTGGGCTAATGGTTCCATGGCAATTATGAAGATAAGGGGGGAGAGAGGGCATCCCTGTCGGGTTCCATTCGTAAGCTCAAACACTTCCGACACAGCTCCCTTTACGAATATTCTGGCTGTGGGGTTACTGTAAAGTGCCCTAATGGCGGTAAGTATATTCCCTGTAAGACCCATCTTTTCAAGCACCGAAAAGGCAAAAGTCCAACGGAGCCTATCAATGGCCTTTTCCGCATCTAATGCCAGGGCCAGTGTGGGGATTCTATTCTTCTGAACATGGTGTAGTATACCTAGGAGGCGTCTTGTGTTATAGTAAGTTTGTCGGGACGGAACAAATCCAGCCTGGTCTACATGTATAATAAAGGGGAGAATTTTTGCTAGACGGGTGGCCAAAAGTTTCGCATAAATTTTTACATCCTGGTTTAACAGGGAAATAGGCCTGAAATTTTGGGGCCTATCTGGTTCCTTACCTGGTTTGGGGAGTGCGATTAATAGGGCCTGTAAATTTTCGACTGGGAAAGAGCCTCGGGACATAGCTGATTGGCAGAATTCCATTAGGTAAGGGCTAATGACCTGTCTAAATTGTTTATAATAATGGCTGGCAAAGCCATCCGGGCCAGGTGCTTTATCCTTTGGAAGAGATGCTATCACTGCTTCCACCTCTTTAATTTCAATTGGGGAATTTAGAGCTAAAAGCTGGGAACTATTCAGTGAGGGTAGTTGTAGGGATTGGAGATAAAGGCTAATCCGTTCATTAAGCTCACTTGGAGCAGGAAGGGTGTTTTTTAAATTGTACAGGTCTGCATAGTATGCCATGAAACCATTAGCTATATGTACGGGGGAGTGGACTTTCACCTGAGAATGAGGGTGGAGTAAATGTGGGATTCTACTTTTGATATGTCGGGATTTAAATCGTGACGCTAGTAACTTACCCACCTTATTATCTTGCGAATAATAGGTCGCTTTTGATTTGCGATACATTTTCTCATAAGAGGAGAGCATATATCCTCTCAGCTCCTGTCTGAGGCGCCTGATCTCCTCAGCTAAAAGCGGGGTAGGGCCCGCCTTGTTGTTTGCTTCCACCCGTTGTAATTGGGATAAAATATCAGACATTCTAGCTTCCATCCGTTTTTTCCTTCTGTAACCTAGGAAAACAAAAAAATAGGTTAGGGCGACAGAACCCTTACTGCCGTACAGCACCTGAAAGGCAAGGTATACTCGCCCTGATCAAAACTTGCTATTCAGCGAACTCTTGACCAGTCTTTTCGGACTCTAGCAGGGGCCCGATGAGGTGCTTCCTCCATGGTGGAAACCGGAATGTCCCAACTCTGCAGGAGCGCCAAACCCTCCTCCATAGATTTGATGACATGAAGGGTCCCGTCTCGATGAACCAGCAAACGTACCGGAAAACCCCAACGATACGGGATATCCGCGCTCCTAAGGGCCGACGTAATGGGCAAGAAGGCTCTTAGTCGCAGCGTACAAGTCGGCGAACAGGAGCACTTTGTGGTAAGGTGCAGGTAGGCCTCCCTTTTTTCCTTCCAAATGCCAGCAGTTGCTCTTTGACCTTAAAGAAATGCACCCTGGCTAACACATCTCGAGGCACTGATTCTTCTAGGTGTCGCGGCCGAGGTATACGATGCGCTCTGTCGATCTCCAGATCTCGTCCGGAGAATCCGGTAGTATCGCTTTCAAAAGTGACCTCACATAATCAGGGATATCTTTGGGAGTAACCGATTCCGGGATTCCTCTCAACTTTATGTTATTGCGCCGACTCCTATCTTCTAGGTCGGCCATCTTGGCCTTGATGCTTTCAACCTCCGCTTCTAGCTCTGTGTGGGCATAAATGAGTGCATTATGCAAAACTGCAAAGTCCCCAAACTTGTTTTCTAGATGGTCCGTCCGGGCCCCTAGGTCCTCTATGTGAGATCGCAGGGGAGCTATAATAGACTATGTCCAGCAGCATGGACCGCCGCTGCAGTATAAGCATGTCTCTCATCGCTGTGTCAGTTAGAGCGGTATTGGACACAGTTAGCGCTTGCAGCGCTGTCTCCCCATCTTCCACTGGGGTTTCATGAAGGAGCTTAGCAGTCTCCTTTGAGGGTGTAATAGCAACTCCCAAGTGGGACTTTGGCAAAGCAATGTCCTGCTGAAAGGTGGGTGAGGCGGGAGGGAGCTTCCTTACTGCTCCGCATGACAAGGGGTTACGGCCCACCTGACCAAGTGTGTCGGCCAGGCCCGGGGAGTTCTCCGGTTCACTGCTGTCGATCGTGCCGCCGCCTCCCAGATCCGGCTGGGAATGAAGCGCTGAATCTGATAAAGATCTTCGTAAGCTAGCGGACGGGGAGTTCAGCGGCAGGGTTGCGTTTGCCGCGCGCTTACCAGGGGAGGTAGTTTCCCTGCTGGCGCCATCTTGGATTTCTCCGGCGTCTCTGGAGAAGTAAAATTTAGTGAGTTTGGGCTGTTTGGCCGTTTTCTTTCTGCGCCCTGTCATCTCTGGCAAGGTTCCCCTCACTAATCAAGTGTAACAGGGTATCGCTGTGCTTAGATTCGTCGCTGTATTCGGTGCTAGCACGGGAGCTCAGGCCCTATGCACCCATCCGCCTAGGCAGCCAGACCACGCCCCCCGCCATCGACTTCTTTGCTTCCCGGCTCAACGCCCAACTTTCGCGCTTTTACAGCTGGCGTCCGGATCCCGCAGCGGAGGCGGTAGACGCGTTGCTCCAGGATTGGTCCACCACGTTGCTATACACGTTCCCCCCGTTTGCCCTCATTCCCAGAGTCCTTCTTCAGGTCAGACGCCAAGGTGCCGAGCTAGTTCTGCTGACCCCGGTTTGGGGGTCTCAAGTGTGATATCTACAGGCTGTTACCGGCCCTTCCGGATCTCTTGTTGGGGCCCCTCGGTCATTCTCACCCTCTTCTTCTGGAGGGCTCGTTACCCCTGTTAGCGTGGATGATTTCGGGGACCCCTGGGATTTCCAGGGCCTTCCGATCTCGACTCGGCACTTATTGGCTAACGCCTGGGCCCCCGGCACTAGACGCGCATATAGGTCCGCATGGAAAGTTTGGGCTAGTTGGTGCGTGGGACGGGACTTGGATCCCGTTTCAGCCCCTGTGACGGCCATTCTTCAGTTCTTGACATCCTTATTCGAGGCCGGTGGGGCTTATCGCACCATTAACGTTTATAGATCAGCCGTCTCATCGGCTCACCAAGGTTTCAGTGGTTGCCCAGCAGGGCAACACCCTTTGGTACGCTGTAGGTAGGCTGTGTTGGTAGGAGCTCCCAGAAATAGGGATCCCAGACCAGGATCTGTCTCGGCTGAGACCAAAGATCACCCTTCCCAGACTGAGCCTTCAGCCTCAGCTGGTTGACAAGCAAGCAGCACCTCCAGAACTACAGATCTCCAGGAAGAAACATTCCCTGCGAGCAGAACTGTGAGTGTTTATCCAGAGACCAGGAGAAGTCAAATTCCTCCTCAGCTAGTCAGGCCCACACCAAGCAGACAGACAGAGCAGAAGATAGATACCTGCCAGATTCACTAGGCATATGTTAAGAAGCAGAATAGATATATTGATTCCTGCCACATATTGCCAGAAACCTGCTGGGACCCAAGTCTATTGCTGTATTCGTATGGATTTATGCTGCCATTAAGTAAAGACAAGTTGAACTTTATTCCAAGTCTGGATTTTCTTCATTCCTCAGTTACTCCTACTAACAACACTCAATTTATTGCAAGTGAGCCAGGATCCAGGAGTCCAGCCGTACCAAGGTAGGAGACACCGTTGACACTACATAGAGACATTATCCCCACTCTGGCATTCCTCACCTGGTACGTGAGTTATAACATCTTAAAGGGCCCTGAGACTATAACCTGTGCACATTGCAATTGGCGTCACGAACAAAAAACTATTAATATTGCACCAGTGTGCATCAGTCCCAATCCGGCTTACTGCAAATCTCTGCAACTGCTGCGCCCTATGCACTTTGATTGACAGGGCCGAGCATGATGATGTTTTCACTGCCTGGCCCTGTCAAAGTGGAGAGGGCGCGGCAGAGGCAGAGAAAACAGAGCCTTTAGGTGTAACAAAGATGTCCCCATTGCTCCTAGAGGCTCATTTGCATATATTAAAACTTAATTTTTCTCAGCAATGTGGGGGACATATGAATATGGGTACATTTATAAAATCAAGGAAAATAATGCACTAAAACAATAGATGCAAACACAATATATGGACTAAGCCCTCACTTTAATGATAAAATCTGAGACTCTTAGCCAATATATTTTGATCAAAACAGTCAGGCAGGTCCTACTCTAAACCTACCTATGCCAAATATGGGACCAACACAGATGCCTCCATCTGCCAAGCACACATGCAACAGTCAGCCAGTTTCATAGGTACAAATCTGCTGACAGATGCCCTTTAAGGTTGCTTTGCAGACCAGTTAAGCTCTGAGAGACTTGGGACATTGAGTTTTTCAGGGCTCTGGCTCAGCGTCCAATCAGAGGTTTAGATGGGTGATTTAAACCAGTCACTGACACTAAGTAAGTGCCTGTGATTATATATTGTGTCCTGGCTTTTGTTTGTGTTTCTGTGCCTTGTGTCTGAACGCTACACCAATTCTTGTAGTCTCTGTGCACCAACCTTGGCTAGTTTCACTGATCTTGTCTACTTGGCTTTATCTGTACTCTACAGGTTTGGACAGTTTTGACCTCAGCTTTTTCTACTAATTACCCACTCATCTATTGATTTGGGTTATATCTGTACTCTACAGGTTTGGACCTCGACTTTACTACTTATTAACCTCTCAACTACTGATTTAGCTATATCTGTATCCTCCTGGTTTTGACTCTGGCTTGTTTCTTTACCCTTCCTGTTTTCCGTTAATTATCTGGTTAGGTCTGAGACCTGCATACTTACACCTGTTTTCTGTTACTTTACTCCACAGATGTAACCTAGGTCCCTAGCAGCCAATACCATCTTGCCTTGTGAAGGATTCTGTTAGGCTCCATTCACACGTCCGTATAATGGGTCCGCATTTGCGGAATGGGTGCGGACCCATTCATCCTCTATGGGGACGGAATGGATGCGGAGAGCACACTATTTGCTCTCCGCATCTCCAAAGCGCACCCCCGATTTCCGGTCCGCAGCTCCAAAAAAAATAGAACATGCCCTATTCTTGTCCACAATTGCGGACAAGAATAGGCAGTTCTATGGGGGTGCCGGCCGGGTGTATTGCGGATCCGCAATTTGCGGATCTGCAATTTGCGGATCCGCAATGCACTATGGACGCCTGAATGGAGCCTTAAATACCGAGTGTTAGCTTTAGTTTCTGCTAACCAGAGCAGTGAATGAGGACAGGTGGCTGTTTCTGAGTTTCTTGGCTCTGGTTCCGGTTAGTGATCTCTGTAGTTTACACTAGAACACAGGACAGAAACACTGCAGATTACAGGGAGCAGACTGACTTCCAATAAGAACTGCCTCCATCCTGTCTTATACACTTGTTCGGCATCATACAGTCCCAACTGAGAGACAATGCAATGCTAAGTTTGAACACATATAGCGAGACATGGGGTGGTCTACCTGGCCTGAAATCTGGAACCGTCGCAGCAAGGGGAGATTCCGCACAGTATTAATATAACTCTACCTCAACATATACAGTACCTTCTGCAGAACCCACCTTGGTTGTGTGATCATTAACCAATTACCACTGGCAGTTTATACTCAGCTAAATAGCATTAGGTTTCTCCTTTTTCACTATATTTTTTTTCTCGGAGGAAACAAGACTTACATGGAACCTTTAAACATTTAGTCCAGTTGTGAAATAACTGATCCCTTGGCTCCCTCTAGTGTTATTTCTTGCTTATGCAAGGTTCCATGGGAGCCAGTGAAATATATGTACTGTATGAAATAAATATAGCACATGGCTGCAGTGCTAACATGGAGTGGACATGGTTGTCCTATGGGAATTTCTTTGTAAATAGTAACTCCACAGTGTCAGCCCTGCAAACCTGCAATGTGGTTATGAAAATACTTTTATGGAGACTCTTTTGACATTAGTGTTGATCACAAATATTCTAATCGCAAATTTTTATCGCGAATATCGGCACTTCAAGAATTCGCGAAGATCTAGAATATAGTGCTATATCTTCAAAATTGTGAATATTCTAGATTATTTTTTTTTATCAGTACCCTCACTGCTTCTTGCTTGTGGGCCAATGAGAAGGCTGCAATATCTTTGTCTGAGCTTAGCAACATCCCTAGCAACCAATAGGAAAGTTGCCTACCCCTTACTATATAGGAAACTCCACAGCAGCCATTTTTTGCAGGTTTTTTTTGCAGTTCTGAGAGAGAGAGAGAACAGTCACATTGCTGTGCTCTGTGCTTTGCTGAGTCATCTGGATCCTTATTCAATTACATTAGATAGTTAGCTCATATATATAATACAGATAGTTAGTGGGAGATAGTCAGTGTAGGTTATATAGTGATATAGTGTAGCTGATCCAGTGCAGGGTGTTAGGTAGTGTGATAGGGATTAGTGTCTAGCAGCTTGAAAAATGTAGCAAAAGTGAGCCATGCCTGTATTGCACGCGCAATACGCGTATATTACATTGCCGATTTTCGCAATCAAGAAAATAATGACTGGAGATCACGAATTCTAGAATTTGTTGTAGATTTATTCCGGCCGCCTCTCTGCATGTTTGCCGTACTGCCACCAGACCTCCAGCCTGCCACCATTATAGTCAATGGGGCCGGAGCGGACCTCCAGCAGCACGCGTGCACTAGAGGCAGCACGGATCCGGCAGGCTGTTCACATGCCGAAACAGTCTGCCGGAGAAGGCTGCCGCTAGTGTGAAAGTAGCCTTAGCTTCCACACATTTCTATCATCTCCCAAGCTGGAGACCCCACAGTGTTATCCTGCTGCTCGCTATGCTCCCCAAATACTATCCAGAAGGAAAATGAGTGTCATATAGATAGTACCCCCATAGTAATAGTGCTCCTCAAAGACCCTCCAATAGTAATTCCCTTCTAGAATGCGCTCATTAGTAATACTGCCCACTACAGTGCCCCCAACCATGATAATGCTCCACAAGAAAGGCCTCCAGTATTAATAATGCCCTCACAGAGCCCCCAGTAGAAATAAGGCCCCCATTGTTCCCCCAGTGGTAATAAAGCTCTCTACAGACCCCTCAGTAGTAATAGGCCACCCCATAGTGCTCTTAGTAGAAATAAGGCAGATCTATAAGTCCCTCCTATAGAGCCAGCCCCCAAGATTAATAATACGCCTATAATGTCCTCTGGATTTATAATACCCCTATAGTGCCCCCAGTATTTATACTGCCCCCTACTGGTATAATGCTCACCCTGAAGTGCCCCAAATATTTATAATGCCCCCTACTGTTTTAATGCTCATCCTGAAGTGCCCCCAGTATTTATAATGCCCCCTGAAGTTTTATTCCTCCCTCCACCATACAGTGGTAATGTAAATGTACAAACCGGATTCCAAAAAAGTTGGGACACTATACAAATCGTGAATAAAAACTGAATGCAATGATGTGGAGGTGCCAACTTCTAATATTTTATTCAGAATAGAACATAAATCACGGAACAAAAGTTTAAACTGCGAAAATGTACCATTTTAAGGGAAAAATATGTTGAATCAGAATTTCATGGTGTCAACAAATCCCCAAAAAGTTGGGACAAGGCCATTTTCACCACTGTGTGGCATCTCCCCTTCTTCTTACAACACTCAGACGTCTGGGGACCGAGGAGACCAGTTTCTCAAGTTTAGAAATAGGAATGCTCTCCCATTCTTGTCTAATACAGGCCTCTAACTGTTCAATCGTCTTGGGCCTTCTTTGTTGCACCTTCCTCTTTATGATGCGCCAAATGTTCTCTATAGGTGAAAGATCTGGACTGCAGACTGGCCATTTCAGTACCCGGATCCTTCTCCTACACAGCCATGATGTTGTGATTGATGCAGAATGTGGTCTGGCATTATCTTGTTGAAAAATGCAGGTTCTTACCTGAAAGAGATGACGTCTGGATGGGAGCATATGTTGTTCTAGAACCTGAATATATTTTTCTGCATTGATGGTGCCTTTCCAGACATGCAAGCTGCCCATGCCACACGCACTCATGCAACCCCATACCATCAGAGATGCAGGCTTCTGAACTGAGCGTTGATAACAACTTGGGTTGTCCTTGTCCTCTTTGGTCCGGATGACATGGCGTCCCAGATTTCCAAAAAGAACTTTGAATCGTGACTCGTCTGACCACATAACAGTCTTCCATTTTGCCACACTCCATTTTAAATGATCCCTGGCCCAGTGAAAACGCCTGAGCTTGTGGATCTTGCTTAGAAATGGCTTCTTCTTTGCACTGTAGAGTTTCAGCTGGCAACGGCAGATGGCACGGTGGATTGTGTTCACTGACAATGGTTTCTGGAAGTATTCCTGAGCCCATTCTGTGATTTCCTTTACAGTAGCATTCCTGTTTGTGGTGCAGTGTCGTTTAAGGGCCCGGAGATCACGGGCATCCAGTATGGTTTTACGGCCTTGACCCTTACGCACAGAGATTGTTCCAGATTCTCTGAATCTTCGGATGATGTTATGCACAGTTGATGATGATAGATGCAAAGTCTTTGCAATTTTTCGCTGGGTAACACCTTTCTGATATTGCTCCACTATCTTTCTGCGCAACATTGTGGGAATTGGTGATCCTCTACCCATCTTGGCTTCTGAGAGACACTGCCACTCTGAGAAGCTCTTTTTATACCCAATCATGTTGCCAATTGACCTAATTAGTGTTAATTGGTCTTCCAGCTCTTCGTTATGCTCAAATTTACTTTTTCCAGCCTCTTATTGCTACTTGTCCCAACTTTTTGGGGATTTGTTGACACCGTGAAAATTGGAATCAACGTATTTTTCCTTTAAAATGATACATTTACTCGGATTAAACGCTTGATCTGTCATCTACGTTCTATTACAAATAAAATATTGCATTCAGTTTTTATTCACAATTTGTTTAGTGTCCCAACTTTTTTGGAATCCGGTTTGTAAATAACATGTTAACAACACCATCTCTTCTGCCCCCTCCAAAATACAGTCCCATGTAAGTAACATCACTCCCTTTCCTTCAGCCCCTCCAATATATAGTCCTATGTAAATAACACTATTTCCCTCCCTCTGCCATAGAGTCCCATGTAAACAACATCACACCATCTCTCCAGCCCCCTGCAATATACAGTCCCATGTAAATAACATCCCTCTCCAACTACAGTCCCCTTCAAAATACAATTCCATGTAAATAACATCACCTCTGCCCTAGCCACCTTCAACCTACAGTCCCATGTAAATAATATCACCCCCTCCTTAGCCGTCTCCAACATGCAATCGCATGTAAACATCACGCCCTCAACATTCAGTCCCATGTAAATAACACCACTCCCCCAGCCGCCAACATACAGTCCCATGTAAATAACATCACTCCCTCCCACAGCCGCCATCAACATATAGTCCCATGTAAATAACATCACTGCCTCCCCCAGCCCCCTCCAACATACAGTCCCATGTAAATAACATCACTCCCTCCCACAGCCGCCATCAACATATAGTCCCATGTAAATAACATCACTGCCTCCCCCAGCCCCCTCCAACATACAGTCCCATGTAAATAACATCACTCCCTCCTACAGCCGCCATCAACATACAGTCCCATGTAAATAACATCCCTCCCTTCAACCCTAACATACAGTCCCAGTTAAATAACCACAACTCCCAGCATTGCTCTGCCTCTCCCTTCACCTACTTATTCTCATGTACAGACATCACCACAACTTCTTCCCCCAGGACTTCTCTTCACTGCCGTCCTCTCCTGCACTGGTGACATGGTGACATCATTGCAGGTCCTTCTCAACCACTGCCTGTTTTACTGGTCACATGACCTGTGATGTCATCACAGGTCCTTCAGCTCTTCCAGTGCATTAGATTCAATTGTATTGCCGTCCTGAGGACAGCAATATAGTTGGATCTATCTGGCAAGCAGTACATTCAGGGCCTGGGACAAAACATCAGGGGCCCCGAATGTTTTAACCTAGCAACGCCCCTGGGAAGGGGATTATTTAAGGTGGTCTTTCCATATGTAACTTTGCATTTGTGCAAATAAAATAAAATTAATGATTCTTGTTTTTTTTTATTGAAGAATACAAACACAATGTATTTTTTGTAACCCTGTTCATTGCTGAAGTAATAAAAATGTATATAATCAAAGGGAGTCTGTCAGCAGTTTCGACTTTGCAAAACTAGTGACAACACAAGGTAAGGGTTGTGCACAGCTTGTTAAACATACCCTTATAGGAGGCTTTTATTAGCAGCCTCACTGTAAAAAAAAAGAACTTTTATTCTAGAGCCGCAGCTGTCACGAGGGTATCAAGAGCCACGTCTGACTCCGTTATACCCGGGGTCAGGAAGTCGCAGCGGGTGGCTGCGCGCTCTATATCTAAAGATCACGTTGTTTTTTAGTGATTGTTTTCTGTGTTTGCCTTGCTATCCTTTTTGTCTCTCTCAGGGATCCGTAGCTTCTCCTCCTCAGCTGTTTCTTGTCTGCCACTCCCTACCTCCTTATATTCTCCCCTCACACTTCTCTAGTTGCCAGTTATAGAGCTTCCTGCCTGGACATCTATACTGACCCACTGGAGTGGTGAATCCTGCTTGTCGTTCCTGAGTGCTACCCTCCGGATCCCTGTTGGGCTTATTGTTGTCTCCTGTTGTCGCCCACCTGGGAATATATGTTGAGTCTGTGTTGTCTGTCCTCCCCTTGGTGTTTTCCCTTAGAGTTAGTGGTGCGGACTAGTGTTCCCATCGCCCTGTTCACTACCTAGGGCTCAGCTCAGGGAAAGCCAGGGCTTTAGGCACGTGATCGGCGTACGGGTGAGGAACCCGTCTAGGGACGTCAGGGCAGCCAGGTGCCAGCCACCAGGTGAGTCAGGGGTCACCATCTTCCCTCTCACTTGGGCAGGGCCTTCCTCGTTCCCTCCCTCT
The DNA here is from genome assembly GCF_905171765.1 of Bufo bufo. Lineage (NCBI taxonomy): Eukaryota > Metazoa > Chordata > Amphibia > Anura > Bufonidae > Bufo > Bufo bufo. The sequence goes on along the minus strand of NC_053390.1, from coordinate 250,262,821 downwards.
GTGTCACGTATGTGATAGCCACGCCGACCGTGATAGCAGCTCCCACAAGTGCATTGGAAGTGGTCCCTCAAACTGAGGCACCCTTGGCTCTCCGAAGAGAGCATGTCAGATTGAGGAGCCACCTTCAGTGCACTTAAAAATTACTTTTCACAGTGACCCTGCTAATAAAACCATTTACTTTTTGGGAGTTTCTACTGTAGAGGTGCATCCAATAGGACAGTCCAGCAAAATCTGCCCTCCAAAAACCATATGGTGCTCCTTTCCTCCTGCGCCCTGCTGTGTGCCCATACAGTTTACAACCACATATGGGGAGTTTCCGTAAACTGCAGAATCAGGGTAATAGATTTAGAGTTTTGTTTGGCTGTTAACCCTTGCTGTTACAGAAAAAAAAAAAAGATAAAAAATGAAAAATCTGCCAAAAAAGGTGAAATTTTGAAATTTCATCTCCATTTTCCTTTAATTCTTGTGGAACACCTAAAGGGTTAACAAAGTTTGTAAAATCAGTTTTGAATAACTTGAGGGGTGTAGATTCTGCCATTTTTTAGTGTTCTGAGTGCAGGGACAGATGTGAGAAGGCGCTAGGTAGAGCAATAGGAAAAACCTCATTGCGAACAAAGAAACTGAAAAAACGATTTGTAAGTGCAGGGAAAGGATAGGGAGGAACTATTTCACAGCATCTTAGTGCAGGAAGAGACGTCAGAAGGCACTAGGGACAGTGCTAGAAAAGCGATTTACAAGTGCAGGGAAAGATTATTTGGGGATCCAATTAGCCATTATACAGCTCTGTCATTCCAGCAATTTGTTATTGGGGTGCAAGTGCTACGTTGAAAAGCCTTTAGTGGCTTATATCTGTGGAAAAAGAAAAATATATACGCAGTTCACTGTTGCAGTTATTTGCAGTGAAAGCGTTTAGTGGCCTATTTCAGTACAGAAAGAAAAATATATACGCACTTCACTGGTACAGTTATTTCTGTTAAAAGCGTTTAGTGAGCTATTTCAGTACAAAAAGAAAAATATATTCCCAGTTCACTTCTACAGTTATATGTGTGGAAAGCGTTTAGTGGTCTATTTCAGTACAGAAAGAAAAATATTTTTGTCGCTTTTAGGGGTGTTTTAATTTGCTTTTAATTTATTTAGTTCAGCTAAAAAAAAAAGTATGTCAGACAGAGAAGTGCCAGGCCATGCACAGAGGAGTGGCAGAGGCATAAATGTTTCTGGCGCAGGCAGAGGTCGCAACAGAGTAAAGGGGCGTGGCAGCAGGAGTCGCAGCGAGAGGCCTGAGCTCCCGGTGTCACCCAGCAGTCGTGTCTTGACCAGCAACCCAGCGGTTCTTGATTGGTTAACTCGGTCATCCACTTCATCTCAAGTGACATCAGACACCACCAGCCAACATTCTGTGGGTTTGTCAGACACAACCCTTAGTTGGCAAGGCCCAGGAGCAGGCCCTGTGCGCTCATCTGTCCTCAACCTGCCTCTGTCCTTTGCTGTTGCCTCAGCCACAGAAGTATTGTATGATGTGGGCTCAGCTATACAGCAAGGAGGAGCTACTAGAAGACAGTCAGCAGCTACTGCCCTGCCAATATCTGGAGGAGACATCCGCCGCATCCTCCGCTAGGCAAGTAGTGAAGAGGAGAGTGGCGTGGGAGGTGGTGTTGCGAGCGGTTAAGCTCCTGACCCAGAGACCGTTGAGTAGGACATCAGTGACGTGTAGACACTACTCAATGATAATGAAGCTGATCGCACTTGGGAGCCGGGTGCAGAAGGGGCTTCATCATCATCAGGAGAAGAGGGTGGCAGCTTGCTTGTGAGGCAGCAGCAGAGCCATCAAGTTTATAGGGTGGCCGGGAGTCAGCAGGGTGGCAGCAGTGGGAGGTCGGAGCCAAACGTGCCCGGGGTAGATCACCTACTTTGCAGCAGTCTACCTGCCCGGGAAGTAGTGATGCAGGGGTTTACGGAGGCAGCGGCGGTAGCAGTCAGTCAGTGCGGACTGTTAGGGTGAAAATAGAAACATAGAAACATAGAATGTGTCGGCAGATAAGAACCATTTGGCCCATCTAGTCTGCCCAATATACTAAATACTATGGATAGCCCCTGGCTTTATCTTATATGAAGGATGGCCTTATGCCTATCCCATGCATGCTTAAACTCCTCCACTGTATTTGCAGCTGCCACTTCTGCAGGAAGGCTATTCCATGCATCCACTACTCTCTCAGTAAAGTAATACTTCCTGATATTACTTTTAAACCTTTGCCCCTCTAATTTAAAACTATGTCCTCTTGTAGCAGTTTTTCTTCTTTTAAATATTCTTTCCTCTTTTACCTTGTTGATTCCCTTTATGTATTTAAAAGTTTCTATCATATCCCCTCTGTCTCGTCTTTCTTCCAAGCTATACATGTTAAGGTTCTTTAATCTTTCCTGGTAAGTTTTATCCTGCAATCCATGTACCAGTTTAGTAGCTCTTCTCTGAACTCTCTCCAAAGTATCAATATCCTTCTGGAGATATGGTCTCCAGTACTGAGCACAATACTCCAAATGAGGTCTCACTAGTGCTCTGTAGAGCGGCATGAGCACCTCCCTCTTTCTACTGGTAATTCCTCTTGCTATACACCCAAGCATTCTGCTAGCATTTCCTGCTGCTCTGTGACATTGTCTGCCTACCTTTAAGTCTTCTGAAATAATGATCCCTAAATCCCTTTCCTCAGATACTGAGGTTAGGACTGTATCACTGATTTTATATTCTGCACTTGGGTTTTTACGTCCCAGGTGCATTATCTTGCACTTGTGGTCGGATCGGCTATCAGAAAGGGTTAGATAGGATGGGTACACCCATCTACAACAAGCAGTAGAATTGTGCCATAACTGCTGCGGTAGGGCAGCCTAAAGTGGGCCACCCTAGTATGAAGTGACTGTAAGATGGAGTGGGTGGGTGGGTGAAATCAGCTGAATCGGCGTCAGTCTGGACCCACAGGTGCCTATAAATAGCCTAGTAACCAGCCAGCCTGGGCTCACAGGTGCATGAAAGTAGCCTTGTAATGACCCTCCCCTCCCACAAATTCAGCAAACTTCTTTGCTTAACACTTGTGGTCGGATCGGCTATCAGAAAGGGTTAGATAGGATGGGTACACCCATCTACAACAAGCAGTAGAATTGTGCCATAACTGCTGCGGTAGGGCAGCCTAAAGTGGCCAAAAAGCGTAGACCTTAGTTTAGAGTAAAAACATATACATACCATTACGACACCCGCTTTGCACTCAAAAGACACTACATGATGAAGGTGCGGAATATACCGTACATATCAGAGACTTCTATATATGTTACCTCTTTGTCACGTGCGACGGCACATTGTTCTTGAAGGTAGCTAAAGTTGATGCTTTTGAAAGAGTGGTCGGTAATCAGGAACGATTTACTCCTATGTTGACAAACATATGAACATATTACGAGGAGGTCTGAATCCCGAGAGCTGCAGACTGAAACAATGGTGAATCTGATGGAAGGGCTTAAATTAAGTCCAACCATTCGCTAAGGGTCCTGCTTGGACACCAACTGTTACTGGTGGCAAATACTTCACCTATACTTATTCCCCAGGCCACCGCTTTAATTATTATTATTATATAAAGGACCCAAAAGTTAGAAGATGGCGTATGCCGTTTAACTCTAGTAATGGATCAAGTGAAATGTGTAGACTCACCAGGCCTGGGGAACCATAAGCACGAATACATGGCTGGTTGAAATTAACGAGCTAATGTCGCCTGCACTGACGAAAAAACATACCCACTATACTAGCAGTTGTGACAGGAAATAAGCTTAAAGTCATGATAACTATGTATGCTGCGCCTGTGATAGTGATAGGACTTGTGTCCGTAGACGTGACGGACTATATATATTGCGCCTTATTGTTGTACCTCCCACTTGAAGAAGGACCGGTACAAGGTGCAACACCAACACCCTCAGCCCGAGTTTGAAGATGAAGTAAGCGTGCCTATAATGAAGACATAATGTACACACAATGCCTACTGCTATGACAGGACGAGCTTAAGGTCATGATAGACTACCTATGCTGCGACTGTAGTCGTGCTAGGACTTATCGTGTCAGTAAACGTGACAGACTTCGTAAATCGCTTGTAGTCGTGACAGGACTTATTATTCTGTAGTCGTGACAGACTTCGTAAATCGCCTGTAGTCGTGACAGGACTTATTAGTCTGTAGTCGTGACAGACTTCGTAATCACCTGTAGTGGTGACCGGACTCCCTGTGGACGAACCTGATGCCACAGTATAGTTGTTTCCTTTTTTTTTTTTTTTTTTTTTTTTTTTAACAACCCCTTGAGAAGCGGAATTGTGAGACCCCAGGGTCATCTCCCTGGGAGAATAGGTCTATAATTCAAGAACCTAGAGAGATTAAATGTGAGAAAATGCGAACCCGGGAGAAGGTGATGTCCGAAAGGAAGGCTTGGGATGACTGCTTGAAAAGAAACAATGAAGACCCAACGACCTACAACAATAATGTGAGTGAGGTTCTAATGGCAAAGCCGCGCCTACGAGCTACCACGAGAAGAATTGTAACGCGAGCCACAGCTGACCGAGGCATGCGAGCGGCCTGAATGCAGAAAAGGCATGAACCTACTGTGGCGGGACCACGCAGCCAACCTCGAATGGCAGAGTTGTGTGAGTAAAATGTAAACTGAAGACATGCGTGAGAGACTAATGGCGGAACCAAGCGCGAAAGGGACTAAAGCGCTAGAGGGACTAAAGACACTAATGGTGGAACCAAGCGCTAGAGGGACTAAAGACACTAATGGTGGAACCAAGCGCTAGAGGGACTAAAGACACTAATGGTGGAACCAAGCGCTAGAGGGACTAAAGACACTAATGGTGGAACCAAGCGCGAAAGGGGCCATGCGCAAGAGACACTAATGGCGGGGCCATGCGCAAGAGACACTAATGGCGGGGCCATGCGCAAGAGACACTAATGGCGGGGCCATGCGCAAGAGACACTAATGGCGGGGCCATGCGCAAGAGACACTAATGGCGGGGCCATGCGCAAGAGACACTAATGGCGGGGCCATGCGCAAGAGACACTAATGGCGGGGTCATGCGCATCAAACTTAAATGGAGAAGCAATGCGTCAGAGACTCTAATGGCGTAGCCATGAATGCGAAACAAATGGCGATTTATTATTATTATTTATTTTTAATATATATATATTTTTTTTTTATCCACTTATGCAGCACCAGTATGACTTGGGGACTTGCATAACCATGACCCCCTTCGACAATAAACCTAGGACACTAACAAGCTTATAACCATATCATACCCCTAACAACATGAAGATCGGTCATAGGCCCCACAGAGCCATGAGGCTGAAGAGATCATCAGGCTCCCGAAGCCAAGACTGCACTCGATGACATTGCAGTGACGATAAGTAATTAAAATGTGAGTTAGACCTGATGGGATATGCATCAACGTTAGTGAACCGAACCACGTGCCTAAATAAAACATTAAACCAACCGTGAATAAACAGGTGGGAGAAAAGCGCCAGAGGCATTACAGTTCGCTAAGAGAAGACCCTTATCGTGAAAACAAATGAACTACTTGTGAAACATAGTAGGAATCTTACTCCTATTAGCCCACTAACCGCTGAGGACTGCATGGTGAACTGGGGCAGGAGGCCAATCCGAGTGAATGCGGACCAGAAGTAAAGGAGACCAGTCTGAGTGAATGCGAACCAGGACTAAAGAACAGGACACTTTTTTTTTTTTTTTTCCTGAAGTGAAACAGAAAAAGTAGGCCTATAACATAACCACCAGTGAGGAAAGAAACATAAACCTGAAAGAAAGCAGCTATGTTTATCGGGAGAACGGTATCAGAGCGGTGCACTGACTGCCCTAGAGAAAATACTCAGTAACCATGATGTAGCAACGAAAAGGAAAATGCAGCTTTAAGTGGAAGCCGAATATGCAGCAACTGATGTAAGAACAGGTGGGTGAATGCAGCTCTGGATGTGAGTAGTGCCTAAAAACATGGTATGGGCCCAGCTCTGAGCATGAAGAGCAAGGTATAACGCAGCTGTATGAATGCAACCTGAAGTGACAGGGTATTGATGTGACGCAACAGCAACTCATAAACGTAGCTCTAGTAGTAAATGGAGTATAACATTGTTAATGCAGACACATGGACGTCGCTTTTGAAGGTAACGAACCTAACCATGATCATTCGACCATTAGCGCCCCACCCCCCTCGCCCCAGAGCGCTACAAGTCCCCCATGGTGTATCCAAGTCCAATCCTACCGTGAATGCTAGTACTCGCCTGGCACCTTCTGCCATTACCCAGGTGCGAATGAAACCTCCACATAATGCTGTAGGTTTTTTTTTTTTTGAATGGTCACCACCACCACCCAAGAAAACAAATGCATTTTGAACGTAAACCCTGATGCAACGCCAATTAATCAACATATAGTGCACCTATGACCTAGCACAAAACCGCTGACACATGCGTGCCCATAACATACGGTTTATAGATTAAACACACTTCCATACAAGAGCATCAGAACTCAAATACAGGCACCTAGACCGATCTGCTTGAGTACCCATATACAGACCACTGATATACAAACCCCCACACCTAGCATGTCTGGCGTTAACTGCGGATGTGCCCCCACATGTAAAACAGGTAACAGAAACCCCACACTTTTTTTTTTTTTTTTAAGCAGATATCAAAACGTAAGCCTGAAAAGAAAGCGGCTATCTTTATCGGAAGAGCCGTATCAGAGCGGTGTGCTGATAGCCCTAGTAAGAATACTGAGTAACCATTATGTAGCAATGAAAAGAAATGCAGCTTTAAGTGGAAGCAGAGTATAACACATGATGTAAGAACAAGTGGATGAATGCAGCTCTGGATGTGAGTGGTGCCTAAAAACATGTTATGGGCACAGCTCTGTGTATGAATATGAGGAGCATGGTATAGAGCAGCCATATGAATGCAATCTGAAAGTGAGCAGAGTATTAATGTAATGCAACAGCGGACGTATGAACGCAGCTCTAGTAGTGAATGGTGTATAGGACAAAAATGTAAATGCAGACACACGGACGTAGCTTTGAAGGTAACAATCCTAACCACGATCATTTGACCATTGAAGCCCAACCCCCTTTGCCCCAGAGCGCTACAAGTCACGGACCGTGTAACCAAGTCCAATCCTACCGTGAATGCCAGCACTTGCCTGGCACCTTCTGCCATTGCCCAGGCGCAACTGAACCTCCACATGATGCTGCAGGTGTTTTTTTTTTTTTTTTTTAAATCAGCGACCATTGATCCATATTTACCATCACTTAAACCCAGCACGCGTAGCTTGAACCAACTGCAGACACGCACCCCGCATGTAAACCAGGTATCAGAAAACATACAACCATGCCCACTCTAAGCACATGCTACCCCAATAACTGTATGCAATGGCCCCATCAGGCCTCTGAATAGCCAGACAAACAATACAAACAACCATGGTTTGACCATTAGCGCCCATACTCTGCTGTATCCCAGAGCGCTAACATATCGCGGGCCGCAGCGTGGGTCCCGTACAACCAATTCCGATCCTACCATGGATACCAGCGCCCTCCTGCCGTCGCCCAGCCGTAAGGAGCCTCCACACCATGCTGCTGTATCCTAGAGCTGAGCCAGAGTTAGTGAAATCAGCTGAATCGGCGTCAGTCTGGACCCACAGGTGCCTATAAATAGCCTAGTAATCAGCCAGCCTGGGCTCACAGGTGCATGAAAGTAGCCTTGTAATGACCCTCCCTTCCCACAAATTCAGCAAACTTCTTTGCTTAACACTTATCAACATTAAATTTAAGTTGCCAGATTTTTGACCATTCCTCTAGTTTTCCTAAGTCCTTTTCCATTTGGTGTATTCCTCCAGGAACATCAACCCTGTTACAAATCACTTACTCAGCGGTGTGGCAGTTTTTTGTTAAGCCGTCTGAAGAGCTGAACGTGGCCATATGTAGAATCTGTGGGCAGAAGGTGAAGTATGGCCAGGGTGCCAACGTTGGCACTACGGCCCTGTGTCAACATATGCAGCGTCGCCATACAGTGGCCTGGGAGAACCGTGGCTCTGATGTGGTGGCCCAGCCTGACGCAGCAACCGCTGCATCACCCAGTGGCACGCACCCAGTTTCAGCCAGTCAAGGCTCCACCACCTCAGCCGAAGGGAGCTGTCCGTCATTCCCATCTTCTGCTGGTCCAGATGCTCCTGCTCCTCATCCTCCTTGTCAGTCATTCCATCAGCAATCGATCACCAAAGCGATTGCCAAGAGACAGCAGTATGCGTGCACGCATCCAACGGTGCAGAAGCTGAACGTGCTCCTGTCCAAGTTGCTGGTGCTGAAGTCCCTCCCTTTCCAAGTGGTGGACTCTGCACCTTTCAGAGAACTGATGGCTTGTGCCGAGCCGAGGTGGAGAGTCCCAAGCCGTCATTTCTTTGCGAAAAAGGCAGTACCAGCCCTGCACAAATATGTAGATTAGAAGGTGGGCCAGTCCTTGAGCCTGTCAGTGTCTGCCAAAGTGCACGGCAGCGCCAACATGTGGAGCTGTAACTACGGTCAGGGACAGTACATGTCCTTTATGGCCCACTGGGTGAATGTGGTTTCTGCACAGCCACACCAGAAACTTGGCCAGGTCACGCCGCTTCCGCCTCCACGTTGTCATGCCGTTGTTCCTGCGACAATGTCCGCCGCTGCCTCCTGATCCTCCACCATGTCCTCAGCCTCCACTGCAGGGACAAGTTACAGTGCCCCTCCAGCATACCACATGTGCAGGGCACGGTGGCGTCACGCTTTTCTGCATCTCGTTTCTCTGGGCGAACTGAGTCACACAGGGGAGAACTGAGTCACAAGAAGTTGAATCCTGGCTTTCTCCCCGACAACTCAAAATTGGAACCATGGTGACCGACAATGGGAAGAACATTGTGTCGGCGTTGCATCAAGGAAGGCTGAGCCATGTGCCCTGCATGGCACACATGTTTAATCTGGTTGTCAAGCGGTTCCTGAAGTCTTCCACCCATCTGCAAAACATCCTAAAAATGGTCAGGAAACATGCACTTCAGCCACTCGTACACCGCAAAGCACACCCTCCTTGAGCTACAGCGGCAGAACGGTATTCCCCAACATAGGCTGATATGCGAAGTTTTCACCCGTTGGAATTCCACCCTCCATATGTTGGACTGACTATACCAACAGAGAAAGTACATAAATGATTTCTTGATGACGCAAGCAGATAGGAGTACTCCCCTGTGTAACTTCGATGTTAGCCAGTGGCAGCTCATGCGTGACACCTGGCGTTTGCTCAGGCCTTTTGAGGACACCACGTTATTTGTCAGTCGCCAGGACTACGGAATGAATGATGTCATTCCACTGCTTCATGTCCTGTAACAGATGGTGGTAACAATGGCTAGTCAGGGGACTGGAGACGTGGCGCCTAGATCTCACGGCCACATGAGCCCTGTGGGGGCTGAACTGGAAGAGGAAGAGGAGGGGGAGGAGGACATTGGGGCACAGGGAAAGTGTAGTAAAATGGGTGTTTTTTTTTTACTCAGGAGCAGCCAGAGGAGCTACAGGGCGATGAAGATGAGTCAGATGACCCAGACACTGCAGTGGAGATGGAGGCAGGGAGTCCCTCTGAGTCAGTGCACAAATGGCCCGATGCATGCTCACTTGCTTGCGTAGTGACAGCCGAATTGTCACCATTCGGCAGAGAGATGACTTCTGGGTCTCCACCTTGTTGGACCCTCGTTACCGGTCCAGAATGGGGGCCTTTTTTACACCCACTGAGAGGGAGGACAAACTGAACTACTACAGAGACATCCTATGTAGTCAGTTGGCCGCTGCCTATCTGCGCCATCGTCCATCCTCTCGCAGCCATCATCCAGCATCTCGCAGGTCTGATCGGGGGTCCCTCTGCGCTCACATTCCACTGCCTTGGCTGCCTGGGAGGGGTGGGGTGGCAGGAGCAGTACCAGCTCCATCAGCAGCAGCCTGAGTCTACAGTCGCTGATGAGTAGCTTTCTTCAGTTGCAAAGTGAAGAAACTACTCCCCAGCAGCAGCAGTAGACCTGGAGCAGGACCTGAACCGGCAGGTGGTGGCATACTTGGACAGCACCCTGCCAAGCCACATTGAAGATCTGCTGGACTACTGGGCAGCCAAACTGAATTTGTGGCCGCAACTAGCAGAGTTTGCCCTGGAAAGGCTGTCCTGCCTGGCCAGTATGTAGTGTACGGGGACTGTAATGCCCGTCACTACAAAGTGTCACTTGGTGTGCTGTCGTCCCTCCTTAATTATGGGGAAGTTGGTATATGTCCTCTTTATAAATTGTCATGTAATGTAATGCTATGTATTTCCCTGTTACTGTGAAACTTGCATGTACAGGCCTGCTAGGGGTGTCATTCCAGCTCTTAGTCACTAGAGGGAGCTAGGGAGCCCTAGTTTATATAAGGCCCAGTCAGGGAAAGGAAAGTCAGTCTAGTCTAAAGTCAGTCTACAGCAGTTGGAGTTTAGACTATGTCTGAGTCAAGTCCAGGCCTGAAGCCTGCGGACCAGGAGAGGGTATTGCAGTCCCTGTAACCGGGTTCCAGATCCAAGGAGAAGGTTCCCCTCCTGAATTTATATATGCAGAAGCAGGAAGACCACTGTTAAACAGCCTGGGAGTTCAGAAGCTTCCAGAGTGAGTTCAGAAGTTTCTAGAGCCTGAGGAAGCTGAGAGGGAGACAGAGGCAAAGCGCAGAAAAGCAAGAGGTACTCAAGATAACAGAGGAGGTACTTTATAAAGAGAGAACCAAGGATATACGCCAGAGTTAAGGTATTGGGCCTTGGAGAAGATTTTCTATGTCCCAGGATCAGTCAGGAATAGAGTGCAAGCTCCTGTACTGCAAGTCCTGTGTTTCACACTCTGAAGTCACCTTGCTTAATCTGTATTGCCTGCATCGACCGTATTGAAAAATCAACTGTATGCAAAGGAACTGTGCTTCCGTTAATGTCTCTATATGGAAACTACTAAAGTTGGAGTTTTGTTTTAACATCACGTGGTTCCTCAGTTATTCCTGCTATCAGCAAACGGCGTGCCACCGTTAATTGGCACTGGCGTCACGAACATTTTCCTACCATCACCTGCCTATGCAGAGAGTCAGCCGTCTCAGGTTAGTGTCTATTGCACTACTACACCCAGGAACACATTTCTACACACAACTTGAGTACGCTGCACCTCTCTTTTGGCGTCACGAACAGGATACGCACGCTTTATAGTGCAAGAAGCGTGAACTTTGTGCCTTATACAGTTGCCCTGTGACCAAAGTGACAAATTGCCTGTTTATTTAAAGTGGACTTTGTGAACTGAAAATCATACCAAAAGTGTTCCTAAAACCTCTAAAAAGCGCTGTGCAGTGTTGCGCTATCAAGAGGAAGGAAATCGCCACATCGGAGTGTGGTTTTGTAGACTTTTCATCATCCTGCTTGCTGTCAGTGAATAGACAGCGTTTCTTGCTAAAGATGGCCGCTGAGGCTACTGAAATAACTGCTGCGTCATCTTCATCCCGAAAAGGCGGGAAAAATTGGCGCCTTTCTGAGGAAATAGCGGGAAGGAGTTCAAGGTCAGGCGCCACTGCTTATCTGGACATTTGCATGTCTGCCAGCATGGACACCGCCTTCCATATACTGGAATACCTGGGGGGCGGCCTCCCAGTGCAATGGGAGGAGCTGGCTGATTTAATTGACGCGACCCTATCGCTCTCCGGAGAAGGATCGAGCATGTTGGAAAGTGAACAGAGCGTTGCTGCAACGTCCGCACCTGAGATTTCAAAAATGAGTGCTATTGGTGTAGAGCCAGAGGAGGCTCCACCGGCCTACTCTCCGGGACCGGAGAAACCCGCCTGCCCGCCACGGGAGAAAGAACCAGAGCCCTGCTATGGCTCTTGGAGAGACTTCTTTCAACCCTCTTTCAAGTGGTCGTCACTTATGGCAGAGATCCGGGAGGCCGCTATAAAGCGGAATACAAAGACCAAGATCTATTATGAAGAGTTGACCAAGACAATCCATGAAAGACACACCAACACCCAACCCCGCCTGGAAAGGAGAAAGGGGTTGGTGGTGTCCTTTGACAAAGCCCGTGGTTACGGGTTCATACAAGATTACCTGACTGGCAGAGACTTATATGTTAATAGAAGGTCTGTCAAGAGAGACTACCTCCCGTCCTATCAGCACAGCCTCCGCGAGGGAGAGGAAGTGGAGTTCACCCCTGCCGAGAGCCTGAGAGGCCCTTATGCCACTGCCGTGACCCGTCCCAAGCGAGAACCTGAGGACTGGGAGGCAGAAGAAGAAGACTACTCTGGCTGCGAGCGGGAACCGGAACGCTCTCCAGAGCCGGCCCATCACGCCTTCCAGGAGCGGAGCTCCTTCATTGGGCCTAACGTCTTCTGGCAGCCAACCGTGTTGGAAAAATGGGTGAGCCCTTACCCTTCCCCCGAGCTGCCTCGTCGGGAGAAGACCATGCAAGAGATGGAAAATCTAAAGGGACTTCGAAATACCTTTGAGAACATCCGGAGGGGTCGGAGACCCGATGCATCACCAGAACCTGCAGAGGCCGAGTCCGTGCCATCGGTGACAGTACCTGCGCCGGCGGCGCCAGCAGATGACCGCGACTCTGACACAGAGAGCATCGGTGAGCAGATTGTCCGGCTGGAGGAGAAGTTGCGGGAGCTGCGCAAGATCGCGACCGCCAGGATCCAGACGCCGCCGAAGAAGGACGAGGTAAGGGTGCCTGTCACCACCCGTAGAGTACCTTCTGCTGCCACCGCTCCGCCAGTGCCCCAAAGAAGACCCCCTGTTGTGAATTGCTGCACAGAGCCCACCGGACCGCTTGCGGCGGCGGTATCCACTCCACTTCATCCCACAATTATCATGCCGGGACCGGTACGGTCCACCCAAGGGTTTACCCCTAGGCCCATGGGGCCAATACCTATTAGGGGTCCCTTCACGTTGCAGCTTCCCCCTAACACTGTTATGTGGGCACATCCTCCTGTAGAGGACTACTACAGGCCGTACTTGCCAGCAGAGCCGGGTAATGATGACATACCCCTGTGAATCAGCCTGCTAGGCCTTTGATTTATTGCACCAACGAAAAATGCTGTTAACCCTTCCAGGACAGGAGTCCTATGTTCCCTGGTCGTTTGTTGCTGCTGCCAGTTTATCCACGGCTCAGTGGTGGGTGTTGACCACTGAAGTATTAAAGTCAACAAAGCCAAGTTTGTTTCCAGGACCTCCTGCCTGCTTTTGCTATCCCACGCCAAGTTGTGCCTGTTCCTGAGTTGCACCTTTTACCCTTAACCCCCTTTTCAGGTTGATCAGGGGTATTACAGCACTTGTCTTTGCTGTCAGTTTATTGTGCAACTTGATACTAAGGAACCGTGCCCGGAGACAGACTCAAAAGAACCTGAGCCTCTGAGATTTTTGCTCTTTTAAAAGGAAATGTGCCCAGAGATGGACTCCACCGCACGAGAGCCTCTGTGATTTAATAGGAAAATAACCTGGGTACGGACTCATGTTTGTTCTTTGAGCCTCCAAGAACTTTTATACTGTTTTATCTATTTTGCTGTTCTATTATGGACTTATTCATTGTCATGGACTATCCTGGTTATAATGTTACGCTGTGCCAGGTCAGCGCCCCAGTTCCATTCATTATCCTGAGGAGAAGAGAACGACGCCCCTTGTCATCACCCTTCACCTTTGCCAATTGGACCTGATATGAATGTAAATGCAGATGAATTACATGTATGTATGCCTGCATGTCTCTTTTTTCTGTTTCAGGTAGAGATTCCAGTTGGGCGAGCCCTGATGGAGTACGAGGTCGTACTCAGCTTAAAGCAGTGGGGTATGTAGTGTACGGGGACTGTAATGCCCGTCACTACAAAGTGTCACTTGGTGTGCTGTTGTCCCTCCTTAATTATGGGGAAGTTGGTATATGTCCTCTTTATAAATTGTCATGTAATGTAATGCTATGTATTTCCCTGTTACTGTGAAACTTGCATGTACAGGCCTGCTAGGGGTGTCATTCCAGCTCTTAGTCACTAGAGGGAGCTAGGGAGCCCTAGTTTATATAAGGCCCAGTCAGGGAAAGGAAAGTCAGTCTAGTCTAAAGTCAGTCTACAGCAGTTGGAGTTTAGACTATGTCTGAGTAAAGTCCAGGCCTGAAGCCTGCGGACCAGGAGAGGGTATTGCAGTCCCTGTAACCGGGTTCCAGATCCAAGGAGAAGGTTCCCCTCCTGAATTTATATATGCAGAAGCAGGAAGACCACTGTTAAACAGCCTGGGAGTTCAGAAGCTTCCAGAGTGAGTTCAGAAGTTTCTAGAGCCTGAGGAAGCTGAGAGGGAGACAGAGGCAAAGCGCAGAAAAGCAAGAGGTACTCAAGATAACAGAGGAGGTACTTTATAAAGAGAGAACCAACCATATACGCCAGAGTTAAGGTATTGGGCCTTGGAGAAGATTTTCTATGTCCCAGGATCAGTCAGGAATAGAGTGCAAGCTCCTGTACTGCAAGTCCTGTGTTTCACACTCTGAAGTCACCTTGCTTAATCTGTATTGCCTGCATCGACCGTATTGAAAAATCAACTGTATGCAAAGGAACTGTGCTTCCGTTAATGTCTCTATATGGAAACTACTAAAGTTGGAGTTTTGTTTTAACATCACGTGGTTCCTCAGTTATTCCTGCTATCAGCAAACGGCGTGCCACCGTTTAATTGGCACTGGCGTCACGAACATTTTCCTACCATCACCTGCCTATACAGAGAGTCAGCCGTCTCAGGTTAGTGTCTATTGCACTACTACACCCAGGAACACATTTCTACACACAACTTGAGTACGCTGCAAGTAGTGTGGCATCAGAGCGGGTGATTAGTGCGGCAGGGGCCATAGTTACTACAAGGAGAACTCGCCTGTCCACCCAAAATGTGGAGAGACTGACCTTTGTCAAGATGAATCAGGTGTGGGTCAGCCAGGATTTCCAACCACCAATTCCTGATGCATCAGACTAGTTCATCCATGGTGCCACACCAACACTTTGACAAAAGAGACCGGTTTCTTCTGGCTACCTGCCTCATCTACTACTCTGATGCTGCCACCAGCCTGATGCCACACATCTGATGCCAAGTGCTCCTTCTTTCACTCACCTTCATCAGCGGGCACTGGTATTGCCACCCACCGCCCCACTCTGTCACCGGGTCACTTTGTGGTCTCCTGATGCAGCTGCTGCCGCCATCTCCACACTATGTCACCTTGCCACTTTGTAGTATCCTGATGATGCTGCCTTATCCACACTATGTCACCATGCCACTCTGTGGTATCATGATGCTGCTGCTGCCACCATTCGAATTTTTGAAAAATTCGCTCATCTCTAGTTAAAGGCTACAGTGAGGAACAGAAGTATTTGAACACCCTGCAATTTTGAAAGTTCTCCCACTTAGAAATCAGGAAGTGGTCTGAAATTCACATTGTAGGTGCATTCCCCCTCTGAGAGACAGAATTTGAAAAAAAAAAAATAAATCTGGAAATCACATTGTATGATTTTTTTAAGAATTTATTTGTCTTGCACTGCTGAACATAAGTATTTGAACACCTGAGGAAATCAGTGTTAATATATAATATAATTACAGAGGTCAAACGTTTCCTGTAGTTCGTGACCAGGTTTGCACACACTGCAACAGGGATTTTGGCCCACTGCTCCACACAGATCTCCTTTAGATCTGTCAGGTTTCAGGGCTGTCGCTGAGCAACACGGAGTTTCAGCTCCCTCCAAAGATGTTCTATTGGATTTAGGTCTGGAGACTCGCTATGCCACTCCAGAACCTTGATATGCTTCTTACGGAGCCACTCCTTGGTTATCCTGGATGCGTGCTTTGGGTCGTTGTCATGTTGGAAGACCTAGCCACGACCCATCTTCAATGCTCTGACTGAGGGAAGGAGGTTGTTGCTCAAAATCTCACAATAAATGGCCCCATTCATCCTCTCCTTAATACAGAGCACTCGTCCTGTCCCCTTCGCAGAAAAGCACCCCCAAAGCATGATGTTACCACCCCCATGCTTCACAGTAGGGATGGTGTTCTTGGGATGCAACTCATCCTTCTTTTTCCTCCAAACACGACGAGTGAGGTTTAGACCAAAAAGTTCTACTTTGGTCTCTTCTGACCACATGACTTTCTCCCATGCCTCCTCTGGATCATCCAGATGGTCATTGGCAAACTTCAGACGGGCCTGGACATGTGATGACAGGCAGGGCCGGACTGGCCAGAGGGCAGACCAGGCATTTACCCGGTGGGCCGGGCCGCCTGGTGGGCCGGGCCGAACACAATCAGCCGGGCCGCCGGCTGAGTTTTTTTATTTTTTTATTAATGTGGCAGCAGCCGGGCAGGAGTGGAGATGAGCGCTTCTATTGTGGAAGCGCTCATCTCCATATTCATCTGTATCGCCGTCCTCAGGACAGCGATACAGATGAATGGAGCAGGGGAGAGGAGTCTCCCTTGCCCATTCCTCTGATAGGCTACAGGCCTAGTGCCTGTAGCCTATCAGAGGCCGGTGCAGGCAGAGCGATGATGTCATCGCGCGCGCCGCCCGAGCCGTACAGCGCGGGACACAGGCCGGAAGAGGCCTGCATCACTGACAGCAGCATGGAGGTAAGTATATGAGTTTATTGTTTTTATTATTTAATTTTATACTATACTGTGGCAAGAAGAGGGTGGGGGCCCTATATACTGGCACAATATAGGGGGGAGTCGGCACTATGGAGAAGAGGGGAAGCACTATGGGTCCATATATACTGGCACAATATGGGGGGGCACTATGGGGCCCTATATACTGGCACAATATGGGGGGGGTCGACACTATGGAGAAGAGGGGAAGCACTATGGGGCCATATATACTGGCACAATATGGGGGGGCCCTATATACTGGCACAACATGGGGGGGCACTATGGAGAAGAGGGGAAGGACTATGGGGCCCTATATACTGGCACAACATGGGGGCACTATGGAGAAGAGGGGAAGCACTATGGGGCCCTATATACTGGCACAACATAGGGGGGCACTATGGAGAAGAGGGGAAGCACTATGGGGCCCTATATATTGGCACAATATGGGGGGCACTATGGGGCTCTATATACTGGCACAATATGGGGGGGGACACTATGCAGAAGAGGGGAAGCACTATGGGGCCCTATATACTGGCACAATATGGGGGGGGGGTCGGCACTATGGAGAAGAGGGGAAGCACTATGGGGCCCTATATACTGGCACAATATGAGGGGGCCTATATACTGGCACAATACGGGGGCACTATGGAGAAGAGGGGAAGGAGCACTATGGGGGCATCTACTGGGGGCCCTATATACTGCCACGCATTATAGGTGGGCACTATGGAGAAGTGGGGGACAAGAGCACTATGAGGGCATTATATAGGGGCATTTAATACTGGCACCCATTTTGATGCCACTATGGGGAAGGGAGGAAAGGAGCATTATGGGGGTATCTATGTGGGGCAGTCCATAGGGGCATTTTGTAGTGCCACATTATGGAGGGCACTATGGAGACGGGGTAAAGGAGCACTATGGGGGCATATTCTGGGGGGACTATATAGGAGTATTTTATACTGGCACAAATTATAAGGTCACTATGGGCATCTAAGCTCAACTGGTGGCACTAAGTGTTTTTTGTAGTGGTACACAGTACGGGTCATTGGAACACATGAGGGCACTCTGGGGACATTGGCTCTACTGGGGGCACTAAGAGGAAGTATTTCTTTTTTTTCTGTGGGTGACACTTATGGGGGGGATCTGTGGGTGACACTTATGGGGGGGATCTGCGGGTGACACTTATGGGGGGGGATCTGTGGGTGACACTTATGGGGGGATCTGTGGGTGACACTTATGGGGGGGGATCTGTGGGTGACACTTATGGGGGGATCTGTGGGTGACACTTATAGGGGGGATCTGTGGGTGACACTTATGGGGGGGATCTGTGGGTGACACTTATGGGGGGGATCTGTGGGTGACACTTATGGGGGGGGGTCTGTGGGTGACACTTATGGGGGGGATCTGTGGGGGACACTTATGGGGGGGATCTGTGGGGGACACTTATGGGGGGGATCTGTGGGTGACACTTATGGGGGGGATCTGTGGGTGACACTTATGGGGGGGATCTGTGGGTGACACTTATGGGGGGGATCTGTGGGTGACACTTATGGGGGGATCTGTGGGTGACACTTATGGGGGGATCTGTGGGTGACACTTATGGGGGGGGATCTGTGGGTGACACTTATGGGAGGGATCTGTGGGTGACACTTATAGGGGGGATCTGTGGGTGACACTTATAGGGGGGATCTGTGGGTGACACTTATGGGGGGGGATCTGTGGGTGACACTTATGGGAGGGATCTGTGGGTGACACTTATGGGGGGGGATCTATGGGTGACACTTATGGGGGTCTCTGGATGGCACTGTTATGGGGATCTGTGTATGACAGTTATGGGGGGGGGGATCTGTGGATGACACATATATAGCATCTTATGCTATGTGTCATCCACAGATCCCCTCCATAACAGTGTCCCTGTAGTGAATGACCTTCAATACAGGGGGTGGGGGTCGCATCTGCTTTTATAATGACAGCAGGGCCCGTGCAGTGACTGTATTCTACTACACGGGCCCCGCTCACTGTATATTTTCGGATCTGTAATAGTTAATTGTTATGTACAGTTGTGGACAAAAGTTTTGAGAATTACATAAATATTGGAAATTGGAAAAGTTGCTGCTTAAGTTTTTATAATAGCAATTTGCATATACTCCAGAATGTTATGAAGAGTGATCAGATGAATTGCATAGTCCTTCTTTGCCATGAAAATTAACTTAATCCCAAAAAAACCTTTCCACTGCATTTCATTGCTGTCATTAAAGGACCTGCTGAGATCATTTCAGTAATCGTCTTGCTAACTCAGGTGAGAATGTTGACGAGCACAAGGCTGGAGATCATTATGTCAGGCTGATTGGGTTAAAATGGCAGACTTGACATGTTAAAAGGAGGGTGATGCTTGAAATCATTGTTCTTCCATTGTTAACCATGGTGACCTGCAAAGAAACGCGTGCAGCCATCATTGCGTTGCATAAACATGGCTTCACAGGCAAGGATATTGTGGCTACTAAGATTGCACCTCAATCAACAATTATAGGATCATCAAGAACTTCAAGGAAAGAGGTTCAATTCTTGTTAAGAAGGCTTCAGGGCGTCCAAGAAAGTCCAGCAAGCGCCAGGATCGTCTCCTAAAGAGGATTCAGCTGCGGCATCGGAG
The DNA here is from genome assembly GCF_905171765.1 of Bufo bufo. Lineage (NCBI taxonomy): Eukaryota > Metazoa > Chordata > Amphibia > Anura > Bufonidae > Bufo > Bufo bufo. The sequence goes on along the minus strand of NC_053390.1, from coordinate 250,243,458 downwards.
TGCCACCAGTGCAGAGCTTGCTCAGGAATGGCAGCAGGCAGGTGTGAGCGCATCTGCACGCACAGTGAGGCAAAGACTTTTGGAAGATGGCCTGGTGTCAAGAAGGGCAGCAAAGAAGCCACTTCTCTCAAAAAAAAACATCAGGGACAGATTGATCTTCTGCAGAAAGTATGGTGAATGGACTGCTGAGGACTGGGGCAAAGTCATATTCTCCGATGAAGCCTCTTTCCGATTGTTTCGGGCATCTGGAAAAAGGCTTGTCCGGAGAAGAAAAGGTGAGCGCTACCATCAGTCCTGTGTCATGCCAACAGTAAAGCATCTTGAGACCATTCATGTGTGGGATGCTTCTCATCCAAGGTAGTGGGCTCACTCACAATTTTGCCCAAAAACACAGGCATGAATAAAGAATGGTACCAAAACACCCTCCAACAGCAACTTCTTCCAACAATCCAACAACAGTTTGGTGAAGAACAATGCATTTTCTAGCACGATGGAGCACCGTGCCATAAGGCAAAAGTGATAACTAAGTGGCTCGGGGACCAAAACGTTGACATTTTGGGTCCATGGCCTGGAAACTCCCCAGATCTTAATCCCATTGAGAACTTGTGGTCAATCCTCAAGAGGCGGGTGGACAAACAAAAACCCACTAATTCAGACAAACTCCAAGAAGTGATTATGAAAGAATGGGTTGCTATCAGTCAGGAATTGGCCCAGAAGTTGATTGAGAGCATGCCCAGTTGAATTGCAGAGGTCCTGAAAAAGAAGGGCCAACACTGCAAATACTGACTCTTTGCATAAATGTCATGTAATTGTCGATAAAAGCCTTTGAAATGTATGAAGTGCGTGTAATTATATTTCACTACATCACAGAAACAACTGAAACAAAGATCTAAAAGCAGTTTAGCAGCAAACTTTGTGAAAACTAATATTTGTGTCATTCTCAAAACTTTTGGCCACGACTGTATATAATCGGGTAATCAGTGCCTGTATACTTACAACTACAAGCGCTCGGTAGCAGAGAGGAGGGAGGAGGCAGGCCAGGAGGACGGGCACTGGCAGCGTGAGTCACTACGTCATGCGCCCACGCCGCCTGCTTCATTCATAAAGTGGGCGGCGCAGGCACGTGACGTAGTGACTCACGCTGCCAGAGCCCGTCCTCCCGGCCTGCCTCCTCCCTCCTCTCTGCTACCGAGCGCTTGTAGTTGTAAGTATACAGGCGCTGATTACCCGATTATATACATAACAATTAACTATTACAGATACGATTATACAGTGAGTGGGGCCCGTGTAGTAGAATACAGTCACTGCACGGGCCCCGCTGTCATTATAAAAGCAGATGCCGGCCCCCAGCCCCTCCTCCCTCACAGCTGATACACCCGCCGCACGGCATTGCGGCGGGTGTATCATTGAAAATTCAGCAAAATCGCAGCATTTGCCCCATAAGACGCACTGCTATTTTTCCCACACTTTTGGGGGGGGGGGGGGGGGAGTGCATCTTATCCACCTCAGCCCCCAGTGCTTAAACACCCTGAAAGACCAGGCCACTTTTTACACTTCTGACCTACACTACTTTCACCGTTTATTGCTCGGTCATGCAACTTACCACCCAAATGAATTTTACCTCCTTTTCTTCTCACTAATAGAGCTTTCATTTGGTGGTATTTCATTGCTGCTGACATTTTTACTTTTTTTGTTATTAATCGAAATTTAACGATTTTTTTGACATTTTTCACTTTCAGTTGTAAAATTTTGCAAAAAAAAACGACATCCATATATAAATTTTGCTCTAAATTTATTGTTCTACATGTCTTTGATAAAAAAAAAATGTTTGGGTAAAAAAAAAAAATGGTTTGGGTAAAAGTTATAGCGTTTACAAACTATCGTACAAAAATGTGAATTTCCGCTTTTTGAAGCAGCTCTGACTTTCTGAGCACCTGTCATGTTTCCTGAGGTTCTACAATGCCCAGACAGTACAAACACCCCACAAATGACCCCATTTCGGAAAGGACACACCCTAAGGTATTCGCTGATGGGCATAGTGAGTTCATAGAACTTTTTATTTTTTGTCACAAGTTAGCGGAAAATGATTATTATTATTATTTTATTTTTTTTCTTACAAAGTCTCATATTCCACTAACTTGTGACAAAAAATAAAAAGTTCTATGAACTCACTATGCCCATCACGAAATACCTTGGGGTCTCTTCTTTCCAAAATGGGGTCACTTGTGGGGTAGTTATACTGCCCTGGCATTCTAGGGGCCCAAATGTGTGGTAAGGAGTTTGAAATCAAATTCTGTAAAAAAATGACCTGTGAAATCCGAAAGGTGCTCTTTGGAATATGGGCCCCTTTGCCCACCTAGGCTGCAAAAAAGTGTCACACATCTGGTATCTCCGTACTCAGGAGAAGGTGGGGAATGTGTTTTGGGGTGTCATTTTACATATAACCATGCTGGGTGAGAGAAATATCTTGGCAAAAGACAACTTTTCCCATTTTTTTATACAAAGTTGGCATTTGACCAAGATATTTATCTCACCCAGCATGGGTATATGTAAAAAGACACCCCAAAACACATTCCTCAACTTCTCCTGAATACAGAGATACCAGATGTGTGACACTTTTTTGCAGCCTAGGTGGGCAAAGGGGCCCATATTCCAAAGAGCACCTTTCGGATTTCACAGGTCATTTTTTACAGAATTTGATTTCAAACTCCTTACCACACATTTGGGCCCCTAGAATGCCAGGGCAGTATAACTACCCCACAAGTGACCCCATTTTGGAAAGAAGACACCCCAAGGTGAGGGGCATGGCGAGTTCCTAGAATTTTTTATTTTTTGTCACAAGTTAGTGGAAAATGCTGATTTTTTTTTTTTTTCATACAAAGTCTCATATTCCACTAACTTGTGACAAAAAATAAAAACTTCCATGAACTCACTATGCCCATCAGCGAATACCTTGGGGTCTCTTCTTTCCAAAATGGGGTCACTTGTGGGGTAGTTATACTGCCCTGGCATTCTAGGGGCCCAAATGTGTGGTAAGGAGTTTGAAATCAAATTCTGTAAAAAATGACGAGTGAAATCCGAAAGGTGCTCTTTGGAATATGGGCCCCTTTGCCCACCTAGGCTGCAAAAAAGTGTCACACATCTGGTATCTCCGTATTCAGTAGAAGTTGGGGAATGTGTTTTGAGGTGTCATTTTACATATACCCATGCTGGGTGAGATAAATATCTTGGTCAAATGCCAACTTTGTATAAAAAAATGGGAAAAGTTGTCTTTTGCCAAGATATTTCTCTCACCCAGCATGGGTATATGTAAAATGACACCCCAAAACACATTCCCCAACTTCTACTGAATACGGAGATACCAGATGTGTGACACTTTTTTGCAGCCTAGGTGGGCAAAGGGGCCCATATTCCAAAGAGCACCTTTCGGATTTCACTCGTCATTTTTTACAGAATTTGATTTCAAACTCCTTACCACACATTTGGGCCCCTAGAATGCCAGGGCAGTATAACTACCCCACAAGTGACCCCATTTTGGAAAGAAGAGACCCCAAGGTATTTCGTGATGGGCATAGTGAGTTCATGGAAGTTTTTATTTTTTGTCACAAGTTAGTGGAATATGAGACTTTGTATGAAAAAAATAAAATAAAAAAATCATCATTTTCCACTAACTTGTGACAAAAAATAAAAAATTCTAGGAACTCGCCATGCCCCTCACGGAATACCTTGGGGTGTCTTCTTTCCAAAATGGGGTCACTTGTGGGGTAGTTATACTGCCCTGGCATTTTCCAGGGGCCCTAATGTGTGGTAAGTAGGTAAATGACCAGTGAAATCCGAAAGGTGCTCTTTGGAATGTGGGCCCCTTTGCCCACCTAAGCTGCAAAAAAGTGTCACACATCTGGTATCGCCGTATTCAGGAGACGTTGGGGAATGTGTTTTGGGGTGTCTTTTTACATATACCCATGCTGGGTGAGAGAAATATCTTGGCAAAAGACAACTTTTCCCATTTTTTTATACAAAGTTGGCATTTGGCTTCATTCAGACGTCCGGATGCGTTTTGCGGATCCGATCCATCTATCAGTGCATCCGTAAAAATCATGCGGACATCTGAATGGAGCTTTACAGGGGGTTGATCAATGACAGGGGTGTAATCAATGACAGGGGGGTGATCAGGGAGTCTATATGGGGTGATAACCACAGTCATTGATCACGCCCCTGTAAGGCTTCATTCAGACGTCCGTATGCGTTTTGCGGATCCGATCCATCTATCAGTGGATCCGTAAAAATCATGCGGACATCTGAATGGAGCTTTACAGGGGGTTGATCAATGACAGGGGGGTAATCAATGACAGGGGGGTGATCAGGGAGTCTATATGGGGTGATCACCACAGTCATTGATCATGCCCCTGTAAGGCTTTATTCAGACGTCCGTATGCGTTTTGCGGATCCGATCCATCTATCAGTGGATCCGTAAAAATCATGCGGACATCTGAATGGAGCTTTACAGGGGGTTGATCAATGACAGGGGTGTAATCAATGACAGGGGGGTGATCAGGAAGTCTATATGGGGTGATAACCACAGTCATTGATCACGCCCCTGTAAGGCTTCATTCAGACGTCCGTATGCGTTTTGCGGATCCGATCCATCTATCAGTGGATCCGTAAAAATCATGCGGACATCTGAATGGAGCTTTACAGGGGGTTGATCAATGACAGGGGGGTAATCAATGACAGGGGGGTGATCAGGGAGTCTATATGGGGTGATCACCACAGTCATTGATCATGCCCCTGTAAGGCTTTATTCAGACGTCCGTATGCGTTTTGCGGATCCGATCCATCTATCAGTGGATCCGTAAAAATCATGCGGACATCTGAATGGAGCTTTACAGGGGGGTGATCAATGACAGGGGTGTAATCAATGACAGGGGGGTGATCAGGGAGTCTATATGGGGTGATCACCACAGTCATTGATCACGCCCGTGTAAGGCTTCATTCAGACGTCCGTATGCGTTTTGCGGATCCGATCCATCTATCAGTGCATCCGTAAAAATCATGCGGACATCTGAATGGAGCTTTACAGGGGGGTAATCAATGACAGGGGGGGTGATCAATGACAGGGGGGTGATCAGGGAGTCTATATGGGGTGATAACCACAGTCATTGATCATGCCCCTGTAAGGCTTCATTCAGACGTCCGGATGCGTTTTGCGGATCCGATCCATCTATCAGTGCATCCGTAAAAATCATGCGGACATCTGAATGGAGCTTTACAGGGGGTTGATCAATGACAGGGGTGTAATCAATGACAGGGGGATGATCAGGGAGTCTATATGGGGTGATCAGGGGCTAATAAGGGGTTAATAAGTGACGGGGGGGGGGGGGTGTAGTGTAGTGTAGTGTACTGGTGCTTGGTGGGACTTTACTGAGCTACCTGTGTCCTCTGGTGGTCGATCCAAACAAAGGGGACCACCAGAGGACCAGGTAGCAGGTATATTAGACGCTGTTATCAAAACAGCGTCTAATATACCTGTTAGGGGTTAAAAAAAACACATCTCCAGCCTGCCAGCGAACGATCGCCGCTGGCAGGCTGGAGATCAACTCTCTTACCTTCCGTTCCTGTGAGCGCGCGCGCATGTGTGCGCGCGTTCACAGGAAGTCCCGGCTCACGCGAGATGACGCGTATATGCGTCGCTGAGCGCAGGGCTGCCACCTCCGGAACGCGAATCTGCGTACAGCGGTCCGGAGGTGGTTATAGGGTGAAAAATACGGTACTATTGTTGGGACTTTGGGGGCACCCTGGCACAGCATCAGCTTAGCACAGTTCTTTTTGCAGTATAGTTTTGGGGAGCACAGCTTCTCAGTATTGGGGGTGCATGATGGGATGTTAATTGGAGGATGATGGAAAAGTAGGAAACTAAGATGTCTGTCAAACTCTGCAGAGACGTGAGATGGCTGAAAGAATTATCACGGTTGTCTGATCTGAATGGAGAAGATGAAGAAAGAGAACATCTACATCAGAGGAGACGTCACTGGATATAAGAGGTATGGGGCGCTGTATTAGGCTACTTTCACATCTGCGTTAGTGATCCTGGCAGGCTGTTCCAGCTGAGAATTCACTGGATCCGGCACTGCTGGATACAGACACAATGCCCGCCTGCCCCATTAACTATAATGGGGTACGGCAGAGATCCGGCCACAATCTTGGAAAAATGCAGAGAATCAGCGGGACATAAACCGCTGCATGCTGTGCTTTGTGTCCAGTCGATTCTTTGCATTTTCTGCCGGATTAGGTGGCCGGATCGTACTAAGACCCCTAATGTCACCTGGGGACCCCCAAAGAAGCTTGTGTGTTGGCTGAAGCCTTCCTAACTTACTGGTGGCTGGCCCTGCCTCTCAATTGTGCTTCTGGTTTTGGCTCCACCCCTAGACTGCAAGGGGGTGGGGCCTGTTGGGGGTCATGTGATTGGGCTGCTCAGTCAAAAATGCCCGGGCCTATTTTTTGTCCCAGTCCGGCCCTGATGACAGGGGAACCTTCCGTGCAATGCATGATTTCAAACCATGACGGCGTAGTGTTCTACCTACAGTGACCTTTGAAACTGTGGTCCCAGCTCTCTTCATGTCATTGACCAGCTCCTCTCTTGTAGTTCTGGGCTGATTCCTCACCTTTCTTATCATTAGTGATACCCCACGAGGCGAGATCTTGCATGGAGCCTGAGTCCAAGGGAGACTGACAGTTGATCTATTTTCACCAAGCTGCTTGGCAATTGCCCCGTAGCGCTTTCCAGCCTTGTGGAGGTCCACAATTTTGTCTCTGGTGTCTTTTGACAGCTCTTTGGTCTTGCCCATGGTAGTAGTTGGCATCTGACTGACTGTGGGGTGGCCAGGTGTCTTTAAAGAGCTCAGACAGGTGCTACTAAGATTAATGAGTGGAGTAGAGGTGGACCTTTTAAAAAGGCACAGTAACAGGTATTTTAGAGCCAAAATTCTTGCTGTTTCTCAGGTGTTCAAATACTTATGTTCAGCAGTGCAAGACAAATACATTCTTTAAAAATCATACAATGCGATTTCCTGAATTTTTTTTTTATTCTGTCTGAGTGGGAATGCACCTACAATGTGAATTTCAGACCCCTCCATGATTTCTAAGTGGGAGAACTTGCAAAATCGCAGGGTGTTCAAATACTTCTGTTCCTCACTGTATGTACACCTTTGGAGTCAATTTATTTTTATATTTGCATTTAACTTATTTTCGGGTGAAATTCATATTTCCAATTGGTCTTTATTAAAAATATTGAGCTGTTCAGTCATAAAGGTTTAACTGTTTCACTTTCACTTTGTGCCGTTCATCTAATAAGCCTTATATCTAAACTACTGAGAGGTCATAAACACTTATTTAAACCACAATCTTATCAGTAAGACAAGGAATGAGCTTAAATGAGTGTTCATCAGGTCAGAGAGCAGAGATAAACTGTCCGTCTGCTCCTCAGATGACGGAAATGACAAAAATCCACAGGCAGCTAGTAGAGCATGTCAGCTCTGTACAGAAAAAAGGATTCCATATTGTTAACCCCTTCACGACTACCATACGGCTATATACGTGCTATCTGCACATACCCCATGCAGCTAGCACGTGTATAAACATCATAGCAGCTCTTTAATCCAAGCGCTGCAAAACGCTTGGATTAAAGCTTCTGCCCCTGCAATGCTGCTGTCATTGACAGCATACAATCCAGTAATGCCCGCACGGGACCAAGCAGAGTGGTCCCTTGTTGGCGATCGCTCCGATTGGTTAGTCTGTGCAGACTAACCAATCGGAGCGCGGCAGTGTTAAAATGCTGGTTTCAGGCTCTGATCTGCACTCTGCAGATCAGAGCCTGAAATCAGGCATTAGCTGATATGTGCCCCCTGATGTGTCCTCTTCCCCGATCTGTGCCACTGTGTGCCCTAATATTTCCTGCCTCCGTCTGTACCCTGTGCCCAATCTGTGCGCATTACCGTTAATATTGCCGGCACGGGCCGGCCCCTGTCTCCAACTGTGTCCCTAACTGCGCCAGTCTGTGCCCCCTGACCCCATATGAGCCCCCTGCCCCCTCCCACCGTTGCAGTCCTCATGAATCAGCAGCAAGTGTCAGCTGACACTCTGTGCTAACCCCTTAGATGCCGCAGCAGAGGCCGCCATGGGGTTAATAGAGGGAGGGGGCTCCCTCTCTCAACCATCGGGCTGCGATGGCAGTGGCCCGATGGTTGCCATGGCAATCAGTCGCCTTGCAAAGGCGTCCTGTGTTGCCATCTACCAGGAAGCCGGATAGTACTATACTTTGCAATGCAAGAGCATTGCAAAGTATAATACAGCCATCATCCCCACTGGATCTTCAAGATCCAAGTGGGACTTAATAAAAAAAAAGGGTGAAAATAAAAAAAAGTTAATAAAATGTAAAAAAAAAAAAAAAAGGGAAATGAAAAAGAAAATAAATAGCCTTTTCACATAAACACTCATTTATAAAAGATAAAAAAAATGAATAAAAATAAACTACACATATTAGGTATCACCGAGTCCTTAACAACCGGCTCTAAAAATATATCTGATGATCCACCCCGTCCGATAAACAGCATCAAAAGAAAAAAAAAAAAAAAAAACGTCAAAAAAAGCCATTTGTCACCTTACATCACAAAAAGTGCAACACCAAGCGATAAAAAAAGATGTATGTCCCACAAAATGGTACCAATGAAACAGTCACCTCATCCCACAAAAAATGAGCCCCTACATAATAAAATCACTTAAAAAAATAAAATAAAAATATAGCTCTTAGAACATGGAGATAAGATAAGTTTACTACTACACTTGACTGTTTGATTACCTGATGCTCTCTGTCGGCTTACTGGTCCGTGATATATCAGGGAGAAATACGCCTATCTTTCGAGTCATTATGTATATCCCGGGCTTTCTGATGCCGCAGAAGTACTAGAGGTGTGAGGGGGAGCAATGTTATTTTTCTCTCAATGTTAATTGTACTCGTTATCGCGATACTGTTCGTCATGAAGGAAAAAAAGAGAAGTCTCTGTCCTGGAGTCCAGATGTAAACTCTGGGAGTTCTTTATTGACACTATACTGTTAAAGGCTTTTACTCATATTATTTATTTTACTGTTCCTAGGTTATGTGGGGTAGTTTGGTTTGAAGGGCACTCTCTCAAGTGGTCACTCAGGGCTCAGATACGTTTCATCCAGGGAATGATAATATGAAAATAATTACCTGGAATGTGAAGGAGCTGCGATCACCTAACAAGAGGTTGATGGTGCTGCGTCATTTAAAACGGATGAGGGCAGATGTCGCACTGTTACAAGAGACACATCTGTCCCAGGCAGATATAGGCAGGATGCATAAGCTGTGGGTGGGGGAGGTTTACGGGTCACCAGCATTAGGATCAAAAGCAGGGGTCATAACTTTAATACGATAAAATTTACCATATACGGTACGGAGGGAGGAACCAGATTCCGAGGGGAGAGTTCATCATATCATACTCAGCTCCCCCACGGATGAGGTTAGCATATACAATGTGTATGGGCCGAATGATTCAAGTGGTCCTTTATTCCAGTGACTGACGCAGCGGATTTTATCCGATCCAGTGAATAACAAAATCATAGCAGGAGATATAAATCTGACAGTACGGTCTCTGGAGGATAGGACACGAGGGATAACCACAGAAGGGAGCCAGAGAAGGAACGAACATGTCCTTGGTAAATTCTTGGATGAGGTACAAGTCAGATGTTTGGTGATCTTTTCACCCTGAAGGGAGAGAATTTACTCACTTCCCTCACGCACACTACTCCTGGTCAAGACTAGATTACATACTGACATCTCCCCCTCTGGCAGCAAGGAGCCTATCGGTCGCAATTGAGGACCTAATCATATCCGACCATGCTCCAGTCACACTATATGTTCAGGATCAGATTACATATGGAGATTTCCCTCCCAATTGGTCCAAGATGAGGGGTTCTGCGAAAAACGTAGAGGTTGGTGGAGTGAATACTTGGAAAATCACACAGAAACAAAGTGTCCCCGGTTACTGTGGGAAATAGGAAAAGTGGTGCTCAGAGGGAAAATACTGTCCTATGTGTCCTTCAGGAAAAAACAGATAAGCACGCAGCTAGCTCATTATAGCCAGACACTACGGCAGTCATACACGGACTAAATCTCCGTGCCAACACCAACAAACAAAAATAAGGGGGAGGAGGCTAAGACCCAATATGAAACATGGTTGTAGGAAAGGGAATCCTTCTACAGGTCAAAAAGGGAAGCCCACCTTTACAGGTATGGCAATAAAGCCGGTAAATTACTAGCAAGACTGACCTGTGGCCTGTATGCCTCCACACCAATACTGACCCTCAAATCAGATGAAGGGACAGCGCACCATGACCAAAAGAAGATTAACGATTGTAACGGATCTCCTAGAACCCCGACCGGGTACCTCCGTTGATAAATGCTCCCAGTGCCTCCCGAGGACTCCAAGCACTCCGCTCTACACCGATACCACCACAGGAACCAGGAACAGGAACAGCTCTTACAAGAACTAGGAGTAATAGCCAGGGGAGTATACAAGTATAGCAATCCCCACACACATGAGAGGAGGCTCTATGTTGAGTGTAAAACAGGAACACTTTATTGAGGGCTACCCGTCTGTATTTATGCAGGTCCCCATCTGGTGTACACGCCCCTAGGGGACCAGAAGGAAGACTGTGACACAGGACAGATACGTAGCACTCAGGATACACAGACACAACACATCCCCACAATGCATCATGGTTTCCTCCTCTCTGCCCTGGAGACACCCGAGGAGCAATTCAATTATCTCTCAGGACAAAGGGAAATCACCAATACACATGTGGGAACAACAGGACAGGAATCACCACCCAAACACACAATGTCACACCCTCACAGCAAACACAGACATTTAACATATTCCCAGATAGCTAATTTTATTGTATTTGTGTATTCTGAGTGCTATTCACCTAATGATATGCACTCAGACTTGAGCTATCTGGGTACCATCACATAACATACAATACAATTACACAGACAGATGGTTCTGTCACACACCTCAAAACCCCACATGTCCCCATATGGCTTGGATCTGAGCGCTCAGATGCCACAAACACAGTCAAATCGCCATGGGGTTTAAGTTTTGCATGGGCTGATGAGAGGGCCCATAATCCTGGGGCAAGAGGCTGGCAACCAGGCCCCTCCAAAACCACAACGATATCTTATTACATTACTACAAACGACTGTATACATCTGATGCTGGGTGAAAACAGGGGGGCGAGGCATGGCTACGTACTTTAGCATTACCCACACTTTCAGAGAACGAATTACAAGACCTGAACACCCCCATCACTACTGAGGAAGTGCAGGCGGTAATCAAAAAAATGGGAAAGGCTCCTGGCCCGGATGGGTATACGGGGGAATTTTTTAAAATACTCAATAGTCAGATTTCGCCCCTCCTGACCCAGTTGCATGGAAAATACATGGCGGGATTGGAGATGTCCCCCAACTCCAACACAGCATATATAAAGTACTTCCCAAGCCAGGAAGGGACCCCACGCAGCTATCATCCTATAGACCAATATCACTTAGATTGTATCTTGGTATCCACATTTATAAGATATTGGATGATAGATTGGCGAAAATACTGCCCAGATTGATTTCAAAACAGCAGGTGGGTTTTATCCAAAGGGAGGGCGGCTGTATACAATATTAGGAAAGTCATGATGGTCCTAGATCATGTAAAAAATCATCCAAACCTGTATGATCACCCAGCTATACTAACTATAGATGCCGAACAGGCTTTCGATAATGTCAGGTAGGGTTGGCTGTGTGGGGTGCTAGATATTATGGGCTTCACGGGGGCCTTTAGGACATATTTAGATACCCTTTACAATAATCCTCATGCGAGAATTTACACGCCAGTTTTTTTGTCCCCATCTTTTATCCTTCAGAAAGGCACGAGACAAGGATGTCCGTTGTCACCACTATTATTTAACCTGGCCCTGGAGCCCCTGTCCAGGAGCATCACATTAGCGGGGATAATTAGAGGTGTAAAGGTGGGTAAGGAAGAGATCAAACATACCTTATTCACAGGTGACCTTCTGTTTTTCATGGCTCATCCCCAGACAGATCTGCCAAAAGTGTTTGAACTGTTGACATGTTTTCTGTTGTCCTTGGCTGGCTTCAAGGTGAACCAAAGTAAGTGTGAATTATTAGATCTGTCGCCCAAAAAGACACACAGGGATCAGGGATCTCCGTACCAGGCACTTCTAAGTAAAACGTCCATAAAAGATATAGGAATCTGGATAGGAAGGACACCAGACACCATATATACCCTAAAAAATCACCCTATAATTTCAAAGATAGTGAGGGATCTTAATAAATGGCACAACTGAGGCTACTTTCACACCTGTGCTAGGTGCGGATCCGTCTGGTATCTGCACAGACGGATCCGCACCTATAAATGCAAACAATGGTATCAGTTCAGTGCGGATCCGTCTGCATAACATCTTTTTCAGATCTGAGTTTTCACTCAGATCCGACAGTATATTCTAACACAGAGGCGTTCCCATGGTGATGGGGACGCTTCAAGTTAGAATATACTAAGAACTGTGTACATAACTGACCCCTGCTGCCTGCCAGCACCCGATCTCTTACAGGGGGCTGTAATCCGCACAATTAACCCCTCAGGTGCTGCACCTGAGGGGTTAATTGTGCGGATCTCAGCCCCCTGATAAGGTGCTGCCAGGCAGCAGGGGCCAGACCCCCCTCCCTCCCCAGTATTAAAAGCATTGGTGGCCAGTGCGGCCCCCCCTCCCTCCCCAGTATTAAAAGCATTGGTGGCAGTGGCCACAGGCTAACAACCCCCCATCATTGGTGGCAGAGGAGCGGCATTTCCGATCGGAGTCCCAGTTTAATCGCTGGGGCTCCGATCGGTTACCATGGCAGCCAGGACGCTACTGCAGTCCTGGCTGCCATGATTACTTAGCTTATACTTACATGCGCTGTGGCCGGCCGGGCGCTCCTCCTACTGGTAAGTGACAGGTCTGTGCGGCGCATTGCTTATAGCACAGACCTGTCACTTACCAGTAGGAGGAGCGCCCGGCCGGCCACAGCGCATGTAAGTATAAGCTAAGTAACCATGGCAGCCAGGACTGCAGTAGCGTCCTGGCTGCCATGGTAACCGATCGGACTGGGACTCCGATTGGAAATACTTCAATTACTCTTACCGGTAATATGTTTTCGATAAGCCCATGACAGCACCTGTGAGAGATCCTCCCCCTTCCGGACAGGAAACAGGAACTTCCCAGATCTTTAAATTGGTCCACTGCCTTCCACCACTCAGTATTTGACAAGATTCCTGGGACCAGCAATACACATATATAGTGAAACCAAGCAAAAAACAAACCAGAAAAAACGGCGCCAAATATATGCCAAGCAAATCTCTTTGGCACAATACTAAAATATAGATTTCTCTTTTTCATAATCATTTTTTATTTTTGCAACATCCATACATACATACTCCTTTTTTTTCTTTTTTTTTTTAGGGAGGGAATTATGTAGGTGCTGTCATGGGCTCATGGAAAACATATTACCGGTAAGAGTAATTGAAGTATTTCCATTACGCCCCATGACAGCACCTGTGAGAGACTAGACTAGATGACTATTAGGGAGGGACTACAGCCTGCAGCACCTTTCTCTCAAAAGACATATCCTGCACAGATGAAAGGTCCACCCTGTAGTGCTTGTAAAACATAGAGGGGGAACTCCACGTTGCTGCCCTACAGATTTGCTCAATGGTAGCGCACCCTTTTTCTGCCCAGGAAGAGGCTACTGCCCTAGTGGAATGAGCTGAAAAATCTAAAGGTACCTGACAATCCGATTGTGAATATGCCAGACCTATCGCTCTCTTGATCCATCTGGCTAAAGTATGGCTTGTAACTTTCGAGCCTCTGTTCTGACCCTGAAACTGAACAAAGAGTTGCAGGGTTTTTCTAAAGCCCTTCGTAGACTCTAAATATGCACAGACACACCTTCTGACGTCTAAAGTATGAAAGGACTTTTCCCCCTCGTTCTTTAGGTCCTGACAAAAAGAAGGGAGAACTATTTCCTGAGATTTATGGAATACTGACACTACTTTGGGCAGGAATGCAGGATCCGGTTTGAATCTGAGTATATGGTGGGGAAGATGACAAAGCGGATAGTCCTCCTACTCGTCTGGCGGATGTAATGGCCACTAAAAATACAGTCTTCTAGGACAGCATCTTTAAGGGGATGTCCCCAAGAGGCTCAAACGGAGCCTTGGTTAGAGCGGATAGAACCAGGTTAAGGTCCCACGGGGCTGATTTAGATTTAACTGTAGGACATAGTCTAGAGGAACCCTTAAATGAACCTTTTAACCCAAGGATGAGTAGCTAATCTAAAGTCAAATAGAGCACTCAGTGCTGAGACCTGGACCTTGAGAGTGCTGGGTTTAAGCTTTTTGTTAAGGCCTTCCTGTAAAAGATGTAAAATTAAAAGGGATGTTGGGTGAGCTCAAGTCTAGGCCTGGCCCTGCAAACTGAAGGAAGGTCTTCCATACCCTCAGATAGATTTCAGAGGTGACCTTTTTCCTACTGGCTAGAAGAGTCCCAACGACTTGTTCTGATAGGCCTCTGGACCTGAAAAATGTCCTCTCAAAATCCAGGCTGTCAGGTGGAGGTTCTTGACTTCTGGATGATGTAGAGGGCCCTGATATAATAGGTCCTGTCTTTCTGGAAGTATCCAGGGATCGGCTATTGATAGTCTCCTCAACCAAGCAAACCAGACTCTTCTCAGCCAAAATGGTGCTATTAGTATCACTGTTGCCTGCTCCCCCCTGATCTTCTGGATCACTCTGGACAATAGGCTGATGGGAGGAAACGCATAGACTAGGCCCTTCCCCCATGGTTGTGAGAGCGCATCTGTGCCTATCGACTGATCCTCCCTGCTCAGAGAAAAGAAACTTTCGCACTTTTTGTTCTCTACCGAGGCGAATAGATCTATTGTGGGAGATCACCATAGGGCCTCTATTTGGTGAAATACCTCCTGATTCAGACACCAATTCGCCTGGCTGAATCTGTGTCTGCTGAGAAAGTGATTCTCTGAGCCTTTCAAATGAACCGCTGAGAGAGAAAGAGCTTTCCCCTGTATTAGCAAGAAGATCCTGGATGCTAGCTGCATTAGTTAAGGAGATCTTGTTCCCCCTTGTTTGTTGATATAAGCTACCACCGAGGCATTGTCGGATAGGATCCTGACATGTTTTTGAGGCAATGATGGGAGACTTTCCTTTAATGCGCACAGGACTGCTCTTAACTCCCTGGCATTTTGGGACTGAGCACTCTGGGTTTTTGACCAAGGGCCTTAGAAAAAACCCAAAACTGAATGGGCCCCCCATCCCTAAGGGCTTGCGTCGGTGGTTATTATTAAGGGATCGTGTTTCAACCACTCTGACTTAGGTTCGGAATTTTCAGCCACCAAGCTAGGGACCGGGTTACTGACCCCGGGATCACAATCTTGCGATCCAGGGATAGCAACCTCCCGTCCTATTTGGACAAAAAGTGCCATTGAAGTATTCTGGACCTGTATTGGGCCCACCTCACAGCAGGAATACAAGCAGTCATCAGACCCAGAATAGACATTGCTTTCCTTAGGGATACTTCCTTGGTTTTGCTGAAAGACCTGATTTTCTGCTGAATAACTTTCTTCTTGTCTACCGGAAGATAAGATTTCTGCGTCTGGGAATCTAATAGGATGCATAGGAAAACGCATTTGGAGGTTGGAATCAGAGACGATTTGTCCCAATTTATTAACCAGCCAAGGCTCATCAGGGTTCCCAGGACCTCCTGTATTTGAGATCTCAACAGCTCTGGGGACTGCCCTACCAAGAGAAGGTCATCCAGGTATGAGATTATAATGATGTCTGACCTTCTTATTTCTGCCATTACCTCCGCCATTAGCTTCGTGAAGAGCCTCGGCGCCTGTGATATCCCAAAAGGAAGTGCTCTGAACTGCAAATGGACAATTGGTTCTCCCATCTTCACTGCTACCCTTAGGTATTTCTGAGACGATGGATGAATGGGCACTTGATAGTAGGCATCTTTTATATCTATTGAGGCCATCACGCAGTTGGGGAACAGATGGAGGACCGTGGAGGAGATGGATTCCATCCTGAATTTCTGGTAGGTCAGATATTGGTTGAGACTCTTCAAATTTATTATCAGCCTGGGTTTGGGAACCAAAAATAGGGTCGAATAAAAACCCTCTCCTTGTTCGTTCTTTGGGACTGGAACAAGGACTGCCTTTTCAAGGAGGTTGTTTATTTCCTCTGTAAGTGCCGCCTGTTTTGGAGAATGTTGGTTTAAGGAAGTAATTTTGAATGTCCTGGGTGGTAGCCTTTTGAAGTCTAGGCGGTAGCCTTCCTCTATAATGCCCCTTACCCAGGCGCTTGCGGTAATATTTCGCCAGGCAGGAGAAAACTAAGAAAGATGACCGCCTACCTGGGGTCTGGCGTCATTGTTGAGTGGAACTTGAAGTCTGAGGTCTGGATTTAAACAGCATGCTTTTTGATTTATCGGATCTCCATTCCCTTCTTTTCTTCTGATCCCCAAAACCTTTCCTTCTCTCATTACTCCGAAATGGCTTCCCCTGTCTAGGAAAGGACGGTGCTGGAAATCCTTTTTTCTTATCAGCTGCCTTATCTAAGATATCGTCCAAGGCAGACCCAAACAAAAAAATTTCCTTGGCAAGAAAGGGCACATAGCTTAGACTTTGAAGCCACATCGCCCTTCCACCCCTTCAACCATAGGGACCTTCTGGCTGAATTGGATAGTGCGGCCGCTCTAGCGGAAAGCCTCAATGCATCAGCGGAGGCATCAGAAATAAAGTCCACTGCACTGGACATGGTTGGTATAGCTTCCAGAAGCGGATCCCTAGGAGTCTTGTTCTCTATATGAGACTCTAGTTCAGGAATCAGCAACCTTCGGCACTCCAGCTGCTGTGAAACTACAACTCCCAGCATGCAAACATGCTTCACTGTTCTTCTAACTCCCATAGATGTCAATGAAGCATTCTGGGATTTGTAGTTTCTGAACAGCTGGAGTGCCGAAGGTTGCTGATCCCTGCTCTAGTTCCTCCAACCAGACCTTTAATGACCTTGCCACCGAAGTAGTCGCTATATTTGGTTTAAAGGCTGAAGTGGATGCCTCCTGATTCTTCATTAAGTAGGCATCTGCCCTTTTGTCCATGGGATCTTTAAGGGACCCTAAATCCTCAAACGGGAAAGCAGATTTTTTATTTATCTTAGCTACTGGCCAGCAATGCTTTTAATACTGGGGAGGGAGGGGGGTCTAGCCCCTGCTGCCTGGCAGCACCCGATCTCTTACAGGGGGCTGTGATCCGCACAATTAACCCCTCAGGTGCCGCACCTGAGGGGTTAATTGTGCGGATCACAGCCCCCTGTAAGAGATCGGGTGCTGGCAGGCAGCAGGGGTCAGTTATGTACACAGTTCTTAGTATATTCTAACTTGAAGCGTCCCCATCACTATGGGAATGCCTCTGTTAGAATATACTGTCGGATCTGAGTTTTCACGATCTAACTCAAATCCGATGGTATATTCTAACAGAGGCGTTCCCATGGTGATGTGGACGCTTCAAGTTAAAATATACCATCGGATTGGAGAAAACTCCGATCAGATGGTATATTAATAGGGACTCCTGACTTTACCTTGAAAGTCAATGGGGGACGGATCCGTTTACAATTGCACCAATATTGTGTCAATATAAACGGATCCATCCCCATTGACTTACATTGTAAGTCAGGACTGATCCGTTCAGCTCTGCACCGCCAGGCGGACACCAAAACGCTGCAAGCAGCGTTTTGGTGTCCGCCTCCAGAGCGGAATGGAGGTGGAACGGAGCCAAACTGATGCATTCTGAATGGATCCGCATCCATTCAGAATGCATTGGGGCTAAACTGATCCGTTTGGGGCCGCTTGTGAGAGCCTTGAAACGGATCTCACAGGCGGACCCTGAAACGCCAGTGTGAAAGTAGTCTTACCATTGTCTTTATTAGGCAGGTGGTATCTGGTAAAAATTATGTCAGTATCAAAATTGTTGTACCTTCTTCAGACTATCCCGTTATTACTGAAGCACGCGGATATATCTTTATTGGAGAAGGAATTCAGTAAATTCCTTTGGAGATCGAAACGGAGCAGGATATCTTTGTACAAGCTCAAATTACCTAAGGAAAAAAGGGGGGGGGGGGGGTAGCTTTCCCAGATATTAGATCATACAACTTGGCTGGTATATTTCGTCATTGTGTAGATTGGATACAGAAATCCAGTTTCTACTCCAACTACTGGAATCAGCCCTACCGCAACCATGGGATTTAAATACACTATTACACACTCTCTTTACGATGATTCCAGATATGATTAAAAAATCACCTTATGTTCAGAGATACTATTTTGACCTGGAAGATAGTAAGAAAAAACTATGGCTTGCCATATCAGATATCTAAATGGCACGTAGAAGAAGAGAGATACTATACATTCGAGGAGGGTAAGAGCAAATTTAACCTGGATGATGCATCCTTCCTAGCTTTTTACCAAATAATTAGCTCCCTCAAAAAAAAATTTAGAAACTGCAGTGGGGAACTGCAAATGAATGAGCTTGATACTTTGATACCTTTCTCACGCATCAAGCAGAACTTATCAAACATCTACACTAAGGTCAGAGACAAGCTCCTGAAGATAACAGACTTTAAATTGTTCAAAGGTTGGAAAAATGAATTTCCTAATGATCAAATTACTGACATAATACTGAGAGGATGGAGAACAGTGAGGAGGGTAACCGTGAGTGAAAATTGGAGGGAAACCCAATTTAGGATCATACATAGGGCAATTTATGGATTCCGAAAAAATAGACATGCAGATAATACCAAACTAACAGCACGCCCCAAATGTAAGACTGAAGACACTGATCTTTATCATGGGCTTCAGAGTTCATGGGCTTTAAAAAAAAAATCTGGAATAGGCTAAAAACGTACCTAAAACGAAAACTGTCCATTGACCTTCTGGTCACTCCAGAGATAGTACTTTTTCAGGCAACAGAAAGTAAGTCAAATTGCCCAGATATAATGCATTTGTTCATTTTGACAGCCAAAATGTCTCTTTTGAGTAGATGGCTTGAACCAAGTTGTCCAAGCATATTAGAAGTCGTAGACCAGGTTAAACTGGATTTGTGGCTGGAGGCAATCGAGGCGGGAGAGCAGGAGATATGAATCTTACAGTACGGTCTCTGGAGGATAGGACGTGGTCACGGGGGCATCAATGACCCTTGGTCATGAAAGGGTTAATAAATACCAATTGAAAAAGTGATTTTTTAGGTCAAAATAAGTATAATGCAATAATAAAAATAAAAAAAATTGCCCCAAAAGGTGTACATAGCCTTTAAGTAATAACTATTTTATGAGGTATCACTATCTTTTTTAAAAGCAGAAAAATTATCATTTTAAAAATTTCTCCCAATTTTTGGTAAATTTGGGATTTTTTTTATAAATAAAGGTGAAATATATCAACTCAAATTTAACACTGTCATGAAGTACAATGTGTCACGAGAAAACAATCTCAGAATGGCTTGGATAAGTAAAAGTTTTCCAAAGTTATTACCATATAAAGCAACACGTCAGATTTGCAAAAAATGGCCAGGTGAAAACTGGCCTGGAGTAGAAGGGGTTAAAGAGGACCCATCACCACAAAATTCAATGCAATCTGAAAGTCGTCAGTAAAACTCGTAATTTATACATGTATATCTTTGCTTTTTCCACTTCCTGTGAATACCTGTCGGTACAGGAGGGAGGAGAAATCAGTGACTGACATCTATCTTTTATGCATACTTCTACACACAGAGCTATCAATCACTGATTGTAACTCTTCCCTGTACCGATAGCTATTCACAGGGCTGCAAAAAAATCAAATATATAAATGTACAAAATACAGGTTTTATTACGGTAAATCTTTTCCCACAAAACTACAGTATATAACAATCTGCTCAGCTTCTTCTGCCCTATAACATGGTGCTTTCAGATTGCATTGCAATCTGACAGGTGGTGACAGATCCTCTTTAATAATTGATTGATGCTCTGTTTTTCTTATGTGATTTCCCATGATTGATGGGATTAAACGTATGCACCTTGGCAGTGGCATACCTCCAGTAGAGGCAGACCACGCAGCTGCTATGGGGCCCGTAGGAGAAGGGAGCCCGGCATGGAATATAGGCCCCTTCCCCTAATTACAATACAATGGCTCTCCCCTGTCCTGAGTCCTCAGGCCCTGCTTTCCAGCTGTAAACTTCTGTAGCCCCTTGTGCTTCAGTGGGCTCTTCTCTCCCAGAGCATCAGTGGCTGTGGCTCCATTCATTCCCGAGCGCTCCGTTTCTCTGCAGGGAGCTGGGCTGAGCAATCAGCATAATCAGTTCTATCAAAGCATGCTGCTGATTGGCTGGCCCAGCACCCAGAAGAGAAACTTTACTAAGTCATGATGCAGGACTTCAGTCATGCCGGGCTGACCCTACCAGGAAGCGCTGTCTGTGACTGTGGGACAGCAGCATCAAGAGTAGGAGTGACTGCAGTCTCGATACCACATTGACAATGAGTGCCCCGAAAAGTAAGTCAAGCAGAAGACAGCTTGAAAAAAAAAGCTAATGGATGAGGGAAGTCTGGAAGCCTGGGGCTCAGGAGTAGGATATGGGACTGGGAGGGTGGCACACTATGTAGAGAAAAAAAACTGACGCACCAGTAGAAGGGACAGTCCATGGGGGCATTCGGGGGAAGGGGTATGGCAGTGATGCACTTTATTATAGGCAGTAGCAGGCACAATTCTGGGGTGGTGGGTATGGTACTGTGGTACTGACGCAGTATATAATAGGCAGTAGCAGGCAGCAGTATCAGACACAGTTCAAGGGGAAGGGGGGGGATTTGGCAGTGATGCACACTATATTATAGGCAGTAGCAGGCACAATACGGGGGGGGGGGGGGGGGGGTAGTATGGCATTGGTGCAGTATATAATAAGCAGTAGCAGACAGCAGTAGCAGGCACAAATCCTGGGGTGTGTGGGGGGATTATGGCAGTGGCCTCTATATAAAAGGGTGAGCAGGCACATTTTACGGGGGTATGGCACTATATAATATAATAAGTGGCAGCAGTGGCAGTGTCACGACAGGGAGTGGGGGAATCCCCCCCATCGCGCAATGTCCTTTGCTACCGGGCTGCAATGCAGGCAAAAGGGAGCTGGTCACCTCCTAAAACTTCCCTCAACAGGCCCTAGTCTGCTAGCTGTATGAGCCCCCTTCAAAGGTAAGGGGACTCATACCCACGTGCCTAGAAGTCTAAGTATCCCTGCATCCCTACAGCTGGTGACAGGGCAGAGAACACCTGTTCATCCAGGACACGGGTGACAGGCGTCTCCAGAGGCCCAGTAGCTGGCAGGGTGCAAGACTATAAACAGTACGGCAGGTAAATAGCACAGCAACACCACAAATGCTATCAACTGGAAGGACGGCACCAACGACAACCCGGACCTCCCTGCGGCTACAAGAAGCATGGAGGTTCCAGGCTGGGAAGCACACAGTCTTGCATATTGCTTAAACCCCTCCAGTGCAACATACACACACCAAAAGTGACACGTCAAGCCTCCATGCTGGTAACACCACAAATACCAGACATAGCACACCACACTAGACGTACAACAAAACCAGAGAGGAAGGGTAGAGGAAACAGACACAAATAATAACAATGACAACTAAGGGTGGCTCACACAGCATGACACATTCAGCCAGGGAGCAGAGCCCCAACACAGACTGACAACAAGCAAACTCAAACTGACCTCAGGCTCCACCACACCAACATATAAGGAGGCCTGAGGTCACACCCACCACACTCCAACAAGTTTAACCCCGTGCACACCAAAGCAGGGAAAACACCATTAAATGTTGCCACAGGCAACTAAATGAAGCCACGACCTTAACACAAGGTCGTGACAGGCAGACACAGTTCATGGGAGGGGGGTATGGTGGTGGTGCACTATATAACAGGCAGCAGTAGAGGGCACAGTTCATCGGGTAAGACTAGTTAAACACTTGCGATAAGATTATGGTATTCTGTTCCAGCATAGGAGCAGAATTACTAGAATCGCTGTCAGATCCGGCACACGCTGAACACCGCTGGCAGGTAGTCGGAATGGCCATGGGTGGTAGTGGGAGGGGCTAAAAATAGGGCATGGGGGCCCAATTCAGATTCTTGCTATGGGGCCCAGTGATTTCTATGTACACCTCTGCACCTTGGTATTTATGTGTACCAGAAATATGGTTCTGTATATATATATGTGAACATTGTACATGGCTGTTGCATAATCCTGTGAGTTATGAAAGAACTTTCGTTGTAAGTAATTACAATGACAATAAAGTCTTATCTTATGACGATAGTTATGCCTTCTTAAGGTCTCTTTACAATGGCCAATTTGTCAGGAAGGAACTGTTCCTTTCGAGCAAGCGCCTGCTCGTCAGTGAAAGATGTAAGGTTCAGTGGGTGTAAACCCGCTGTCACCCGAGACCAACTCCCTCAGAGGGCGATGTCTAAGTACACCCCTCGTTCTTCACAATACCTCTGATGGTGAGGATAAACTTTCCCAAGGGGTGTACCAGGTGGGTTGGGACATATGGGAACTGGTACACAGTAAAGCAGAATCCCACTAAACACCTTCACACAATGGGGCTAGACAAGCCAGTGACCAAGTTGCTCAGACACCTTCCTGGAGAAGGAGGCGCCTTCAAATACATCCTCCAGACCAGCCGTAGGCTCGGGAAGATAGGTGGCATGTGCATGCTGCCTCACATAAGGAGGATGAAGTAAAAGAGTCACAGCAGCATCTCCGGTTTTTTCTTTTTATTGCGAAAACTTCACAACATGTATACAAATAAAGTGCAACGTTTCGGCTGTATCCAGCCTTTGTCAAGCTTGACAAAGGCTGGATACAGACGAAACGTTGCACTTTATTTGTATACATGTTGTGAAGTTTTCGCAATAAAAAGAAAAAACCAGAGATGCTGCTGTGACTCTTCTACTTCAACTTTCTGGTACGACCGCTGTGGATCCGCGGTCTTCTTGGCGGCTGATGCATTCTGGTGACCCGATGAGACCGTGTGTGCTGCTTTCATTCTTTTTTCACATAAGGAGGAGAGACACGCCCGCACACATACTATGTGCAAGCTCTGCTCAGAGCCAGGAGGAGAATGCCGGTGGCAGGAACGCAGACCACAACCCCACTGCCTGCACCTGTCAGCACGGCGCACACCAGCGCGGGGGATAATGAGGAAACACGGTACCCGTGCCTGTATGTGGAGACACAATCGCAGGCACGGGGCACTAGGTTAACAAAGGACACCCCTCCATTTACAGTACATGCAGCAATCTCCTCCACAGTATGGGGAGGAGTGATCACTAATGCCATCAATCGTCCCCACACAGAATCAATGTTTACAGGCAGCAGAGTGCTGTTTACATAGCACGATCTGCTGCCAGCAAAAGACAATTTAGGTGCCTGAACAAACGATCCAATTAACTGATGAACGAGCGTTTTGCTCATCAGCTATCTGCACCTTTATACCGGCAGATAATTGTTAATGAGCACTCTTATGAATGCTCGTAAGCTATTATCTGGCGGATTTTCAGGCCTGTCTCACTTTAGCAAATAACATTTATTGCATAGAGGAAGTTATTACAGGGCACTTACTAATGTATTGTGATTGTCGATATTGCTTTCTTTGCTGGCTGGATTTATTTTTCCATCACATTGTACACTGCTTGTTTACATGGTTACGACCAACCTGCAATCCATGAGTGGTGGTCATGCTTATATACTATAGGAAAAAATGCCAGCCTCTCTGGCGGCCAGGACCATGGCACCACATAAAAGCTGGTGCTTTTTCCTATAGTGTGCAAGCATGACCACCACTGATGGATTGCAGGGTGGTCGTAACCATGGTAACGAGCAGTGTATAATGTAATGGAAAAATTAATCCAGCCAGCAAAGAAAGCAAAATGGATAATAACAATACATTAGTAAATGGCTTGTATTAAAAAATGTTATTTGTTGAAGTGAGACAACCCCTTTAAGTGCCCCCACACAGCAGAATGCCCCCTTAGTGCTGCCACACAGTAGTTATGCCCCTATGGGGAACCTGAGGATAGGTTATCAATATAGTAACCCCATTTAATTGCCAGTATTTTGCAGCGCCCCCAATTTCAAGTACACCTGCAGTTGTTTCAAACATTGCACTATACAGTGGTGAAGCAGGAAGCCATCAACTCTCTGCTCCACCGTTCACTCTGTGACTGGTGGTTTAGCAGAGGCAGATGCAATGCAGTGACATTATTTCACCTTCTGTGTCCATCTACATACTGGGGCAGATCTACATTTAAAGATCTGCTCTGTTCATTTTGGGAATGTGGGCTAGGTGGGTATGCTGTGTGGGGAGCACAGCAAGGGGTGTTATGCTGTGTGGGGAGCACAGAAAAGGGAGTTATGCTGTGTGAGGGCACAGCAGAGGGCATTAAACTGTGTAAGGGGAACAGAAGAAGGGCACATATTGTACTGGAGGCATATAAGAGGGCCTTAAGATGCTATTACACTGTCCAATGTATGGGCAGTGCTGGCACCAACGGATGAGAACACTAGCAAACTCAGGTCGATGCATACTGAATGCTGTTCTGATCATTATCAGCAGCACATCCCTGATTAGACAGGGGTATATGCTGCCAATAATTGGACATCTTTCATCCTAATTAGGAAGGAGCTAACTTGATTTTTTCAAGTTCGGGTTCGACGTTTGGTGGCAGTTCCGTTATGGATTCCTAGCACGGAATATAATGGAATTCTAGGACGGAATGCACCACTGAAGCCTTTAAGAGGCATTCCGTCATAATAGAACTCTATGGGCAGCATAAAGGATTGTAGCGGAGAGCTGATATTCCACAGCTAATCTCCACTCAAGATCCCAGTGAGGCTCAGGAACAAGTATTATAAATCCATAGAGTAGTAATTCCAGCAGGCAAAATAGTCCAATAATATCCCAACAGCAATCCCAATGACTGGACGACACACAGCATCAGGAGCAGAACTAACTTTATTTAGACATAGAACACCTACTTTAAACCCCCCAACAGCCTCATTTACATACGATAGGGCACATAGATGACTATGGTACAAGGAAGGGTGGGGCCAGACAATAGCAAGGGCTGATGGGAGATGGAGGAGGGACAGAGCAGCTAGATTACTGGTCTCCCAGTGTCCCTGAGACAACACCTTGCTGGGGAAACAATGGGACAGGAAAAAGGGGGAGGCAAAGAGGCACAGAAAAGCAATACATTTAACATAGTAAACATTACAGTAAGAGCAAGATATATACAGTTTACAATACATAGCAATACAATTAACCGAATGCCGTTTTACATGAATTAAACAGGACAGGCTAAATACAATCCGCTACAAGGATCCAGCTGGTTTCCATTATGCAGGAGTAAAAAACAAAATAATCGGACGACCACTTTAACTTTATTAACAACAGAAAAACTTCACAGCCACAAGTAAGTCCAAACAGTGAAGCAGTTGTTGCAATAACTATAATGATATCACCGTGTGTGTGTCTGTGTTTAGTCCTATTTGGTTAGCCCATGAACATACATTCTTCTACATTGAAATTGCAACACCAAGAAGGAAAAGCCATCAGGTTATGCAAATCGAGGAAGTAGCAGGCATTGCTAAAATCTGTAAATGCAAAAGACTAAACAAAATGAGGTAAATGTGCATTCGTGCGCAGGCTCGGACTGGCCCACAGGGGTACAGATGAATCCCCTGGTGGACCCCTGAGAAAGGTGGGCCCCCAATTTCCCACCCCCTGCACAAGTGGCACATAACACAGACTTACTGCACTACATACATATATATAATATACAGCACCTCAACCAGCCAATGTGCATATAAA
Source organism: Bufo bufo (assembly GCF_905171765.1). NCBI lineage: Eukaryota > Metazoa > Chordata > Amphibia > Anura > Bufonidae > Bufo > Bufo bufo. Next base: position 250,217,362 of record NC_053390.1, on the reverse strand, counting down.
AACCAGATAGATTAATAAAGAAACTCCCCAGTTTATTATTATAGACACGATCAGAGCTGAGAGGACTTCTAGGTGTAGAGGAAAGCTGCCAGTATCCTCCTTCTCCAGGACCTACCTTCCCAAAGTTACTGCAGGGACCCCCATATTAAATCATCTGGTAGCATATTGCTTCTGTGTGAGCAGGTAATATTTAAATGTATCCGTAAAGTGGGCCCCCAAAAATAAATTTTACTTGTGGGCCCTAGGAACCCCAGTCTGACACTGTTCGTGCATCACCATGGTTGAAACTACAAAAGTAGGGTGACCAGATGTCCTCTTTTGGCCGGACATGTCCTCTTTTTGGGACCTGCATAGCTAGAAACGTCTGGGATTCGGGTGCTGCTGGACGGGCATTATTACTAATGAGCACTTACAGTTGTTTTCAAAATTATTCAACCCCCACTGAAATTTAGTGTTTTGGCCAGTTTGACATTGATTTTGATCATTTCAGTCATCTTGTTTACAATTAAATCAAAGAGGCACTTGTAAGTCAGACAAATATAACATAACAGAAAATCATCCAGAAAAAAACCAAAAGAGGGGCCAGAGGGAAAGGACTAACTAAGAAAAAGAATAAGGCAACCTATTGTGCAACCATAAGACAGGGTATTCATAATCTTAGTAGCTATAATCTAAAAGAAAACGAACTATATCTTTTGGGGAAGGGTTTAAAATTTGCTCCCACCGCCAAATTCTGCCCCTTCGATGCTTTCATAGGGGTAAAAAAGTTTTTGAGAAACCTTGCCTTAAAAAATTTTTTCATGAAGAAACACGATAATATGTATCAGCACCATCTCTCAAAAACCCAAAAAAATCAAAATAAGGTGACCGATTTTAAATATAAAAATAAAAATGGAAAAAATAGGCATATACCATGCTCTGATAAAATCCCAGTTGAGCCATTCCCTCCCCCTCCTATAGATACCACGCAAATTAATAACATGGGTTCGAATACCATACCAAAAACTCCCATACACACAGCACTTAAACCCAAGTCCCACTTTAACCCCTTGAATGAATACTCTAACGCCTTTACAGCATTCCAGACTCTGGTATTACGTGACCTACGTAAGACCATTCTAAATAAAAAACGCAAGGTGAGGCAAAACCTATCCCAAGAGGAAATAAAGGCTATTGTAATGACCGACGTAACGCACAGGGAGGAAAAAAGGGAAAGCCCTGCCCAAGGGAGAGGGAAAGGTGGTGACCCCTAACTCACCTTGCGGCTGGCTCCTGACTGCCCTGACGTCCCTAGACGGGTTCCTCACCCATGCGGCGATCACGTGCCTAAACCCTGGCTTTCCCTAAAATGAGCCCTAGATAGTGAACGGGCCGGTGGGATCGCTAGTCCGCACCACTATCACTAAGAGGGAAACACCAGGGAGAGGACAGACAAAACAGACAAACACATACACCTAGGTGGGCGACCACAATAGACCACAAAGGTCCAACAGGGATCCGGAGGGTAGCGTTCTGGACCAACTACCAGAGAACGCAGCAACACAGCTCCAGAAGGTCAGAATAGATGTCCAGGCAGGAAGCTCTATCTCTGGCAACCAGAGAAATGTGAGAGAGGAATATAAGGAGATTTGGGAGTGCTGGACAAGGAACAGCTGAGGAGAAGGAGCTACGGATCCCTGAGTGAGCCAAAAGGGTTTGCAAAGCAAACCCAGAAAGCTACCATAAGGAAAACAGTCCTATCTTAAATAGAGCGTGCAGCCAACCGCTGCGACTTCCTGACCCCGGGTATAACGGAGTCAGGCGTGGTTCTCGATACCCTCGTGACAGTACCCCCCTCTCTACGAGGGGCCTCCGGACACTCAGGACCAGGTCTCTCAGGATGAGAGGCATGAAAAACCCGAACTAGCCTGTCGGCGTTTACCTCAGACGCAGGAACCCACATTCTTTCCTCGGGACCGTAACCTCTCCAATGCACCAGATATTGAAGAGAGCGGCGGACCCGACGAGAATTAACAATTTTGGATATCTGAAATTCTAGATTACCATCCACGACAACAGGAGGGGGTGGCAGCGGTGACGGTTCTAGAGGTGGAACATATTTTTTGAGTAACGATTTATGAAAAACATTATGCATTTTAAAAGTCTGAGGTAACTCCAGGCGAAAAGCCACGGGGTTGATGATGGCTACAATTTTGTAAGGGCCAATAAACCTAGGACCCAGTTTCCAAGAGGGAACCTTCAATTTAATATTCCTAGTAGACAACCACACATAGTCATTCATTCCTAGGTCCGGACCTGGCGACCGTCTCTTATCAGCCATGCATTTGTATTTACCTCCCATATTTTTCAAGTTAGCTTGCACCTTCTGCCATACCGATGAAAGAGATGACGAAAACCGTTCCTCTTCGGGAACCCCAGAAGACCCCCCCTCTTTGAAAGTACAGAATTGGGGATGAAAACCATATCGCACCAAGAAATGGTGACTTGCCAGTGGATTCCTGACAACGATTATTTATGGCAAACTCAGCTAACGGTAAATATGATGACCACAACTCTTGGTTTTCAGACACAAAACATCTTAGATACGTCTCAAGGTTTTGGTTGGTACGCTCAGTCTGTCCATTCGACTGAGGATGGAAAGCTGAGGAAAAGGACAAGTGTACCCCCAAACGGGAACAAAAAGCTTTCCAAAATTTAGAAATAAACTGGGTACCCCGATCCGAAACAACATCGGAGGGGACCCCGTGAAGCTTCACGATTTCACTGACGAATACCTGAGCAAGAGTCTTAGCATTAGGTAGTGCGGGTAGCGCAATGAAGTGTACCATTTTGCTAAACCTGTCCACTACTACCAAAATAACTGTTTTACCCGCAGACAAAAGGTAAGTCAGTGATAAAATCCATTGACAGATGTGTCCACGGTCTATTGGGAATGACGAGTGGTAATAGAGACCCTGCAGGACGTGTATGTGAAACTTTGCACGCGCACAGGTAGAACAAGAAGACACAAAATCCAATACATCCTGACGCAACCTTGGCCACCAAAAACGACGAGACAATAGCTCCAAGGTTGCTTTACTACCCAGGTGCCCAGCAAGTGCCGAATTATGATGTTCCTTTAATAATTCGAAACGTAGGTTCAACGGTACAAACAATTTCTCTGAGGGGCAAGAGACCGGGGTGTCCCCCTGGGCCTCTAACACCTTCCCCTCCAGAACAGAGTGTACCGCAGAAACAACCACTCCTCTTTGAAGAATTGGCACCGGATCACTCACATTACCCCCTCCAGGGAAACAACGAGATAGTGCATCAGCCTTGGTGTTCTTTGCCCCAGGACGATAGGTAATCACAAAGTTAAACCTGGTAAAAAATAGCGACCACCTAGCCTGTCTAGGGGTGAGACGCTTAGCTGATTCGAGGTACAGAAGATTTTTGTGGTCCGTAATCACAGTGACGGGGTGGACTGCCCCCTCTAAGAAGTGACGCCACTCCTCAAACGCAAGTTTAATAGCTAATAGTTCCCTATTGCCAATATCGTAGTTCTTTTCTGCTGCAGATAGTTTTTTAGAAAAGAAAGCACAAGGACGCCATTTGCCAGGAGACGGACCCTGAGACAGCACTGCCCCCATTCCCACCTCTGACGCATCGACTTCAACAATAAAAGGCTGAGAGACATCAGGTTGGACTAGTACAGGTGCTGAGGTAAACCTCTCTTTTAGAGAGGAAAAAGCAACTTTAGCGGCGTCAGACCATTTAGAAAAATCAGTCCCCTTCCTAGTCATGTCAGTAAGCGGTTTTACAATAAGTGAATAATTTTTAATGAATTTCCTATAGAAATTCGCGAAGCCCAAGAACCGATGTAGTGCTTTAAGGTTCTCAGGAAGATCCCAATCTAAAATTGCCTGGACCTTCCTAGGATCCATACGGAAACCTGAAGCAGATAAAAAATAACCTAGGAATTGTATCTCCTGAACGGCGAAGACACATTTTTCAATTTTAGCATATAATTCATTCGTCCGTAGGACCTGCAGTACTTGTCTGACATGCACCTCATGTGTTTTCAGATCAGACGAATAAATTAAAATATCATCTAGGTATATTACCACAAACCTGCCGATTAGATGACTAAAAATGTCATTAACGAAATGTTGAAAGACGGCAGGAGCATTGGTCAGACCGAAAGGCATAACTAGATTTTCATAATGCCCCTCAGGGGTGTTAAACGCTGTCTTCCACTCATCCCCCTCCTTAATACGAATCAGATTGTAGGCCCCCCTAAGATCAAGTTTGGAGAACCACCTAGCACCCGCAATCTGGTTAAACAGGTCAGGAATGAGAGGAAGAGGGTATGGGTCTCGGATGGTTATCCGATTTAATTCGCGAAAATCTAAGCAAGGACGCAGGCCCCCATCTTTATTTTTAACGAAGAAAAACCCTGCAGCCACGGGTGAGGAAGAGGGTCTGATGTGTCCCTTAGCCAAGCTCTCGGAGATATAATCTTTCATGGCTTGTCTCTCTGGACCCGAAAGATTATATAACCTGGTCTTGGGTAATTTTGCGCCGGGAATAAGGTTAACCGGGCAATCATAAGGACGATGAGGTGGTAACTTCTGACAACCCTTTTCAGAAAAAACATCCTCAAAATCCGAAATAAATGTAGGTAGGGTAGTTATGGAGGCGACTAAGCAATTGCTATTTAAGCAATTTTCTCTGCACTGCTCACTCCACTCCAATATCTCCCTAGCCTGCCAATCCACTACTGGATTGTGCGCTACCAATCAGGGAAGACCCAGCACTACCGGAGTGGGAAGCCCCTCCAGAACATAACCTGAAAGCATCTCGTTTTGGTGGTCCCCTACCCGAAGGTGTAAATTATGAACAATGTGGGTGAGGTTTCTCTGAGACAGGGGAGCAGAATCAATAGCGAATATGGGAATGGGTCTCTGTAACGTACAGAGAGACAAACCCAAAGTGCGGGCAAAATGGGCATCTTTCAAATTTACCCCTGCTCCACTGTCTAGAAAGAAAGAAATAGTCTCCGTCTTATCACCAAAAATAATAACTGCTGGCAACACAAATTGCGATGTACGTATGGAGGAAACGTATACCCCCCAGCTGACATCCTCCACACAGCCTGGGGTTAGTAGTTTTTCCGACGGTCTTTTGTTTCTGAGGAAAGAAGGACAGACATTAATGAAATGACCCCTCTCCCCACAAAAAAAACAAACCCCACGCCTACGGCGAGCCTCAGGAGGACGGACCTGACAAGTAGTTCCTCCTAGCTGCATAGGCTCGTCTAAGTCCGTACAGACTAACTGCTGCTTGGGAGGGGTTACCAATTGCTCCGGTTTTTTCAACCTGTCCCTAAGGCGTCTCTCTATACGGATAGAAAGGGACATAACCGCATCAAGGGAAAAGGGGGTCTCATATAATGCAAGCGCATCCTTAACCCTTTCGGATAACCCAGAGCAGAACTGACTCCTGAGAGCCGGGTCGTTCCATTGGGTATCCGTAGCCCACCTACGGAAGTCAGAGCAATACTCCTCTACCGGCCGCTCTCCTTGTAAGAGTCTCCGTAATCTTGATTCAGCCAGTGCGACTCGGTCAGGGTCGTCATATATGAGACCCAAGGCCCCGAAAAACTCATCCACTGACCGAAGAGCCTGGGAATCAGTAGGTAAAGAGAACGCCCAGGACTGCGGGTCCCCCTGCAGCAGGGAAATAACAACCCCCACCCGCTGATCTTCATTACCAGAGGAGTAAGGGCGCAGTTTAAAATATAACTTACAGGCCTCACGGAATGTCAAAAACTTGTCCCTCCCCCCAGAAAATCTGTCAGGGAGAGTGACCTTGGGTTCCGCAACAACCTGGTTACCAGTAGCAACCGCTGGGCTTGCGGTCAGTTGCAATCGCTGCTGTTGCTGGAGGACCGACGCCTTCAATCCTGCCACCTCCAAAGACAGGCCATGAAATTGTTTGGACAGAGCAGCAATTTGATCCATACTGGATTCTAAGTAGGTAAAAAAATATATATATATTTTTTTTTACCTACACAAAATAAGGGCCAGAGATAATGTAATGACCGACGTAACGCACAGGGAGGAAAAAAGGGAAAGCCCTGCCCAAGGGAGAGGGAAAGGTGGTGACCCCTAACTCACCTTGCGGCTGGCTCCTGACTGCCCTGACGTCCCTAGACGGGTTCCTCACCCGTGCGGCGATCAAGTGCTTAAACCCTGGCTTTCCCTAAAATGAGCCCTAGATAGTGAACGGGTCGGTGGGATCGCTAGTCCGCACCACTATCACTAAGAGGGAAACACCAGGGAGAGGACAGACAAAACAGACAAACACATACACCCAGGTGGGCGACCACATTAGACCACAAAGGTCCAACAGGGATCCAGAGGGTAGCGTTCTGGACCAACTACCAGAGAACGCAGCAACATAGCTCCAGAAGGTCAGAATAGATGTCCAGGCAGGAAGCTCTATCTCTGGCAACCAGAGAAGTGTGAGAGAGGAATATAAGGAGATTTGGGAGTGCTGGACAAGGAACAGCTGAGGAGAAGGAGCTACGGATCCCTGAGTGAGCCAAAAGGGTTTGCAAAGCAAACCCAGAAAGCTACCATAAGGAAAACAGCCCTATCTTAAATAGAGCGTGCAGCCAACCGCTGCGACTTCCTGACCCCGGGTATAACGGAGTCAGGCGTGGTTCTCGATACCCTCGTGACAGCTATCCGCTCACTTCAAACTAACAACGATATAGTTATTAGACCCGCGGACAAAGGGGGGGGGGGGGGGATAGTTATCTTGGACGAGAAATCCTACCATAATGAATCTATTCGACTCCTAAGTGAGAAAAAAACGTATAGAAAACTGGACTTCGATCCAACTAATAATTACAAACACTAATTGAATCAATTAATGAAAAAAGGAAAATTAAAAGGTATATTAACCACAGAAGAAGCATCATATATGAACAATCAATGTCCCAAAATCCATAAACATCGGACCAACCCCCCTGGGCGCCCTATCATTTCGGGTATTGACAGTTTAACATCTAATTTTTCCAGATACGTTGACACTCTATTACAAAGTCACGTACAAAAACTTCCGGCTTACCTCAAGGACACTAAACATATTTTACAACTACTGGGAAATATTAAGTGGGAGGACGGCTATATTTTAGGTACCCTGGATGTAACCTCATTATATACCGTTATAGAAAACTCCAAAGGGAGATCCGCAAGTGAATATTTTCTGGAAAAAGACGGAATGATGCCTAAGGACCAGATCACTTTTATTGGGGATGCATTATGTTCATTCTTACCCACAATTATTTTAAATATGATCGTGACTTTTACCTGCAGACATGGGGTACAGCGATGGGGACCAGATTCGCACCAAGCTTCGCAAATTTATACATGGGTCGATGGGAAGAATTTGCCATCTTCCCTTGTGGCGGGCTTGGTGCGGGTCTGGTCCTTTGGAAACGTTTTATCGACGATATTGTTTTTATTTGGAGAGATGGAGAAGTGGAATTGGAAAAGTTTTTAAATGATTTAAATAAAAATGAGTTCCATCTACATTTTACGCCACATTATAGTAGGGAACAAGTAAATTTTTTAGATTTGACAATATTTATTAATAAAGGACTCAGACCAAAACATACCATAAGCCTACTGACTGTAACAGCTTTATACCACTGAACAGTTGTCACCTGCCCATCTGGCTGACAAATATTCCACGAAGCCAATACGTAAGGATACGCAGGAACTGCACTGAAATCACCCACTTTGAAGAGGAAACTAGGGAGTTAAATAATAAATTGTTGGAAAAAGGGTATAATAGCAAGGACTTGGAATTAATTGTGGATCAAATTCGAGAGGTTGACCGCAAAGTACTCCTACAGGACGCGAGTAAGAAGAAACAAACTAGTGAGGAAACTGATCCAACTAATACCCTCATTAAAATCCCAATCATTTCTACATACAGTGAAGGATCATTTATTCTCAAAAAAATTGTCAAGAAGCATTGGGAGATGCTACGTCAAGATAAACTGATAGGGGAAAGAATTCCAACACACCCGACATTTATCTTTAAGAAGGCATCGAACCTAGCTAATTTAATAGCACCATCATGTAAAACATCTAGCCATGCGAAAAATATTAAAACTACTCAGACAGAGAGGAGGGGCTTCTTTCCCTGTAAACTTTGCAAAAATTGCCATAAGATAAAACCTGGTTTAATTAAATATCCCATAATAGAGATTGGCGATACCAATCTCACCTACAAAATTAATCAATATATCTCTTGTAACACCAGGGGTGTAATATACTTCATCAAATGCCCTTGCCAAAAATTATATATAGGTAGAACTAAACGGGAACTAAAAATTAGGATGGGTGAACATCTGAATAATATAAATAAAAAATATGATGGTCACCCTCTGTCCCGTCATTATAATGAACATCACGGGGGCACCTTTTATGGCTCAATTTTTGGAGGCATTGAAAGAGTTAAACCCAATACAAGAGGCGGTGACTTCATTCAACAGATGTCGCGGTGCGAGAGTAAATGGATCTTTAGATTGAACAGCCTAGCCCCAAGGGGCCTAAATCAAGAAATGGAACTATTTGCCTTTCAATAATAAAATACCGCTAATATAACATCCCTGAAAAAAGTACATCTTTCACAGATAAGTAAAAATAAAAATAACTCTGAATTACCGGGACGCACCCCATATCCTCTTCTAACAAGTAGACTGTAAACAACAGTGTGGGAGTGGACAATAGTTACCATGGGAACCGGACCTCTATTTACTCCACAGGACTGATCACAGTAACCATCCCTGACGAAGAAGCCCGCTGGCTTCGAAATGCATAGGATTACTTTTGGTCCTTGGAAGTATCCGTACCACAGTTGTGACGTCACACGCTGCGCTCTCGGATTCCCTTACCAGCACACTCCTTCGTGCGCGCGCCAGCTGCCGGCCGGAGCGGCGCATGCTTTTTGGAAGTTTTGAGCAAGAAGAACTACTGCCCCTCCTGCACTGATTAGTGCCCACAGAAACCGAATCTGGATTAGGAGCATTCCCGGACCTACATCCAGCGATACAGGTACTCTTTTCTTCTCTGTGCCCCATGTCCTTTTTCTTTCCAGCGCTGATACCATACTTTTATATTTGAAATATAACATAACATTTATAATGAAATAACCACAAATGTTTTTTCTGTGCTCACATCATTATCAGTTTTATTCAACCCCCAAGTGACATTCAATCTTAGTACTTAGTACAACATCCTTTTCCAGTTATAACAGCTTTTAAACGTGAAGCATAGCTTGACACAAGTGTCTTGCAGCGATCTACGGGTATCTTCGCCCATTCTTCATGGGCAAAAGCCTCCAGTTCAGTCACATTCTTAGGCTTGCGCGCTGCAACTGCTTTCTTTAAGTCCCACCAGAGGTTCTCAATCGGATTTAAGTCTGGTGACTGCGATGGCCACTTCAAAATGTTCCAGCCTTTAATCTGCAACCATGCTCTAGTGGACTTGGAGGTATGCTTGGGATCATCGTCCTGTTGAAAGGTCCAACGTCTCCCACGCCTCAGGTTTGTGACGGACTGCATCACATTTTCATCCAATATCTCCTGGTACTGAAGAGAATTCATGGTACCTTGCACACGCTGAAGCTTCCCTGTACCTGTAGAAACAAAACAGCCCCAAAGCATGATTGACCCCCCACCATGCTTCACCTAGGCAAGGTGTTCTTTTCTTCATAGGCCTTGTTCTTCCTCCTCCAAACATAGCGTTGATCCATGGGCCCAAACAGTTCTAATTTTGTTTCATCAGTCCACAGAACACTATCCCAAAACTTTTGTGGTTTGTCCACATGACTTTTGGCATACTGCAGTCGATTCTTCTTATTCTTTGGAGACAGCAAGGGGGTGCGCCTGGGAATTCTGGCATGGAGGCCTTCATTACGCAGTGTGCGCCTTATTGTCTGAGCTGAAACTTCAGTACCCACATCTGACAAATCTTTTTTCAGTTCCTCAGCAGTCACACGGGGACTTTTCTCCACTTTGCGCTTCAGTTAGCGCACAGCAGTCGAAGTCAGCATCTTCTTTCTGCCACGACCAGGTAGCGTTTCAACAGTGCCCTTTGCCTTGAATTTGAGAATGATGCTTCCTATGGTGTCTCTTGGTATGTTTAACATCTTTGCAATCTTCTTATAGCCATTGCCCTTCCTGTGAAGAGAAATCACCTCTTCTCTTGTCTTCCTGGACCATTCTCTTGACTTTACCATGTTTGTAAACACATCAGTAAATGTCTAGAAGGAGCTGAGTATCACAGTCCTTTTAAATCTGCCTAATTGGTGCTTATTATGCTTGATTGCTGCTCCTTGACATCCACAGGTGTTTTCAATACCTGATCGAAAACACTTGAATGAACCTCTGTTCTTAAGAGTGGTAGTCTTTAAGGGGTTGAATAATTGTGTCAATCAAGAAATCACAAAAAAAACATTTAATACTGTATTACAAAAACAATTGATGTCATTTTAGTTGCATTTGGTTCTTTAAAAAGTCCTTGTAAGATTTCATTCTGAACACAATTACAAATGTACACTAAATTCCCTAAAACCCTTTACAGCATTGGGGGTTGAATAATTTGGAACACAACTGTAAATGCCTTTGGCTTGAGTAAAAAATAAAAATACTAACCTCTTCCACTTGAACGCGGAGGGAACACTCGCTCCTCACTGGATGTGCAGAACAGGACCTGCTCTCCCAGCGTGATGACATATTGAAGGTCCTGCTGCATCCACAGCCATTAAAAAAAGAACAGATGGTCAGAAAATGGCTGTATGAAATACATACAGTACATAGGATATGCATAAAGTACAGCTATGTCTAATAAACAGTCACAAACATTATGACAGTCAGTTGGCAAAAAAAAAAGGAATGAATGTAGTTTTAGAGGACAGACCCAAAGGAACAGTGAATATGCGCTTTACCTTTACCACTCTCTGGACCTCTTCTGCAGGTGTAGGCGCTGCCTCTGTCCTCACTGCATACAGCGTCAGGACATAGTGTGGGCGTATGGTAACCATCCTGCTCCAAGTATCCTCCTTTTGAGAACCAAAATATAGTCACCCTATACAAAAGTATAAGCAAACAAAATGCAACAGCACCCTGCAAGCATACACTATATGGACTAATACTACATGCAAATAATAACATTTTCAAGAACCTAGCTTGGGAGGGGCATAAAAGCCAGATTCAAAGCAAACTTTTATATCCACATGAAACCTCAAAATTAGATCAAGTCTTGTTGGATGTTTGCCTCATCCGGTTTATTGATGTGTCAGTTATTGCCACTTATAAAAATAAGAGGGATAGAATCCTTTAACTGAGAGACCTTGGTAATGGCTTGCAGATAGCTAGGCATCTAGGCTGAGATTTCAGCACTGTTCAACATTGTATGTCCCGGTGGATGGGAGAAAGACGAACTGGAATGACAGCAAGAGGTGCTGTCACGGCTGTGTCTCGGTCTCTGTGTTGTTTGCCGTGACACATTGGCCGTGCATGCTGGTTGCCGGGGCAATGTGTAGTTTATGCAGCATGTATGTACAGTCGTGGCCAAAAGTTTTGAGAATGACACAAATATTAGTTTTCACAAAGTTTGCTGCTAAACTGCTTTTAGATCTTTGTTTCAGTTGTTTCTGTGATGTAGTAAAATATAATTACACGCACTTCATACGTTTCCAAGGCTTTTATAGACAATTACATGACATTTATGCAAAGAGTCAGTATTTGCAGTGTTGGCCCTTCTTTTTCAGGACCTCTGCAATTCGACTGGGCATGCTCTTAATCAACTTCTGGGCCAATTCCTGACTGATAGCAACCCATTCTTTCATAATCACTTCTTGGAGTTTGTCAGAATTAGTAGGTTTTTGTTTGTCCACCCGCCTCTTGAGGATTGACCACAAGTTCTCAATGGGATTAAGATCTGGGGAGTTTCCAGGCCATGGACCCAAAATGTCAATGTTTTGGTCCCCGAGCCACTTAGTTATCACTTTTGCCTTATGGCACGGTGCTCCATCGTGCTGGAAAATGCATTGTTCTTCACCAAACTGTTGTTGGATTGTTGGAAGAAGTTGCTGTTGGAGGGTGTTTTGGTACCATTCTTTATTCATGGCTGTGTTTTTGGGCAAAATTGTGAGTGAGCCCACTCCCTTGGATGAGAAGCAACCCCACACATGAATGGTCTCAGGATGCTTACTGTTGGCATGACACAGGACTGATAGTAGCGCTCACCTTTTCTTCTCCGGACAAGCCTTTTCCCAGATGCCCGAAACAATCGGAAAGAGGCTTCATCGGAGAATATGACTTTGCCCCAGTCTTCAGCAGTCCATTCACCATACTTTCTGCAGAAGATCAATCTGTCCCTGATGTTTTTTTTAGAGAGAAGTGGCTTCTTTGCTGCCCTTCTTGACACCAGGCCATCTTCCAAAAGTCTTTGCCTCACTGTGCGTGCAGATGCGCTCACACCTGCCTGCTGCCATTCCTGAGCAAGCTCTGCACTGGTGGCACTCCGATCCCGCAGCTAAATCCTCTTTAGGAGACGATCCTGGCGCTTGCTGGACTTTCTTGGACGCCCTGAAGCCTTCTTAACAAGAAATGAACCTCTTTCCTTGAAGTTCTTGATGATCCTATAAATTGTTGATTGAGGTGCAATCTTAGTAGCCACAATATCCTTGCCTGTGAAGCCATTTTTATGCAACGCAATGATGGCTGCACGCGTTTCTTTGCAGGTCACCATGGTTAACAATGGAAGAACAATGATTTCAAGCATGACCCTCCTTTTAACATGTCAAGTCTGCCATTTTAACCCAATCAGCCTGACATAATGATCTCCAGCCTGTAACGGTCGCGTACACACACACACAGGGGGGAGGGAAGTGACCACTGCGCTCCACCCTTACCCCTGGCCCTGCCTACTTTCCTCGCGAGTCCTAATGACGGGGGACAACTGGACGGCAATCCCTAACTTGGAATAAGTGCAGGGATGACAGACAGACAAACAACAGGACGTGAACGGACCGAGTCAATACCAGGAAAGCTACAAAGTACAAATGGAGCAAGCAGAGAATTGTCAGGAGAAGCCGGGGTCATAAATACCAGGAGAGACGTGAAGTACCAAAGGAGTCAGCAGAGGAACGTCAGGAGGAGGCCGGGGTCAGAATACCAGGATAGCAGCAAAGTACACAAGGAGCAGGCAGAGGATCGTCAGGAATTCAGCAGGAGGTAAGTACGCCAGGAAAGACCAAATCACAGGTGGAACCTAAATTAACAGGCAACCTGTGGCCAGCAGGCTGCCTGTATTTATAGTGGGGAGTGAGGGTCATGTGACGTGGCCAGCGTCACATGACCGACAGACCAACCAGTCGAGCACCGAGTGATCAGCTCGGCGCTCAAGGCAGACTAGGAGCAGGGAGCCACCCAGCTAGTAAAGCCGCCCTGGGAATGAGGTCAAACACAGATCCTCATTCCCAAAGCTAAGCAACAGGTCTGCGGGTAATGGGGGACCGAGTGCACCTTCGGAACCCCGTTACACAGACTTGTGCTCGTCAACATTCTCACCTGAGTTAACAAGACGATTACTGAAATGATCTCAGCAGGTCCTTTAATAACAGCAATGCAGTGGAAAGGTTTTTTTGGGATTAAGTTAATTTTCATGGCAAAGAAGGACTATGCAATTCATCTGATCACTCTTCATAACATTCTGGAGTATATGCAAATTGCTATTATAAAAACTTAAGCAGCAACTTTTCCAATTTCCAATATTTATGTAATTATCAAAACTTTTGGCCACGACTGTACACTTCTCCTTTAAGGTTTGTGTCCCTTCCCTGTCTAGTGCTTGTGGGGTTAACTATCTGGCTGGGTGTGGTCACTTGGTGCTTATATTGCCTGTGGCTGGTAGCCTGGAGTTTAGTTGCACTCCAGCCTCTGTTGGTGCTGGAGCTATGCTCCTGTCCTGGGTATTCCATCTGCCTAGTCCTTGAGGGCCACCTTGTAGGACATCGATGTCATCTCAATGTCACCTTCCCTTTCTTTCCCTACTCTATGTGTGGTGTGGTATGTCAGGGTTTGTGTTATATGTCTAGTTGTTGTTCCATGCCTGGTCTGTTTTGGTGTGCATGGTCCTGCATGGATGCTAGACACTCCCCTGTCTGTCTGTGGCTTCGGTGAGACGGCTTCTGGGTTCCCCGGAGGGGGAACAACAAAAAAAAGAAGTGAAAGATCACTGTCAGCGCAAGCAAGTCACCCCAAAACTGCCGCCAGCACGCCCGAACCACCAACTAGGAAACAGGCAGCCAACAAACAGCCAGAAGTGACCGTACTGAACATAAACCACACCATACATAGAAAAGGGTAACTGTCACGGATGGTGTTGCAGGAAACAATAAGTAACAAATAAAGATCCGACTGACTTGATCCCAAACTAAGGAACAAAAGGGTGAGCCCTATTAATGCCCTAGAGCTCTCCTTCACTGCTTAGCCCATGCAAAGATATCAATGATAGAAAGTTGCATATCCACGTACCTTAGACTCAGTGACACCTGCAAACCCTAAAATAGTGAGGGGACACGACCACCGGCTCCCTGCACTCAATACGGAGGGAGTCAGGGTCACCTAGAATCAAGCCAACAGGAAAACACAAATACATAAATAGACTTATCTTGAGGAACCAGCAGTAGCAACTTCAAGCAGTGAACCCAATCCAGGAAGTAGTATAAACCGCAAAGTGAAGCAGTATGGGAGGAGATATATAGGGAGGCAATCACTGCTAATAGATGACAGCTGGGAGAGGGAGAAGAGATGTCAAAGCGAAAGCAAAACAAAAGAACATCATGCAGGAGGTACTGAAGAACCTCTATCAGAACTTCTCAGAGATCTGGCGGTGACAGTACCCGTCCCTCTACGAGTGGACTCCGGACACTCAGAGCCCACCTTCTCAGGATGGGACCTATGGAATGCCCTGAGAAGACGAGTGGCCTTAATGTCCGCCACTGGAACCCACATCCTCTCCTCAGGACCATAACCCTCCCAATGAACGAGGTACTGAAGAGAACCGCGGACAATACGAGAGTCCACAATCCTAGAGACCTGAAATTCAAGATTACCATCAACCACAATCGGAGGAGGAGGCAAAGAGGAGGGTTGCGGACTCTCGTATTGGGTTGGACATAAGGTTTTAATAGGGACTTGTGAAAAACATTATGGATCTTCCAAGTCTGAGGAAGATCAAGATGGTAGGCAACGGGATTGATGACGGACAAGATTTTGTAAGGCCTGATAAACTTTGGACCCAACTTCCAGGAGGGAACCTTCAATTTGATATTCTTAGTAGACAACCACACCAGATCACCAACATTCAGGTCCGGACCAGGCACACGTCTCTTATCCGCCACACACTTATATCTCTCACTCATGCTCTTTAGATTATCCTGAATCTTTTGCCAAATAGATGACAAAGACGAGGAGAATCTCTCCTCATCAGGTAAACCAGAAGCCCCCTCTCCAGAGAATGTCCCAAACTGCGGATAAAACCCATATGCACCAAAAATGGTGACTTATCAGAGGACTCCTGACGACGGTTATTTAAAGCAAACTCAGCAAGGGAGAGAAAAGAACACCAATCCTCCTGATTCTCCGCCACAAAACAGCGCAGATATGTCTCCAGATTCTGATTGACGCGCTCTGTCTGGCCATTCGACTGCGGGTGGAAAGCAGAAGAGAATGACAACCGAACCCCCAAGCGAGAACAGAAAGCCTTCCAGAATCTGGAAACAAACTGCGTGCCCCTATCAGAGACTATGTCTGAAGGAATACCATGCAATTTGACAATGTGATCAATAAATGCCTGCGCCAGCGTTTTAGCATTGGGCAACCCAGGAAAAGGAATAAAATGCGCCATTTTGCTAAAACGGTCCACCACCACCAGAATCACAGTCTTCCCTGAGGAACGAGGCAGGTGCGTAATGAAATCCATGGACAGATGTGTCCAAGGACGGGAAGGAATGGGTAATGGAAGAAGAGGACCTGTGGGACTTTGGCACGAGCGCAGGTCTCGCAGGCTGCCACAAAACCCTCAACCGACTTACGAAGAGCCGGCCAACAGAATCTCCGAGCAATGAGATCCACTGTGGCTCTACCCCCAGGGTGCCCAGCAAGGACAGTATCGTGGTGCTCCTTAAAAACCTTGTGTCGTAAAGCAAGACGCACAAACAACCTCCCAGGGGAACAAAGATCAGGAGCCTCTGCCTGGGCTGCCTGAACCTCTGCCTCCAATTCAGGATAAAGAGCAGACACAACCACCCCTTCAGCCAAAATGGGACCCGGGTCTTCAAAGTTCCCCCCTCCCGGAAAACAACGTGACAGGGCATCCGCCTTCACATTCTTAACCCCAGGGCGGAACGTGACAACAAAATTAAACCTTGAAAAGAACAAAGACCATCTGGCCTGTCTCGGGTTCAGACGCTTGGCTGACTCCAAGTAGGCCAGATTCTTATGGTCGGTAAACACGGTAATAGGGTGTCTGGCTCCCTCTAGCCAATGGCGCCATTCCTCAAAAGCTAACTTGATGGCCAATGTTGAGGAAGGGTTGAGACGTATGCATATATACCCATGCATGCATGCAATCACGTGCGGCCATGTATGGTATATATGCATACATTGACTACCACATCCTGGGATGATGTGCACAGATGTGCCCAGCATCTGTGCACGTTTGCCCATGGGTGCCCACAGGGACTCATGGTGGCCCCTGTGGGAAATATATGCCCCCTTAGCATATATACTGTGGCCCCTTGTTCTATATATATATGTATTTCTATAATCCCCCTTTATAATATGTATAGGGCAGTGGCCCCTTGTATACATGTGTATACATATTAGGATATGTATACATGTATATAACTGGGCCCCTTATGCCCCCTGATGTGTGTGTATATATATTCTTATGTCTGTCCCCTATGTTGGTGTATACATGTGTATGGATGTGCCCCATGCATCCATACACATATATAGATATATATATTATACGATATTCCCCCCCCCCCCCTCCATACATCTGAAACCAGATGCATCGGTGTGAATGTCCCCCAAGCATTCACACAGATGCAATCTGGTTGATTGTATCAGAATGACCGGACTAAGGTCCGGTCATCCTGATAAATTCAAAGGACTCAGATTCCACAGAATCTGAGCCCTTTGATATAATTGTCACCAGCGCCGCTGGAGACAATTATACATGATAGAAGAAGGGGAGAAGCCTCCTCTCCTTCTATTATGCGCATTCCGGCAGCGAAATTAACATCTCGCTGGCCGGAATGCTGAATGCCACAGGCGGGAGATCAAAGGCTTCCCCCGCCTGTTGGCATGTAAGCGCGGCCCCGATGCGCTCGTTCAGGAGACGTCATCTCACTGCGCCGGCCCACGTGTCTCCAATGGTGGTGCGCGCGCCCGCCACCCTGTGGGCGGTGCGGCAGTGCGGGCCGTGGGATATAAATATCCGACGGACCCAGCACTGAGAGGAAGAGCCGTGCCGCCCCCCCCCCCGCCGCTGAAGGAGACCCCCTTGGACGAACGAGCACCCCTAGACGAACGAGCAACTAAGTATCCTACATATATATATATATATATATATATCTCTATCATCTATATCCCTACCATTTTAACCCTCCTATTACCCCTGGACGATCATATATATATATATATATATATATATATATATATATGTACATATACATATACATATATATATGTATATCTGTCATCTATATCCCTTCCTATAAACCCTCCTATTACCCCTGGTAACCCTACCCTATACACCTCTTGTTCCCTACACCCCTCATCTGTATAACCCTGTACCCTATACACCCACTTGTTCCCTATCACCCCTCATCTGTATAACCCTGTACCCTATATACCCCTGGCAACCCTATCCCTATTGCCCCCTATCACCCCTGGTCCCTACACACCCCTGGCAACCCTACCCTATATACCCCTGGTAACCCTCCATATCCCTACCTATTAGCCCCATTACCCCTGATAATCCTATTACCCTATACCACACCCCTGGTAACCCATACCCCTTGTTGCCCCGATCCCAGATCACCTCCCGCACTATATTTGTGCTTCGTGGCCGGCTTACACCCCTGTAAGACCGCCGTCAACCTTCGTCTACCTCATAGGGATAGTATATAGTGCCAGGTGGGTGGGCTGTTGATATTGAATGTGTGTATTGTATAGATAGTTCGTGGGTGGAGTTTGGGAACGTGTAGTATAGTTTAGTACTGTATATTTAGTACTGTATTGTTAGTGTATTGCGTAGTGTATTGTTAATAAATACCGTTATATTTGTAACTATCTGTGTAACGTGTAGTTATTGGCGATAGTTAGTTAGTAAGGCGCATGCAGCTAGTGTAGCGATCAGTGTAAGGCATAGTGAAAATATTGTTATTGTTATATAAAGGCATAAATAGGCGGAGTTATCAATAGTTGGCTCCTCCTATTTATGAATATTAATTATCGATATTTGCATAAATATTGGTGATTAATATTCCCCCTTTACAGCCAACAACTCCCTATCTCCCACATCATAATTTCTCTCTGCGGAGGAGAGTTTCTTCGAGAAAAAGGCAGACAGTCGCCATTTAGCAGGAGAGGGACCCTGAGACAAGACCGCACCCACACCCACCTCAGAAGCGTCCACCTCAACAATGAAGGGCAGAGAGATATCAGGTTGTACCAAGATGGGAGCGGAAGCAAAACTCTCTTTGATACTAGAAAAGGCCTTACGCGCCTCTACCGACCAGGAGGAAAAATCTACCCCCTTTCTAGTCATATCAGTCAGTGGCTTAACAACAGAGGAATAATTCAAAATGAACTTCCTGTAATAATTGGCAAAACCTAAAAAGCGCATCAGCGCCTTCTGATTCTCAGGAAGCTCCCAATCAAGCACAGCGCGGACCTTCTCGGGGTCCATGCGAAAACCAGAAGCGGAGAGAAGAAAACCCAGAAATTGAATTTCTGGAACCGCAAACACACATTTCTCCAGTTTAGCGTACAATTTATTCTCCCGCAGAATGAGCAAGACCTGACGTAGGTGGTCCCTATGAGTTTTGAAATCAGGAGAAAAAATCTAAATGTCATCTAGATACACTAGTACAAATTTCCCCATTAAATGATAAAAAATGCTGTTCACAAAATGTTGGAAGATGCCTGGAGCATTCATCAAACCAAAAGGCATAACCAAATTCTCAAAATGGCCCTCAGGGGTATTGAAGGCCGTCTTCCATTCGTCCCCTTCTCTGACCCTGACCAGGTTGTATGCCCCTCTTAAATCCAACTTGGAAAAAACTTTAGCCCCAACAATCTGGTTAAACAGATCCGGGATCAGAGGAAGCGGATAAGGGTCACGAATTGTGATACTGTTCAGCTCCCTGAAATCCAGACATGGTCTTAAAGAACCATCTTTTTTCTTAACAAAAAAGAAACCAGCGGCAACAGGTGACTTCGAGGGTCGTATGTGTCCCTTTCTCAGGCTCTCAGAGATATAAGAACGCATAGCGACCCTTTCAGGTTGGGAGAGATTGTATAAACGAGATTTAGGCAGCTTGGCGCCTGGGATGAGATTAATAGGGCAATCGTACTCCCGGTGAGGGGGCAGCTCCTGAACACCACTCTCAGAAAACACATCCGAAAATTCAGAAAGAAAAGATGGTACAGTCTTAGTAGAAACCTCTGAAAGAGACGTTGAGAGGCAATTCTCTCTGCAAAAGTCACTCCAACCATTTATTTGCCTCGCTTGCCAATCAATGGTGGGGTTATGTTTAGTGATCCAGGGTAGCCCCAACACTAGAGGAGTAGGTAACCCGCCTAGGACGAAACATGACACATCCTCAACATGAGCATAACCCACAGTCGAACGGATATTGTGAACTATGCCCTTTAATGATTTTTGAGAAAGTGGAGCGGAATCAATAGCAAAAACAGGTATGTCCTTTCCCAAAGTGCATACCTGGAAACTATGTGTTATAGCAAATTGATTATCAATGAGATTGACAGCTGCTCCACTATCTACAAAAATCTCACAAACAATGTTCTTGCTCTCTAGCGCCACCCTGGCAGGCAGGACAAAACGGGAACTACAAGCAAACGGAAAACCTTCAATTTCCACATCAACCTTGCCAATATTAACAGATGGAACGTTTTTAGAGGACTTTTTTCTTTTTGTTTCTTTATTATTCTCTAAAAACTCCCTGAATCTCCTAGAGGGAAAAACATTTGCCAAATGATTTATACCGCCACAACAGAAACAAACCCTTCTTTGAGAGCTGAATCCTCTGTTGTTAGAGCCAAGCAAACCCAGCTGCATGGGCTCCTGCTCAAAGGGGATTGAGAGAGACTGAGACCCCTGCGCACTGAATGAGACCGCCCCACTGTCCTTGGAGTGAGTATGACAGGAAGGAGTGATCTCTTCTCTCTCTCTAAGATGCCTGTCAATACGAACAGCCCGAGACATGGCGAACTCCAAGGAGGTAGGTCTCTCATGAAAGGCAAATGCATCCTTCAATCCCTCTGAAAGACCAT
The DNA here is from genome assembly GCF_905171765.1 of Bufo bufo. Classification (NCBI taxonomy): domain Eukaryota; kingdom Metazoa; phylum Chordata; class Amphibia; order Anura; family Bufonidae; genus Bufo; species Bufo bufo. The sequence continues at coordinate 250,196,706 of NC_053390.1, read as the reverse complement.
GGCAAAATTGACTTCGGAGTGCAGCATCATTCCAACCAGTATCAGCTGCCCATCTCCGAAATTCTGAACAGTATAACTCTGCGGATTGTTTACCCTGGCATAAAAGACGCAGTTTAGATTCAGCCAGAGCAACACGATCCGGATCATCATATATCTGACCCAGGGCTACAAAAAATTCATCCACTGATCGGAGGGGCCGTGCCCCCACCGGCAGCGAAAAGGCCCAAGGCTGAGCGTTATCCCTGAGCAGTGAGATGATGATCCCCACCCTCTGCTCCTCATCACCAGAGGAATGGGGAAGTAGGCAAAAATGGAGTTTGCAAGCCTCTCTAAAACGAACAAAATTCTCACTACCCCCAGAGAAGCTATCTGGAAGCGAGATCTTAGGCTCAGAACAAACTCCATGAACGCAAGCAGAACCGGTCACCTGAAACTGAGATACAGTTTTACGGAGCTCTGCGACCTCCAGTGAAAGACCCCGCATGCGGTCCGTCAAGGCTAAAACCGGATCCATGCTTAAGACGGTTTTTGGCGGTTTATAATGTCACGGATGGTGTTGCAGGAAACAATAAGTAACAAATAAAGATCCGACTGACTTGATCCCAAACTAAGGAACAAAAGGGTGAGCCCTATTAATGCCCTAGAGCTCTCCCTCACTGCTTATATATGAGATATATAGGGAGGCAATCACTGCTAATAGATGACAGCTGGGAGAGGGAGAAGAGATCTCAAAGCGAAAGCAAAACAAAAGAACATAATGCAGGAGGTACTGAAGAACCTCTATCAGAACTTCTCAGAGATCTGGCGGTGACAGTAACGTAGAAAGACATGGCAACAACAGGATGACATTGATGTCTCACTAGGTGGCCCTCAATAACTGGGCAGATGGAATACCCAGGACAGGAGCATAGCTCCAGCACCAACCGAGGCTGGAGGGCAACTAAACTCCAGGCTACCATCCACAGGCAATATAAGCACCTAGTGACCACACCCAGCCAGGTAGTTAACCCCACAAGCACCAGACAGGGAAGGGAAACAAGTGTACACACATGCTGCATAAACTACACATTGCCCCAGGCAACCAGCATGCACAGCAAACGTGTCACAGTAAACAACACAAAGACCGAGACACAGCCGTGACAGGTGCACAGAGGTGAACCTCTGCACGGATGGATCGTCTAATGAGAAGAGTGGCACAGTGATCCATTCTGTACTGTAAGTGAAATTGGACGTCACATCCCAAGCTTAGGGAGGCAAACAGGATCTACAGAATCCATCAGATTGTTTTGGCACGACAATGGGCTACGAATCAGGCATCCAGATATAGGTGTTCTATTGGCCTCATGCCACTGCCAAAGGCTATCATGGTCCACAGCAAGACGACATTGGAAGCTGCAATGTAGGTCTGTCCTCTTCAATGATGAGCCCCGTTTTTTTGTCTTAGATACAGTGATAGCCGGAGATTGGTCTAGAGTCAACATGGGCAATGCCATGAAGAGGCCATCACAATGGTATGTCACACCAGTCCTACTCCCGGGATTATGGTATGGGTGGCATAAAGTACATAGCCATACCCCTCTAGTCTTCTTCATTTCAAGTACATTGATTTGGTCGTGTGGTACGGCGATTTCTCCAAAGTGTTCCAGGAGTTGACTTTTTTCAACAGACCAACTCCAGGCCGCATGTTGCTAGTGCTACTATGAGCAGCCTGCGTGACTTAAATGTACTACCATGGCCTGCCCTGTACTTGTCTCTCATAAAGCACATCTGGAACGTCATTGGTTGGCAATTGCAAAGGTAGCCGTCAGCAGTGGATCTTGATGATTTGCATGCCGAAATGCATTCAGCATGGTAGAACATCCCTTAGACAATCATTAATGAACTTATTGAACGCATACCAAGGTATGTAAGTGCGTGTATTTCTGTGAATGGCGCTTTTACTCAACATTGAATAAATCAAGATGAATTTTTTGTTTCCTTTTTTTATCATTTGCATACCATTAACATGTCTATCAACCCTCTGATTTCCATAATTCCATGACTTTTCCATCCTGGTTGCAATGTCAATGTTGGGAACTGTATTACACAGCTGCAGAGACACAGGGTTTACTGCACTGGCATAAGAACAATATGTGAGCACAATTTTAAATGCATTAGAAAACTATATGATTTCACATTCTATAAACCAATAAATAAAAAACAAGACAACCCCTTTAAAGGGGTATTTTCATCTCAGCCATTCATGGATAAGATCAGGATAACTGTCGTAATGTCCAAAGTTGGCTTTGGTTATTGAAGCAGCTGAGTTGGCTGTGCTATGTTGTGCCCTGAACTCCCACAGAAATGAAAGGGAACTATGGAATCAATGTAGCACAGCCTGCTTGGTTGTTTCCATAATTCCTGCCACCAATGCCCAGTGACATTTTTTTCCCCACTGTTTGGAACCATTTTTTTCACATTTGGTGTGTTCTTGGGTGCATGGCAATTTTTTTTCAAAACTCATAATGCTCTAGTCATGGAATTTTCCCATAGACTTCTCTATAGGGCTTGAAAATTGTCTGAAAAAAATGTCTTTTAAATGGGGTTCTCCAAGATTTGTTAAAATTTGCCAGGAAGCAGGGGTCGTTGCCACTCCAACACTGTTGCTCTGGTCCCTGCCTCTATGATTCCTGCTGGGCCTGCAACAGTCGCAATTCCTCTCTTCCATGACGACTGTAGCCAATTAGTGGCCTCAGTGGTGACGTACCATTCATGCACACGTGACCTGCTAAGGCCAGTGACTGGCTGCAGCAGTAACAGAAACTAATAATGTGATGTCATCACTACAAGCCGCCCAGCAGGGAATAGCAGAACATCTGAAAAATAAATAATTTATTTTAAATTAATTTTACAAAGCCCCCTGCTTCTTGTCAAGTTTTAACAAATCTTGGTGAACCCCTTTAAAAATGTATGAATAAATGAATAACACCACTCAAATAATGCTTGTACTAAACATATGACATTCATGACCTTTTTCTACAGGCTAAATACACACCATAAAAAAAAGCTGCTAAAGGGAACCTGTCACATGGTGTCTGAGCTGCAGGCAGCATGTTACAGGGCAGGAAATTTAGTTATATAGTTTTGTGTGAAAATATTCAGTATAATTTGTATTTCATTCATTTTAATTCCTGCTCATTCTGGGCTTTTGATTCAGGAGGCGGTCCTATTGGCATACCTACCACCTCTTCAAAACCCCAAGAAGGGACATTATCAGTGGCATAGCGTGCCGCAACAAACTTTTTATGCTAAGCCACACCTCTAACTCCACCCAATATCTGTTTATACCCCATCCAGTCCTCTTTGTGACCCCACACAGTATAATGACCCCTTCACAGTAGTTATCCCCCGTTAGTGCCCCCACAGAGTAGTTGTGCCCCCTTAGTGCTGCAACACAGTAGAATGCCTCCTTTAGTGCCCCCACACAGTAAAATGCCCACTTTAGTGCCCTCACACAATAGTTATATCCCATTAGTGCTCCCACACAGTAGAATGTCTCCTTTGTGCCCACACACAGTGGAATGCCCCTTTTAGTGCCCCCTTACAGTAGTGCTGGCCCCTGTATTGTTAATAAAATAGAAAAAAACACTAACCTAACCCCGTTCCCCCAGCGGCAGGCGCTGATAGGACCGCCTCTTTGACAACAAAGCCCAGAACGAGCATGAAATAAAATAAATGAAATACAGATTACACTGAATCTTTTCCCATAAAACCATATCAGTCTGCTCAGCTTCCCCTGCTCTAATATAGTATGTTAACATGGCATCTTTTGACATCGGAAATTTAGTACAGATCCCACACCACATCCGCTACACGGAGTTCCCCTCTCATTGTTCTTGTTTGAGTAATCTGCTACAAATTCTTACTGCAGAAAACGCTGTGTGAACATATCCTTACATACTACCTGCAGATTACACTGCATTTTTAAGGTGACAGGTTTTCTTTAAGAACGTCAGTTAGTTTGAATGTGACCGAAGTCTAACCAGTTCAGCTTGATTCTCCGAACAGCTCCTGAGTCAAAGTGGGCTGGGCCGTGCCAGCTTGCCAACATTCATGGGCTGCTTACAGACACTTAAGCACCAGGATCTAGAGAATCCTATTGCTGTCCACAAAACTGTTGACTTTTATCTTGCATTAAATATAGTGCATACAATCCTTCATAGAAGTGGTGGGTTAGCAGATATATCATGAGCTTTTCATGACGTATCCATTAAATGGATGCCATTATGGTCTATGGGAGACAGATGCCACTGTTAGGCCAGCCATACAAATAATAGGACTCCTAATGCCCTCATACAAGTGCTCAGCCAAGCAGGAATGTATTTTCAATAACAAGAAGGTGAGAAAGCCGCTGCCAGACTCTTCTAGCAGTTGTTCATCTACTTGAGAACAAAGGGATTGGGCAGCCACAATCCCACTGCATGATCCTTATCTCTCTAGATATCTGCCGTTGGGAGGCCACCCCCTTACACATTAGTTTGGTGGGTCCTGCTAAAATTGGCCGGTACAGCTTGCATACACCTAATGTGTATGGTCAGCTTATGACATCAATCACCCATAAACTATATTGACATTTATTTAAAGGGATTCTGTCACCACATTTTACCCCCTACAGTAAAACATAGCTACTTGTACCGTAGGTCTCCCTGAGCTGTATTAAATTATGCCCTTATTAACTAATAGTCTTGATTTATTTCTTTATAAAAATCGATAGTGATATGCTAATGACTTACATAAGGTGCCCAAGGGGATGTCCTTTCCTAACTTGGTGCCCAGCCGCACCCCTCGGTCCGGTGCCCAGCGCCGCCTTCCTGAGTCCAGCACTAGCAGGCGCGCTGACGTAATCCCTGAGCCTGTTTGAAATCCCGCATGTGCGCACTACACACTGTAGTCTGCGCCCGTGAGGACTACAGGTAATGGCATCGTCGAGTGAAGTGCGCTGCATGCTGGCGCATGCGCACTTCGCTCGACGATCCCATTACCTGTAGTCTGCACGGGCGCAGACTACAGTGTGTAGTGCGCACGCGCGGGATTTCAAACAGGCTCAGGGATTACGTCAGAGCGCCAGCTCTTGAATATATTATATTAGAGGCGATGCTGGACTCAGGAAGGCGGCGCTGGGCACGGGACTGAGGGGTGCGGCTGGGCACCAAGTTAGGAAAGGACATCCCCTTGGGCACCTTATGTAAGTCATTAGCATATCACTAAAATCGATTTTATAAAGAAATAAATCAAGACTATTAGTTAATAAGGGCATCATTTAATACAGCTCAGGGAGACCTACAAGTAGCTATGTTTTACTGTAGGTGGTAAAATGTGGTGACAGAATCCCTTTAACGTTTACCATATAAAAAGTTATTGAAAAGCTCACGCTATATATGTTTAACAGATGCCTGAGATGGATGCCATACAGTGGCATCCGTTACCCATAGGCCACAATGTTAAAAAACGTGGAATCCGAGGGATGGAACCGACGTATACCAGTCAGACGGAGGTCAAAGGACACTCTTTAGCCCCTCCCCTCTGACAAACGGAGCCTTATAGACACGTTAATTGTGTACGTCTGAAACTTTCTCGACATGCACACAAAATGCAAATAAAAAAATCTTATGTGAACATAGTCTTAGGCTAATTTCACAAAGGTGATGTTTCTGTCCAGATGTGGTCCATTTTTACTATGGACAGCATCTGGACTGGACCCTGACCCATTCATTTCAAAGGGTATAGGCACTTGAGCATTGTTTATCACTGAACATCTGTGTATTCAGGAAAAATCTGAGCATGTCCTATCTTTATCCATTTTTCACACAGGACTGGTCCATTTAAGTCAATGGATCAGTGAAAAAAATGACCGCATATGGACGGCATCCGTGTGGGGTCCATTTTTCACTGATGGCTGCTAGCAGATGTTGTGTATTATTCTTCAGTTTTTCTTGATGAGCATGAAAAACAGATGACAAATGGAAACAATATGTACAGAAAGAACAGAAACACTGAACGCAATCACAGACAAAACTAATTCAACTTGCATACAAAATCATCTATTTTTCACTGAGCAGAATCTGGCACATTCCATATCGCTTAAAGGGGTTATCCCATGACTAATGTAAAAAGTGAAAATCAGACACCATATAGTACACAACATTCTCTTTCTAACAAAGCTAGATCCAGCCCTGTACCTCACATGGATCGATAGATCTCCCCATTCATTGCTCTGCTACATTTATATCAAGCTGGGAGCTCAAGGGGAGTGTCTTTTCTGCTGCAGCTCAGGGGGCGTGTCCATGCTCTCCCAATCACAGCTCAGGAGGCAGTTGAAGGATGAAACTGAGCATGTGTGGCCTTCTCAGTGATCAGGACAAAGAATGAAAAAAACTAACAACAGGTGGCGCTATACAGATACATGTTATTGAATAACTCACTGGCGATACTACATTTTTAATTACATACAATTACAAAAATATTCAGATCTAGGTGCTGGTATGAAAACTGTAGAATATTTTTCGTGGGAAAACCCCTTTAAGTATTGTAGGGTCCTTGGTGATCTTACGCCACATTCACATTGTGTTTTAGCCCTCCGCAGGGTATATACAGTGGATATAAAAGGTCTACATACCCCTGTTAAAATGTCAGGTTTCTGTGATGTAAAAAAATGAGACAAAGATAAATCATTTCAGAACTTTTTCCACCTTTAATGTGACCTATAAACTGTACAACTCAATCGAAAACAAACTGAAATCTTTTAGGTAGAGGGAAGAAAAAATATAAAAATAAAATAATGTGGTTGCATTAGTGTGCACACCCCTAAACTAATACTTTGTTGAAGCACCTTTTGGGCAGAATGCTGGTTGCAGAGTGCCATTGCATTTGTGTCTTTTTCTTTGTATATGTATTTCGCCATAGCAATGTGCACCTACATATAGAGTTGAGCTGATTGAATCCCCCACATTTTTTCTTTGTAGTATATATTGGAGGCGTGGCGATCTCCATGCAGTCATGCACACCTGACCAGTCAATCTGTCCTGGAGGCTGGTTTTAAAGTCAGTATAAAACTGAGTCTGCATATATAGCACCTACCAATAGCCATTTGGCTCCAGGAGAAGTATATAGTGGGCTCAGCATGCATGTTGGTACTTGCATCCCTGGATCCGATGAAAGCTGTAATGGCACCGGACGGGGTTAAAAGCAGAGTGTGCTTGGCGTGCATGCTGCACCTGCATTCCCTGGACTTTGTGTGGCTGTCATGGCCCATAAACAGGTAGGAACTAGTGTTAGGGACCACTCCATAGAGGCGACCTTGACGTGGTGAGTGGCTTATTACGCTTTGGCCAAAATGTACACCAATGCCTCATCCAGCATAGAGGCAGGGCAGAATGCTGGTTGCAGAGTGCCATTGCATTTGTGTCTTTTTCTTTGTATATGCATTTCGCCATAGCAATGTGCACCTACATATAGGGTTGTGCTGATTGAATCCCCCACCTTTTGATTTTATTACAGCACTCAGTCTTTTTGGATATGAGTCTGTCAGCATGGCACATTTTGACTTGGCAAGATTTGCCTAATCTTCTTTGCAAAAACAGGTGTGTGTGAAGCGCCGTCCAATGAGTTCTGAAGCATTTGGCAGAATATGAGCAGATAATATTGCCCAAAACACTTCAGAATTCATCATGCTGCTTTTGTCAGCAGTCACATCATCAATAAATACAAGAGAACCAGTTCCATTGGCAGCCATACATGCCCACGCCATGACACTACCACCACCATGCTTCACTGATGAGGTGGTATGCTTATGATCATGAGCAGTTCCTTTCCTTCTCCATACTCTTCTCTTCCCATCACTCTGGTACAAGTTGATCTTGGTCTCATCTGTCCATAGGATGTTGTTCCAGAACTGTGAAGGCTTTTTTAGATGTTGTTTGGCAAACTCTTATCTGGCCTTCCTGTTTTTGTGGCTCACCAATGGTTTCCATCTTGTGGTAAACCCTCTGTATTCACTCTGGTGAAGTCTTCTCTTGATTGTTGACTTTGACACACATACACCTACCTCCTGGAGAGTGTTCTTGATCTGGCCAACTGTTGTGAAGGGTGTTTTCTTCACCAGGGAAAGAATTCTTTGGTCATCCACCACAGTTGTTTTCCGTGGTCTTCCAGGTCTTTTGGTGTTGCTGAGCTCACCGATGCGATCCTTCTTTTTAACCGCTTGCCGTCACACTAACGCTGAAAGGCATGAGTGCGGCGGCTCTCTCAGGTCTCGAAGACGCCAATAGGCGTCAACTCGTGAGACCCGAGATTTCACAGGAGTGCCCATTCACAGGATCGCGAGGTAAACGAGTTGATCTACAGCCTGCCAGCAGCGATCATTCGCTGGCAGGCTGTAGATGCGATTTTTTTAACCCCAGAAAGGTATATCAGATGCTGTTTTGTTACCTGCTACCTGGTCCTCTGGTGATCCCTTTTGCTTGGATCGACCACCAGAGGACACAGGCAGCTCTGTAAGTAGCACCAAGCACCACACTACACTACACCCCCCCTGTCACTTATTAACCCCTTATTAACCCCTGATCACCCCATATAGACTCCCTGATCACCCCCCTGTCATTGATCACCCCCCTGTAAGGCTTCATTCAGACGTCCGTATGTGTTTTGCGGATCCACGGATCCGCAAAACACGGACACCGGCAATGTGCTTTCCGCATTTTGCGGATCCGCACATTGCCAGAACTATATAGAAAATGCCTTTTCTTGTCCACAATTGCGGACAAGAATAGGACATGTTCTATATTTTTGCGGAACGGAAGTGCGGACCCGGAAGTGCAGATCCGCAATTCCGGACCCATAGAAATGAATGGGTCCGCAATTGCGTTCCGCAAAATGCGGAACAGAATTGCGGACGTGTGAATAGGGCCTAAGGGTCCCTTATCACCGCCAGTTAGTTAGCCACTTGTTAGGTAGTTAGCGCCCACCGCACCGCAGTCACTGATTAGTCGCTGATTAGCGTCATCGCTGTCGCTAATCAGAACTAGTACTATATAGTATCTGTAAGTGATCAAGACTAATCGCAATCAGATCTATATCAGTACATTAGGGTCACCTTAGGCTCTACAAAAAACGCAGTGTTTGCCCGATCAGGCCTGATCTTGTGCGCACACTTGCGTTCAGTCCGCCCCACCGCAGTGACAGAAATGTTTTTTTTCTGATCACTGCAAAAACACCGTAAAATCGCTGCGGCGCTATAAAGATCACTTTTGAGCTTTTTGTATCTTTATTAGCGATCGCAGCTTTTTTTTTTTTTGCACATTTTTTGGCAGAGATTTTTTCATCCACATTGATCGATGCGAATGAAGAAATCTGTGCCGTTCATTTTTTCTTTCAGCCCAGAGGCTGAACGAAAAAAAAAAATCTCATTACCCGTATGCTCAATATAAGGCACGACCGTGCTGTTTTTTGTGGTCCGCAAACCGCGGATCTGCAAAAAACGGAAGGCGCCCGTGTTGACTTCCGCAATTTGCTGAACGGAACGGGTGCCGGCAATATAAATGCCTATTCTTGTCCGCAAAGCGCGGACAAGAATAGGACATGTTATATTTTTTTAGCGGGGCCACGGAACGGAGACACGGATGCGGACAGCACACGGAGTGCTGTCCGCATCTTTTGCGGCCCCATGGCGGCTCGGATACGGACCCAAACAACGGTCGTGTGCATGAGGCCTAAGGAGAATAGCAGAAACTCCTAATGCTGGCCATACATGTAATGATTGCGGAGACCCTCAAATGCCAGAGCAGTACAAACACCCCACAAATGACCCCATTTTAGAAAGAAGACACCGGAAGGTATTCCGTGAGGGGTATGGTGAGTTCATGTAAAATTTTATTTTTTGTCACAAGTTAGTGGAATATGACACTTTGTAAGAAAAAAAAATAAAAAAATAATTTCCGCTAACTTGTGCCAAAAAAAAAAATCTTCTTTGAATTCGCCATGCCCTTAACGGAATACCTTGGGGTGTCTTCTTTCCAAAATGGGGTCACTTGTGGGGTATTTATACTGCCCTGGCATTTTAGGGGTGCTAAAGCGTGAGAAGTAGTTTGGAATCCAAATGCGTAAAAATGCCCTGTGAAATCCTAAAGGTACTCATTGGAATTTGGGCCCCTTTGCGCACCTAGGCTGCAAAAAAGTGTCACACATGTGGTATCGCTGTACTCAGAAGAAGTAGGGCAATGTGTTTTGGGGTGTATTTTTACATATACCAATACTGTGTGTGAGAAATATCTCTGTAAATGACAACTTTTTAATTTTTTTTATACAAAGTTGTCAATTTACAGAGATATTTCTCTCACCCAGCATGGGTATATGTAAAAATACACCCCATAACACATTGCCCTACTTCTTCTGAGTACGGCGATACCACATGTGTGACACTTTTTTGCAGCCTAGGTGCGTAAAGGGGCCGAAAGTCCAACGAGTACCTTTAGGCTTTACAGGGTTGCTCACAATTTAGCCCCGCCCAAAATGCCAGAACAGTAAACACACCCCACAAATGACCCCATTTCGAAAAGTAGACACCCCAAGGTATTCACTGAGGGGCATAGTGAGTCCGTGGGAGATTTTTATTTTTTTTGCCAGAAGTTAGCAGAAATGGAAACTTTATTATTTTATTTTTTTCCTCAGAAAGTGTCATTTTCCGCTAACTTGTGAAAAAAAATTAAATCATACATGAACTCACCATGCCCCTCCGCGAATACTTTGGGGTGTCTTCTTTCTAAAATGGGGTCATTTGGGGGGTATTTATACTATCCTGGCATTCTAGCACCTCAAAAAACTATTGCGCATGCGCCGACTAACGACGCGAAAATCGGCGTCGTTAGCCGGCACATGCGCAATAGTTACTGTGATGCCGTACAAGGAATGGGCATTGCAGTGCGCATGCGCCGGCCAAAGGAATGAGTGCGCCGGCGCGGGATATCGGCAGCATAACAAGTTAGTACAAAGGCGGTCAGAGGGAAAGGATGGGCGGGCAGAGGGTAGGAAGGGGCGGGGGGACGCAATGAGAAGGCTGAGAAAGCAGGGCACCTAAGAGAGTAACGCCGCCCCTGGGCACTTGCGAGCCCTCATTTGCATATCTTATAAAGATAGTTTTTGAGGGTTCTATAAGTCCAGGATTGATGCCAGAGGTAACGTTTTTATTAACTGTAAGCATACTAGGGAGCTGTGGGAAGGGTTAAAAAAGTGAAATGCTGGTGACAGACTCCCTTTAACCCCTTAAGGACACAGCCCTATTTCACCTTAAGGACCAGGCCATTTTTTGCAAATCTGACCAGTGTCACTTTAAGTGCTCATAACTTTTAAATGCTTTGACTTACCCAGGCCGTTCTGAGATTGTTTTTTCGTCACATATTGTACTTCATGTCACTGCTAAAATTGGGTCAAAAAAGTTAATTTTTTTGCATAAAAAAATAAATTTTTTACCAAAATTTTTGAAAAATTAGCAAATTTCAAACTTTCAGTTTCTCTACTTCTGTAATACATAGTAATACCCCCAAAAATTGTGATGACTTTACATTCCCCATATGTCTACTTCATGTTTGTAGCATTTTGGGAATGATATTTTATTTTTTGGGGATGTTACAAGGCTTAGAAGTTTAGAAGCAAATTTTGAAATTTTCAGAAATCTTCAAAATCCCACTTTATATGGACCAGTTCAGGTTTGAAGTCACTTTGTGAGGCTTAGATAATAGAAACCTCCCAAAAATGACCCCATTCTAGAAACTACACCCCTCAAGGTATTCAAAACTGTTTTTTCAAACTTTATTAACCCTTTAGGTCTTCCACAAGAGTTAATGGCAGATGGAGAAACAATTTTGAAATTTCTTTTTTTTGGAAAATTTTCCAATATAATCAATTTTTTCCAGGAGTAAAACAAGGGTTAACTGCCAAACAACACTCAAAATGGGTTGCCCTGATTCTGTAGTTTGCAAAAACACCCCATATGTGGTCGTAAACTACTGTTTGGCCGAACGGTAGCACATAGAAGGAGGGGAACACCATATGGGTTTTGGAAGGCAGATTTGGCAGGACTGGTTTTGTTTATACCATGTCCCATTTGAAGCCCCCTGTTGCACCCCTAGAATAGAAATTTCAAAAAAGTGACTCCATCTAAGAAAGTACACCCCTCAAGGTATTCAAAACTGGGTTTACAAACTTTGTTAACCCTTTAGGTGTTCCACAAGAGTTAATGGCAGATGGAGAAACAATTTTTAAATTTCTATTTTTTGGAAAATTTTCCAATATAATCAATTTTTTCCAGGAGTAAAACAAGGGTTAACTGCCAAACAACACTCAAAATGGGTTGCCCTGATTCTGTAGTTTGCAAAAACACCCCATATGTGGTCGTAAACTACTGTTTGGCCGAACGGTAGCACATAGAAGGAGGGGAACACCATATGGGTTTTGGAAGGCAGATTTGGCAGGACTGGTTTTGTTTATACCATGTCCCATTTGAAGCCCCCTGTTGCACCCCTAGAATAGAAATTTCAAAAAAGTGACTCCATCTAAGAAAGTACACCCCTCAAGGTATTCAAAACTGGGTTTACAAACTTTGTTAACCCTTTAGGTGTTCCACAAGAGTTAATGGCAGATGGAGAAACAATTTTGAAATTTCTATTTTTTGGAAAATTTTCTAATATAATCAATTTTTTCCAGGAGTAAAACAAGGGTTAACTGCCAAACAACACTCAAAATGGGTTGCCCTGATTCTGTAGTTTGCAGAAACACCCCATATGTGGTCGTAAACTACTATTTGGCTAAACGGCAGGACATAGAAGAAGGGGAACGCCATATGGTTTTTGGAAGGCAGATTTTGCTGGACTGGTTTATTTACACCATGTACCCTTTCAAGCCCCCTGATGCACCCCTAGAGTAGAAACTCCATAAAAGTGACCCCATCTAGGAAACTACGGGATAAGGTGGTTGTTGTTTTGGGACTATTTTAGGGGTAAATTTGATTTTTGGTTGCTCTATATTACTCTTTTTGAGGCAATGTAACAAAAAAATTAAATTCTAAAATTGTTTCTACATTCGCTATTTAGTTTTGTGGAACACCTAAAGGGTTAACATAGTTTGTAAAGTAACTTTTGAATACCTTGAGGGGTGTAGTTTCTTAGATGGGGTCACTTTTTTGGAGTTTCTAGTCTAGGCTACATCAGGGGGGGCTTCTAATGGGACATGGTGTCAAAAAAAAAAATGTCCATCAAAATCTGCCTTCCAGAAACCATATGGAGTTCCCTTCGTTCTATGCCCTGCCGTGCGGCTATATAGCCATTTACGACCACATATGGGGTGTTTCTGCAAACTACAGAATCGGGGCAATAAATATTTAGTTTTGTTTGGCTGTTAACCCTTGCTTTATTACCGGCAAAATGGATTCAAATTGAAATTTTGCCCAAAAATAGGTGTTTTGGCACCGTTTTTATTTTATATTTTTAACACCGTTCATCCGAGGCGTTTGGTCAAAAGTAATTTTTATAGCGACGACTTTTACGCACGCGACGATGCCCAATATGTATGGCTCTCAGACTTTGGAGACACTAAGCAGGCATTCTAAAACTGCGGCCCTCCAGATGTTGTAAAACTACAATTCCCACCATGCCCTGCTGATGGCTGTAGGTTGTCTGGGCATGCTGGGAGTTATAGTTTTACAACATCTGGAGGGCCGCAGTTTGAGGATGCCTGCACTAAAACTAATATTTTTTGGGGAAAGAAAAATTGTTTCTGTGTCTCCAAAGTCTGAGAGACATAGTTTTTTATGTTCTCTAGTGGACTGTATATTATAAAAATTTAGTACTCCATGGAAGTGTGATACTCCCTGAAGCAATCGATAATGCAGAGGCCCGGATGATCGGGGCACGTGTCACACTGAGTGGTGGTGTCCTTCCGTATCCCCCTCTTGAGACACACTCTGCATCTTTTTTGGGTTCGTCCCTTCTTTCCAGTATGGGGGACCACACCTGGAAAGTGTTGGCCAGGGACGATCCGGGCGCCTCCAGTTCCCGAGGTACTCCGGCCTGCTCTTTCCCGGTCCGAAAAGATCAGGTCTTTGAGGACTGCCTCATAGAACTGGAGGAATGTCCCTGTGCTGCCAGCGCTTCGGGATAGTACAAAAGAGTTGTACATGGCAACCTGTACCAAGTAGACCTCAACTTTTTTGTACCATGCCCGGGTTTTGCGCATGGCATTATATGGCTTGAGGACTTGATCAGAGAGATCAACTCCTCCCATATACCGATTGTAGGCGACGATACAATCGGGCTTGAGGACCGTTGCCGCGGTACCTCGCACAGAGACGGGGGTGGTGCTGTTACCGTGGATTGTGGACAGCATAAGGACATCCCTCTTGTCCTTATACCTGACCAGCAACAGGCTTCCACTGGTGAGGGCACAGGTCTCACCCCTGGGGATGGGTACCTGGAGGGGGTGGGCAGGGAGGCCGCGTTGATTTTTCCGCACGGTCCCACAAGCGAACGTGGATCTGGCGGCAAGGGACCTGAACAAGGGAATGCTGGTATAAAAGTTGTCCACGTACAAGTGGTAACCCTTATCCAGCAGTGGGTACATAAGGTCCCACACGAGTTTCCCGGTAACACCCAGAGTGGGGGGACATTCTGGTGGTTGAATCCGGGAATCTCGCCCCTCGTACACACGAAATTTGTAAGTGTACCCTGAGGTACTCTCACAAATTTTGTATAGCTTCACGCCATACCTCGCCCGCTTTGTGGGAATGTATTGGCGGAAACTGAGTCTCCCCTTGAACGCAACGAGAGACTCATCAACCGCGACCTCCCTTCCAGGTACGTAGGCCTCCATGAATTTGGCCCCAAAGTGATTGATGACCGGCCGTATCTTGTACAGCCGGTCATAGGCAGGATCACTTCGGGGGGGACATGCTGCATTATCGGAATAATGCAGACATTTCCGGATGGCCTCAAACCAGGAGCGTGTCATGGCCGTACTGTACAGTGGGGTCTGGTAGAGTATGTCCCCACTCCAGTATTGCCTGACACTGGGTTTTTGCACTAGACCCATATGCAGCACGAGGCCCCAAAATGTCCTCATCTCGGCTGCACTGACCGGCGTCCAGCCACCGGGTCTAGCCAAAAATGAGCCCGGGTTTTGAGCAACGAACTGTTGGGCGTACAGATTCGTCTGCTCCACCATCAGATTCACCAGTGGGTTACTGAAAAAAAAACTAAAAAAGTCCATTTCAGTAAACCCCACTGTGGGAATCTGGATTCCTAGATTGCCAGCAAAATCCGGAATCTCGGGCTCAAAGTCCACTGGGGGACACCAGCTAAGTTCATCGGCAGGGGGCTCCGGTGGGCTTATTTGGTGGGCCAGGAAACCAGTACGAACCCCAGGGCGGCTCGTACTAGGGTGGGCCACAGGATCCCTAGCATGTGGGGCCCCTGGCTCCGCCTGGCGGCGTCTCCGCTGCCTTGGTGGCTCATCGTCATCCGATGATGATGAGGAGGATGCGGATGACAAAAGGAACGTGGGGTCATCCTCATCATCACTGGGGCTCTCGGAGTCGGAGGCAATCTGGGCGTATGCCTCCTCCACCGAGAACATCCGGCGGGCCATGGGTGTGTGTGTGTGCGTGTGTATGTGCGTGCGTGTAAACCTTTATTCTATGTGCGTGTGTGTGGGGGCACGGGTGTTCACGTACTAAAAAGTCCAGGCAAAAAAATGGGCAAGTGTTAGGAAAAAAAAAAAAAAAAAGTTCAAACTTGCTGATCAGCGGTTCAACGCTGATCAGCGGTCGGTGGGGTGGTGGGGCGGGCGATGCGCTAACAGTGGCCGGACGCTAAGAGTGCCGGACAGTCAGCGCACGCAGAAAAAAAAAAAAGTGGTGGTGGGGGAAGGGTCTGGTGGGGGGGGGGGGTTGGTGGGTGGATTGGGGGGGCTGGTGGTGGGGGGGATGCGGGGGGGCAAGTGGCAGGGGGGGTCTGGGGTCTGAAAGCTGAAACAAAAAAGTTTAGAATAAATGTGCTTTTTTTTTTTTTTTTTTTTCTAACTTTTCCCTTCTTTCCCTGCCTAACGGTGCCTCTCCCTCACTGACCCTAACCTACCTGGGTGGCGATGGGTGCAGGAGGGTGATGGATGGCGATTAGGGGGACACAGGAGCTGGTGCTGGACGATGCTGCACGGTCAGGGTGCTGGACAGGAAGAGGAGGGGAGAGAGGAGCGCAGGAAGTTTGAATCTCGCGCCTCTCTCCCGTGCACCAATCAGCACCCTGGACAGCGGCATTCAGCACCAGGGCCAGCACCGCCTCTCCAAATCCTTGGACTGCGATAGGTGGTGTATAATTACGCCACCGATCGCAGTCTTTTTCCGGTTCATCGGGTCACAGGACACCCGAATGGACCGGAAACGCAGAAAACCGCAGGTCTGAATTGACCTGCGGTTTTCTGCGATCGTCGATGCGGGGGGGTCAAATGACCCCCCCCTTCATTGTTACAGGATGCCGGCTGAATGATTTCAGCCGGCATCCCGTTCCGATTAACCCCCGCGGCGCCGGCATCGCTATTTAAAGCCATGACGTACCGGTACGTCATGTGTCCTTAAGGACTCGGGAAACATGCCGTACCGGTACGTCATGTGTCCTTAAGGGGTTAAAGGACATCGTGTTCGTTTAATTTCAAATCCATTGTGGTGGTGTATAGAGCCAGAAATGTTAGAATTGTGTTGAAGTCCCAATAATTATGGACCTGAATGTATATCTATTGCCTTGGAAATTCTTTTGTACCCTTCTCCTGAATGATACCTTTTAACAATGAGATCTCTCTGATGCTTTGGAAGCTCTCTGTGGACCATGGCTTTTGCTGTGGGATGCGACTAAGAAAATTTCAGGAAAGACCAACTAGAGCAGCTGAACTTTATTTGGGGTTAATCAGAGGCACTTTAAATGATGGCAGGTGTTTGCTGACTCCTATTTAACATGATTTTGAATGTGATTGCTTAATTCTGAACACAGCTACATCCACAGTTATAAGAGGGTGTGCACACTTATGCAACCACATTATTTTAGTTATTTTTTTTATTCCCTCCACCTAAAAGATTTCAACTTGTTTTTCTTTTTCTTTTTTCAAGAAAATTTTATTTTCCAAAGAAAGGACATACATAAAGTACAATTCTCAACTTGTTTTTCAATTGAGTGGTACAGTTTATAGGTCACATTAAAGGTGGAAAAAGTTCTGAAATGATTTATCTTTGTCTAATTTTTTTACATCACAGAAATCTGACATTTTAACAGGGGTGTGTAGACTTTTTATATCCACTGTATATGTTTGAATACACAAAAATGGTATCCAAACGTAAACTGTGTCCAATACATTTGCTTTAAGGGTATCTGCACATGTAGCAGAATACACGGTTTTTCAGTGAGGATTCCCGTGCGGAAAAAATACAGCATAATATAGTACTAGCAAAGTGTACAGGATTAAACAAATCTCATTTACAGTTTGCGGATTCTTTCGTGCAAGGAAATTGACCTGCCGTGTGAATTTCTAAATCCGCAGCATGTCAATAATGTTTGTGGTTTTAGCTGTGGATTTCACCCTTTTCAAATGAAGGATGAGATCGGCAGCAAAACCGCATCAAATCCACACCAAAAAACTATTACATTTGTGCGGATCTTCTGCATGTTGACCTGTACCCGTGTGCAGGTACCTTAATAGTTCAAACAGAGTTGAAAGGATTCATCTTTAGAATACTTTTGACCTACCAGTACTTTGCTTTACGTCTTTTTTTGCAGGACAGTATATTTTTTTAGACTGCATGCTCAATTCTGTCTGTCAAAAAAGCCAGAAAGGAATGAACAGCAGGTCAAGTAGATTCTAACAATAAATCCTTGAATTCCATTTGACCCATTAAACTGAATATATCGTCATGGTATATATTTGAATACCTTTTTTGGGTATTCAGGCGTATACTCCCAATAGGAAACACTGCAGAAGACTATAACACAATGTGAACTCAGCCTAAGGGTACTTTCACACTAGCGTTTTTCTTTTCTGGTATTGAGTTCCGTCACAGGGGCTCAATACCGGGAAAAAACTGATCAGTTTTATCCTAATGCATTCTGAATGGAGAGCATTCCATTCAGGATGCATCAGTTGAGTCCCTCTTATGTTTTTTGGCCGGAGAAAATACCTCAGCATGCTGTATTTTTCTCTCCGGCCAAAAATCCTGAACACTTGCCGGAATGCCGGATCCTGCATTAATTTCCACTGAAATTGCTGCATTGCCGGATCCGTTCTTCCGGTCCACGCATGCACAGACCTTTAAATCTGTGAAAAAAATAAATACCGGATCTGTTTTTCCAGATGACACCGGAGAGAAGGATCCGGTATTTCAATGCATTTGTCAGACGGATCTGGATGCGTCTGACAAATGCCATTCGTTTGCGTCCGGATTGCCGGATCCGGCAGGCAGTTCTAGCGACGGAACTGCCTGCCGGAATCCTCTGCCGCAAGTGTGAAAGTACCCTAAGGCCTTATGCACACGAACGTATTTACTTTCCGTGTCTGTTCCGTTTTTTTGCGGATCGTATACAGAACTATTCATTTCAATGAGTCCGCAAACAAACTGAAGGTACTCCGTGTGCATTCAGTTTCCGTATGTCCGTATTCCCATTCCGCAAAAAAATAGAACATGTCCTATTATTGTCCACATTACGGACAAGGATAGTACTGTTCTATTAGGAGCCAGCTGTTCCGTTCCACAAAATACGGAATGCACACAAACATCATACGTATTTTTGGGGATCCGTTTTTTGAGGACCGCAAAATACATATGGTCGTGTGGATGAGGCCTAAGATGGTGAAAGCAAACATCCCTGGTAGTCTAGGATAGAGAATAGCGGAAACATTACTGGTGGTATAGGATAGCAAATAATAGAAGGATTACTGGTGGTCTAGAATAGTGAGTAATAAAATAATTATTGGTGGTCTAGGATGGTGAATAATTAATGCATAATTGGTGTTCTAGGATAGTGAATAATGGAAGCATTACTGGTGGTCTAGGATAGTGAATAATGGAAACACTACTGGTGGTCTAGGATACTGAATAATGGAAACACTACTGGTGGTCTAGGATAATGAATAATGGAAACACTACTGGTGGTCTAGAACGGCGAATAATTCAAGCATAACTGGTGGTCTAGGATAGTAAATTATGAAAGCATTATTGGTGGTCTAGGATAGTGTATAATGGAAACATTACTGGTGGTCTAGGATAGTGAATAATGGAAACACTACTGGTGGTCTAAGATAGTGAATAATGGAAACACTACTGGTGGTCTAGGATACTGGATAATGGAAGCATTACTGGTGGTCTAGGATAGTGAATAATGTAAGCATTACTGGTGGTCTAGGATACTGAATAAAAGAAGCATTACTGTTGGTCTAGGATAGTGAATAATAGAAGCATTGCTGGTGGTCTAGGATAGTGAATAATGGAAGCATTTCTGGTGGTCTAGGATAGTGAATAATGGAAGCATTACTGGTGGTCTAGGATAGTGAATAATGGAAGTAGGATTGAGTGAATCGACCTTCGCATCATAGATGCGAAGTTGATTCCTTCAAATACTTCGTTTTAATACTGTACATTACTGGTGGTCTAGGATAGCGATAATAATAGAAGCATTACCGGTGGTCTAGGATAGCGATAATAACGGAAGCATTACTGGTGGTCTAGTATAGCGATAATAACGGAAGCATTACTGGTGGTCTAAGATAGCAATAATAACAGAAGCATTATTGGTGGTCTAGTTTAGCGATAATAACAAAAACATTACTGGTGGTCTAGGATAGTGATAATAACGGAAGTAGTGTTGGGCGAGCATGCTCGCCCGAACATCATTTTGACTCGAGCATTATGTGTGCTCGACCGCGATGCTCGAGTCACCTCCCCGCACATTTGTTGGCTGCTACGCAGCCGATAAACGTGCGGGGAAGTACTGGCACTCACTGTAATGCCGTAGCCATGTTGGTTACTGGCATCACAGTGATTGGCTGGCCAGAACGCGTCATCGGGTGCTATATAGCACCCGATGACACGTGGTTCGGCTCATTCTTAGACAGGGAGAGCTGCAGCAAAAGGGACAGATAGTGTAGGGGCAGGAATTTTATTTTATTTTTTAGGCAGGGTTTAGTCTTGAAAGGTGTTAGAGACCCAAAAGTCCTTTTAAGGATTATTGTTTTATCTGGCTGCAATATATATTATTAGCGCAACCTGCGCTAAATTGTGTGCAATTGTTTGGCCGCTGCTGACAGCGACACAACCTCTGCTACATCTGTTGTGTTACATTTGCGCATCCTAAATATCTGTGACATTCAGCGCAATTGTTTGGCCGCTGGTGACAGCGACATTACCTGCGAACATCTCCTGTATAACGTTTGCGCATCCTAAATATATGTCACATTCAGTTTAATTTTTCGCTGCTGGTGACAGCGACATTACCTGCGCTACATCTCCTGTATAACGCTTGCATATCCTAAATATCTGTGACATTCAGTTTAATTTTTTCGCTGCTGGTGACAGCGACATTACCTGCGCTACATCTCCTGTATAACGCTTGCATATCCTAAATATCTGTGACATTCAGTTAAATTTTTTCGCTGCTGGTGACAGCGACATTACCTGCGCTACATCTCCTGTATAACGCTTGCACATCCTAAATATCTGTGACATTCAGTTAAATTTTTTCGCCGCTGGTGACAGCAACATTACCTGCGCTACATCTCCTGTATAACGTTTGCGCATCCTAAATATCTGTCACATTCAGTTTAATTTTTTCGCTGCTGGTGACAGCGACATTACCTGCGCTACATCTCCTGTATAACGCTTGCACATCCTAAATATCTGTGACATTCAGTTGAATCTTTTCACCGCTGGTGACAGCGACATTACCTGCTCTACATCTCCTGTGTAACGTTTGAGCATCCTAAATATCTTTGACATTCAGTTTAATTTTTTCGCTGCTGGTGACAGCGACATTACCTGCGCTACATCTCCTGTGTAACGTTTGCGCATCCTAAATATCTGTGACATTCAGTTAAATTTTTTCGCTGCTGGTGAGAGCGACATTACCTGCGCTACATCTCCTGTATAACGCTTGCATATCCTAAATATCTGTGACATTCAGTTAAATTTTTTCGCTGCTGGTGACAGCGACATTACCTGCGCTACATCTCCTGTATAACGCTTGCACATCCTAAATATCTGTGACATTCAGTTAAATTTTTTCGCCGATGGTGACAGCAACATTACCTGCGCTACATCTCCTGTATAGCGTTTGCGCATCCTAAATATCTGTCACATTCAGTTAAATTTTTTCGCTGCTGATGACAGCGACATTACCTGCGCTACATCTCCTATGTAACGCTTGCGCACCCTAAATATCTGTGACATTCCGCTTAATTTTTTCGCTGCTGGTGACAGGGACATTGCCTGCGCTACATCTCCTATGTAACATTTGCGCATCCTAAATATCTGTGACATTCAGTGTAATTTATTTGCGCATACACTTACAAAATCTGCGCTACTCTACGTGTGACATACTTGCAAGCATAAATACCATTTAATATGCTCAAGGCGAGTATTAAGAGACGGGGAAGTGGCCGTGCTGCTGATAGTGCACACAGATGCTGTGGCACTGGTCGCGGTGAAACTGTGCCTGCTGCCAGAGCACAAGAGACACACTCATCCACGATACCTAGCTTCATGTCCCAGTTTGCAGGGCGGCGCAGGACACCACTCTTGAAGTCACACCAGTGCGACCAGATGGTCGGTTGGATGGGAGCAGATAATGCTTCCAGTCAGTTAAGCACCACCCTGTCTTCCACAAAGTCCAGTCTCAGTAGCCAAGAGTCTGTTCAACAGAATCCTCACCCTGATCCTCCTTCCTCCCACCATGGAGAGTCTTGGCAAACAAGTGACCCCACACTCGGATATTCCGAGGAGCTCTTTTCATTGCCATTCCTTGATTTGGCTCTCTCGCAAAGCCTGCTTAAAGAGGGACATGAGGAGATCTTATGCACTGATTCCCAAACTCTTGAGCATCCACAGTCAGAAAAAGATGACGGTGGGGAACGGCAATTAGTGTTTCACGAGGTGGATGATGATGATGAGACACAGTTGCCAATAAGTCAACAGCAATTAGTGTCTCAAGATATTCATGATGAGGATGAGACACAGTTGTCAATAAGTGAGATTCTTGTTAGGTGAACAAGTCAGCAGGATGACCAGAGTGAGGAAGTGGAAGAGGAGGTGCTGGATGATGAAATCACTGACCCAACCTGGGAAGGTGGCAAGCCATGCGAGGACAGCAGTACAGAGGGGGAGGGATCTGCAGCACCGCAACAGGCTGGAAGAGGCAGTGGGGTGGCAAAAGGGAAAAGGCGGGCCACACCAAACAGGCCCTCAACTGTTCCCAGGGCCGTCTTTAATATTGATTGGACCCTGGGCAAGAATTTACTTGGGCCCCCTGGATCCCGCTCCCCCCCCCCCCGCACTTTGCTGTACTTGCTATACAGCAGCACTTACCTGTCACGTCCAGGGCCTCCAGGTGACGTCTCCTCTCTGTCATCATCTTCTCTGTAGATCTTCTCTCTCATCATCTTCTCCACTCGGTCTGGACAACTTCTCTCAGCCGCCTCGTCTCTGCAGAGTGTGACACACAGACATCTTAGCTTCCTCACATTCTATCATTATCCCCCAACTGGAGTCCCCACAGTGTTATCCTGCTGCTTGCTGTGCCCCCCCCCCAGGGGTGTAGCTATAGGGGGTGCAGAGGTAGCAGTCGCTACCGGGCCCAGGAGCATGAAGGGGCCCAAAGACCCTTGCGCCACATAAGACACACAAAGCACTGAGGGAAGGGGGGCCCAAGCTGAACTCTTGCACCGGGGCCCATGAGTTACGCCCCTGCCCCCCCCCCCAATACCCTCAAATACTATCCTGAAGAAACATTACTGCCACCCATAGTAATAGTGCTCCTCATAGTCCTACCAATAGTAATTCCCTTCTAGAATGCCCTCATTAGTAACACTGCCCCAACCGTGATAATGCTCCTCAACAATGCCCCCATTATTACAAGAGCCCTCCCATATTAATAATACCCTCACAGAGCCCCCCAGTAGAAATAAGGCCCCCTATTGTTCCCCCAGTGGTAATAAAGCTCCCTACAGACCCCTCAGTAGTAATAAGGCCCCCATAGTGCGCTTAGTAGAAATAAGGCGGATCTATAAGACCCTCCTATAGAGCCCCCAGTAGTAATAAGACCGCCTATAATGTCCCCTGGATCTGCAGTGCCCCCTGCAGTTATAATCCTCCCTCCACCATACAGTCCCATGTAAATAACATCACCTCCTCCCCAGCCGCCTCCAACGCACAATCCCATGTAAACATCACCCCCTAAGGCTACTTTCACACTTGCGTTCGTGCGGATCTGTCCTGTACTTGTACAGGCGAATTCGCACCGATAATACAAACGAATGCATCCGTTCAGGACCGATTCGTTTGTATTAGATTTGAATTTCTAAGTCCCAATACGGATCCGTCCTGACTTACATTGAAAGTCAATGGGGGACGGATCCGTTTACAATTGCACCATTTTGTGTCAATGCAAAGGGATCCGTCCCCATTTGATTACATTGTAAGTCAGGACGGATCCGTTTGGCTCCGCAAGGCCATGCGGACACAAAAACACTGCTTGCAGCATTTTGGGGTCCGCCTCCAAAACGGAACGGGGGGGGCGTACGGAGCCGATCGAATGTATTCTGAATGGATCCACATTCATTCAGAATGCATTGGGGTTAAACTGATGCATTTGGGGCTGCTTGTGAGAGCCTTGAAACGGATCTCACAAGCGGATTCCCAAACGCAAGTGTGAACGTAGCCTAAACATTAAGTCCCATGTACATAAACATCATTCCCCCCCACCATCCACTTTCAACATACAGTCCCATGTAAATAACATCACTCCCTCCCCCAGCCACCTCAAGCACACAGTTCCATGTCAATAACATCCCTCCCTTCAGCCCTAACATACATCCTAGTTAAATAACTACAACTCCCAGCATTGCTCTGCCTCTCCCTTAACTTACCTCTCCTCATGTACAGACATCACCATTAGGCTCCTTCTCCTCTTCACTCCGGTCCAATCCTGCACTGGTCACATGATGGTGACATCATCCAGGTCATCCTATCACAGCCTGTTTTGCTGATCACATGACCTGTGATGTCACCACAGGTCCTTCACCTCTAACCAGTGTATTAGATTCAGTCTGGCGCTTTTTTGAGGAAAGTCCAGATGATAAAAGAATTGTCATTTGCAACCTGTGCCGTACCAAAATGAGCAGGAGCGTGAACACTAGCAACCTCAGGCAGGCGCCATTATCACTAATAGCAGAACGGAATCTTCATCTACTAAATGTGCGCCCGCGATCCGAATAGTTCCACAAGCGGTACCAGTCTGATGAAGGCCGGATTGTGGCCGAAACGTCACGCATATATGATTTACCGCATTTCCTATTAAATACAACTCATCAAATCGCATAAACTGGAGTTTATATTCTTCTTGTTTCTAAGGGGTGGGAACCCGACTTCCAGTAGCGTATCTACAAAAGAGTGCCACGAAGTTCTCTCTTCAACACTAGCAACCTCACCACCACCAGCATGATCGTCACATGGCATCAAAGCACCCTAATAGGTGGGCCGAACACCTGGTCCACAATCAGTGTCTGCGGATCACACCACTGCCTCCTCTTCCCCTGTGTTACGTGCTGGCCAATCCCCTGTCCAACACGCAGGCCCGGATGCCTCCCACCTTGCACCTGGACCTTCGCAAGCACCATCATCTAGCACATCCGCTTCTGTGTCCCAGCACAGCGTACAGATGTCCATACCCCAGGCCTTTGAACGAAAGCGCAAATACCCAGCCACCCACCCACAGGCCATAGCACTAAATGCGCACCTTTCCAAATTGCTGGCCCTGGAAATGTTGCCATATAGGCTTGTGGACACTGAGGCTTTCCGCAGCCTGATGGCAGCGGACGTCCCTTGATACTCAGTCCCCAGCCACCACTATTTTTCCTGGTGTGCCGTCCCCACCTTACACCAGCATGTGTCCCGTGACATCACCCATGCCCTGACCAATGCAGTTATTGGGAAGGTCCACTTAACGACTGACACATGGACAAGTGCTTTTGGCCAGGGTCGCTAAATTTCCCTGACGGCACACTGGGTGAACGTTGTGGAGGCCGGGAGCGAGTCGTACCCTGGGATGGCACAGGTACTACCGACACCAAGGATTGCGGGCCCTACTTCCATCAGGATTTTCGCCACCACCTACATTAGTGGCTGCAACCCCCCCTTCTCCTCCTCCACCACCACTGAATTCTCATCTTGCAGCACCAGTCAGCCATCAGTCAGTAGCTGGAACAGTGTAGCACTGCAGTGGGGAAGCAGCAACAGGCCGTGCTTAAACTAATTTGCTTAGGTGACAAACAGCACACCTACACCGCCGGTCTGGCAACCCTGCAGCAGCGCTTGTAATTGCCAGCTCACCGACTGTTGTGCGACGTGAGCACATGCTGGAACTCTACGTTCCACATGTTGGCCAGGCTTTGTGAGCAGCAGAGGGCAGTAGTTGTATACCAGCTGCAATATGGTCGTCGCCTTTCCAGTCAGCTTCCGCTCTTCACAAGCGACGAGTGGGCATGGATGTCTGACCTCTGAGAGGTTTTACGCAACTTTGAGGAATCAACACAGATGGTGAGTGGTGATACCGCTATTATCAGCGTAACCATCCCACTTCTGTGTCTACTGAAACACTCGCTGCTCACAATGAAGGCGGAAGTTTTGCATGTGGAACAGGTGGAAATGAAGAAAGACAGTACACAGGGTGATAGCCAGACCACCCTCAGTTTGTCTTCTCAACTTCTCGAACTGAATGATGAGGAGGAGGAGGAGCAGGAGACGGTTGCCTCCGCTACAGAGGGTAGTACCCATAGCAGGTTTATTCCATCTGTTCAGCGTGGATGGGCCGAAGAGGAGGATGAGGAGATTGAGAGTCATCCTCCTGATGAGGACAGCGAAGTCTTGTCTGTTGGGACTCTGGCACACATGGCTGACTTTATGTTATGCTGCCTTTCCGGTGACCCTCGCGTAATACGCATTTTGGCCAACACCGATTACTGGTTGTTGACCCTTCTCGACCCCTGCTACAAAGAGAACTTCTCATCTCTCATTCCTGTGGTGGAGAGGACTAGCAAAATGGTGCAATACTAGAAGGTCCTTGTGGAAAAATTGGTCTAAAAATTTCCAGCTGACTATGCTGGCGGCAGAGTACGTAGTTCCTTGGGCAACCGAGGAGGGGAGACGAGGCGAACACACAGAAGTTCCAAAAGAGGCAGGGCAACACCCTCCAAGGCCTGGGAGAGTTTCATGACACCTCGCCAGCACCCTCACCCTGATGCGTGGCCTAGTGTCACAAGGAGGGAAAAGTTTTGAAAGATGGTGAAGGAGTATGTAGCAGACCGTGTCAGTGTCCTCAGTGTTTTGTCAGAGCGGGTATTTAGTGCTGCTGGGGGCATAATAACTGATAAGCGCATCCGCCTGTCAACTGAAATGCTGACAGGTTGACTCTTATCAAAATGAATGAGGCCTGGATTGCCCCTGACTAGGGTTGACCTGTAAAGTTCGGGTTCGTACCGAACTTTAGGATTTTTGGATCCCGGACCCGAACATTTTAGTAAATCGGTGTTCTGCGCTTTCTTGGCGCTTTTTGAAAGACGGCAGAGCAGCCAATCAACAAGCGTTTAACTCTGTGCCCTTAGAAGCCATCACAGCCATGCCTACTAATGGCATGGCTGTGATTGGCCAGTGCAGCATGTGACCAAGCCTCTATATAAGCTGGAGTCACGTAGCGCTGCACGTCACTGTTACTAGTGTAGGGAGAGGATGCGGCTGGTGATTTCAGGGAGAGAATAGGAGAGAATCTTTGGTTCAGAACATGAATCTAACTCAACGATCAACATACATTTAGTTGTGTGGGTGCAGGGCACAATCTTTTTACCCTGCCCTGAGCCCAGTGACCGAAAAAAAAAAACTTTTATCCATCTGTTAGTTAGGTGGGCGGCAGCGGCCATTTTATGCAAGCGCAGTGCACCAGCACTGCATCTGAGCTTTTGTGACATTGAAATCCAATCTTGGAAAACTGCACTAATAATCTGGTTGTAAAAAAATCACCCTTTTTTGGCAATATACAACATCTGGTGCATTTGCAGGATTAGTCAGCGTGCAATTTAAGCTTAGAAATACAGCCATAATTTTCTGGGTTTTTAAAAACACACACCATTTTACAGATCTGCAAGTGTGAAATTCAAGTTTAATATATACAGCTTTCATATTCTGTTAGTAAAAAAAACACACTTTTTTGGCAATATACAGTTGTGTTCAAAATTATTCAACCCCCACTGAAATTGAGTGTTTTGGCCAGTTTGACATTGATTTTGATCATTTCAGTCATCTTGTTTACAATTAAATCAAAGAAGCACTTGTCAGACAAATATAACATAACATTTATAATGAAATAACCACAAATGTCTTTTCTGTGCTCACATCATTATCAGTTTTATTCAACTGACATTCAAGTGACATTCAATCTTAGTACTTAGTACAACATCCTTTTCCAGTTATAACAGCTTTTAAACGTGAAGCATAGCTTGACACAAGTGTCTTGCAGCGATCTACGGGTATCTTCGCCCATTCTTCATGGGCAAAAGCCTCCAGTTCAGTCACATTCTTAGGCTTGCGCGCTGCAACTGCTTTCTTTAAGTCTCACCAGAGGTTCTCAATCGGATTTAAGTCTGGTGACTGCGATGGCCACTTCAAAATGTTCCAGCCTTTAATCTGCAACCATGCTCTAGTGGACTTGGAGGTATGCTTGGGATCATTGTCCTGTTGAAAGGTCCAATGTCTCCCAAGCCTCAGGTTTGTGACAGACTGCATCACATTTTCATCCAATATCTCCTGGTACTGAAGAGAATTCATGGTACCTTGCACACGCTGAAGCTTCCCTGTACCTGTAGAAGCAAAACAGCCCCAAAGCATGATTGACCCCCCGCCCTGCTTCACAGTAGGCAAGGTGTTCTTTTCTTCATAGGCCTTGTTCTTCCTCCTCCAAACATAGCGTTGATCCATGGGCCCAAACAGTTCTAATTTTGTTTCATCAGTCCACAGAACACTTTTGTGGTTTGTCCACATGACTTTTGGCATACTGCAGTCGACTCTTCTTATTCTTTGGAGACAGCAAGGGGGTGCACCGCCTGGGAGTTCTGGCATGGAGGCCTTCATTACGCAGTGTGCACCTTATTGTCTGAGCTGAAACTTCAGTACCCACATCTGACAAATCTTTTTTCAGTTCCTCAGCAGTCACACGGGGACTTTTCTCCACTTTGCACTTCAGGTAGCGCACAGCAGTCGAAGTCAGCATCTTCTTTCTGCCACGACCAGGTAGCGTTTCAACAGTGCCCTTTGCCTTGAATTTGCGAATGATGCTTCCTATGGTGTCTCTTGGTATGTTTAACATCTTTGCAATCTTCTTATAGCCATTGCCCTTCCTGTGAAGAGAAATCACCTCTTCTCTTGTCTTCCTGGACCATTCTCTTGATTTCACCATGTTTGTAAACACACTAGTAAATGTCTAGAAGGAGCTGAGTATCACAGTCCTTTTAAATCTGCCTAATTGGTGCTTATTATGCTTGATTGCTGCTCCTTGACATCCACAGGTGTTTTCAATACCTGATCGAAAACACTTGAATGAACCTCTGTTCTTAAGAGTGGTAGTCTTTAACCCCATAGGGACACAGCCTTATTTCACCTTAAGGACCAGGCCATTTTTTGCTAATCTGACCACTGTCACTTTAAGTACTGATAACTTTAAAACGCTATGACTTAGCCAGGCCGTTCTGAGATTGTTTTTTCGTCACATATTGTACTTCATGACACTGGTAAAATAAAGTCAAAAAAATTATTTTTTTTTGCACAAAATAATACCTAATTTACCCAAAAATTCGAAAAATTAGCAAATTTCAAAGTTTCAGTTTCTCTACTTCTGTAATACATAGTAATACCCCCAAAAATTGTGATGACTTTACATTCCCCATATGTCTACTTCATGTTTGAATTATTTTGGGAATGATATTTTATTTTTTGGGGATGTTATAAGACTTAGAAGTTTAGAAGCAAATCTTGAAATTTTTCAGAAATTTACAAAAACTCAATTTTTAGGGACCAGTTCAGGTCTGAAGTCACTTTGCGAGGCTTACATAATAGAAACCACCCAAAAATGACCCCATCTAAGAAACTACACCCCTCAAGGTATTCAAAACTGATTTTACATACGTTGTTAACCCTTTAGGTGTTGCACAAGAGTTATTGGCAAATGGGGATGAAATTTGAGAATTTCATTTTTTTGTCTAATTTTCCATTTTAACCCATTTTTTCCACTAACAAAGCAAGGGTTAACAGCCAAACAAGACTGTATCTTTATTGCCCTGACTCTGCCGTTTACAGAAACACCCAATATGTGGCCATAAACTACTGTACGGCCACACAGTGGGGCGTAGAGTGAAAGGTGCACTGTTTGGTTTTTGGAGGGCTGATTTTTATGGACCGGTTTATTTACACCGTGTCCTGTTTCAACCCCCCGATGCACCCCTGGAGTAGAAACTCCCTAAAAGTGACCCCATCTAAGAAAGTACACCCCTCAAGGTATTCAAAACTGATTTTACATATGTCGTTAACCCTTTAGGTGTTGCACAAGAGTTTTTGGCAAATGGGGATGAAATTTGAAAATTAAATTTTTTTGCCTTATTTTCCATTTTAACCCATTTTTTCCACTAACAAAGCAAGGGTTAACAGCCAAACAAGACTGTATCTTTATTGCCCTGACTCTGCTGTTTACAGAAACACCCAATATGTGGCCGTAAACTACTGTACGGCCACACAGCGGGGCGTAGAGTGAAAGGTGCGCCGTTTGGTTTTTGGAGGGCTGATTTTTACGGACCGGTTTCAACCCTCCTGATGCACCCCTGGAGTAGAAACTCCCTAAAAGTGACCCCATTTTGGAAACTACGGGATAAGGTGGCATTTTTGGGGGGACTATTTTTAGGGTACATATGATTTTTGGTTGCTCTATATTACATTTTTGTTAGGCAAGGTTACCAAAAATTGAAATTCTGAAATTTCATCTCCATTTGCCATTAACTGCTGAGGAACACCTAAAGGTTAATAAAGTTTGTATAATAAAGTTTGTATAATCAGTTTTGAATACCTTGAGGGGTGTAGTTTCTTAGATGGGGTCACTTTTAGGGAGTTTTTACTCTAGGGGGGCTTCAAAAGGGACATGGTGTCAATAAAAAAGGCCATCAAAATCGGCCTTCCAGAAACCATGTCGGTCCTTTCCTCCCTTTTACTGATACAGCAGTTTACGACCACAAATGTGGCATTTCTTTAAATTGCAGTATCAGGGTAATAAATATGAACTTTTGTTTGGTTGTTAACCCTTGTTTTGTTACCGGAAAAAACGTATTGAAATGGAAAAGTGCCAAAAATTGCGTTTTTGGCACCGTTTTTTTTTTTTTTTTTAGTTTTTTAACCGTGTTAATCTGGGGGGTTAGGTCATGGGATATTTTTATAGAGGAGATTCTTACGGACGCGGCGATACCTAATAAGTCTACTTTTTTTTTACAATTATTTAGGTTTTTGACTATATTATCCTTTTTGATACAAAAATAAATTTTTTGTATCTCTAAAGTCTAGGTGTCATTTTTTTATTTATTTTTTATCCGATTATCTTATGTGGGGGCTCATTTTTTGCGGGACAAGCGGACGGTTTTATTGGCACTATTTTGGGGGCTATATGACATTTTTATCGCTTGCTATTAAATTTTTTGTTATGTAAGGTGACAAAAAAAAATCTTTTTTTGCACCTTTTTTTTTTTTTTTCCTTGACCGTGTTAATCTGGGGGGTTAGGTCATGGGGTATTTTTATAGAGGAGATTATTACCGACGCGGCAATACCTAATATGTCTACTTTTAATAAATTATTTTAGTTTTTTTGGGTGTCTCAAGTCTGAGAACCAGTTTTTTTATCCGGTGTCAGTGCTAAATTGGGATATAAATTTAGTACTCCATGGAAGTGTGATACTCCCTGAAGCAACCAATAATGCAGAGGCCCGGATGATCGGGGCACATGTCACATTGAGTAGTGGTGTCCTTCCGTATCCCCCTCCTGTGACACACTCTGCACCTTTTTTTAGGTTCGTCCCTTCTTTCCAGTATGGGGGACCACACCTGGAAGGAAAGTGTTGGCCAGGGACGATCCGGGCGCCTACAGTTCCCGAGGTACTCCGGCCTGCTCTTTCCCGGTCCGAAAAGATCAGGGCCATGAGGAATGCCTCATAGAACTGGAGGAATGTCCCTGTGCTGCCAGCGCTTCGGGATAGTACAAAAGAGTTGTACATGGCAACCTGTACCAAGTAGACCGCAACTTTTTTGTACCATGCCCGGGTTTTGCGCATTGCGTTATATGGCTTGAGGACTTGATCAGAGAGATCAACTCCTCCCATATACCGATTGTAGGCGACGATACAATCGGGCTTGAGGACCGTTGCCGCGGTACCTCGCACAGGGACAGGGGTGATGCCGTTACCATGAATTGTGGACAGCATAAGGACATCCCTCTTGTCCTTATACCTGACCAGCAACAGGTTTCCAGTGGTAAGGGCACGGGTCTCACCCCTGGGGATAGGTACCTGGAGGGGGAGGGCAGGGAGGCCGCGTTGATTTTTCCGCACGGTCCCACAAGCGAACGTGGATCTGGCGGCAAGGGACTGGAACAAGGGGATACTGGTATAAAAGTTATCCACGTACAAGTGGTAACCCTTATCCAGCAGTGGGTGCATAAGGTCCCACACAAGTTTCCCGGTAACACCCAGAGTGGGGGGACATTCTGGGGGTTGAATCCGGGAATCTCGCCCCTCGTATATACGAAATTTGTAAGTGTACCCTGAGGTACTCTCACAAATTTTGTATAGCTTCACGCCATACCTCGCCCGCTTGGAGGGCACATACTGGCGGAAAATGAGTCTCCCCTTGAACGCAATGAGAGACTGATCAACCGCGACCTCCCTTCCAGGTACATAGGCCTCCATGAATTTGGCCCCCAAAGTGATCGATGACCGGCCGTATCTTATACAGACGGTCATGGGCAGGATCACCTCGGGGGGGACATGCTGCATTATCGGAATAATGCAGACATTTCCGGATGGCCTCAAACCGGGAGCGTGTCATAGCCGTACTGTAAAGTGGGGTCTGGTATAGGACGTCCCCACTCCAGTACAGCCTGACACTGGGTTTCTTGACCAGGCCCATATGCAGCACGAGGCCCCAAAATGTCCTCATTTCGGCTGCACTGACCGGCGTCCAGCCACCAGGCCTGGCCAAAAAGGAGCCCGGGTGTTGAGCGACGAACTGTTGGGCGTACAGATTAGTCTGCTCCCCCATCAGATTTACCAGTGGGTCACTGAAAAAATTACGAAAAAAGTCATATTCAGTGTAGCCCACTGTGGAAATCTGGATTCCTGATTGGCCTACAAAATCAGGAATCACGGACTCGTATCGCTCTGGGCTACACCAGACAAGTTCACCGGCAGGGTGCTCCAGTGGATTTAACTGGTGGGCCGGGAAACCAGTACGAGCCCCAGAGCTGCTCGTACTAGGCTGGGCCACAGGGTCTTTAACATGGCGGTCCCCTTGCTCCGCCTGGCGGCGTCTCCGCCGCCTTGGGGGCTCATCATCATCGCTAGATGATGAGGAGGACGCGGATGATAACAGGAATGTGGGGTCATCCGACTCCTCACTGGGACTCTCGGAGTCGGATGCAAGCTGAGCGTATGAGAACGTCCGGCGGGCCATAGGGGAGTGTGTGTCTGCGTGTATATGTGCGTGTGTGGAACTCTTTATTTTGTGTGCGTGTGTGCGGGGGCACGGGTGTTCACGAACTCACCCTAAAACTAACAGAAAACAAAAAAAACTAACTAAAAAAAGGCCAAAAAATTAAAAAAAAAAAATTCAAAACCGCTGATCAACCGTCCGAAGTTGATCAGTGGTGGGCAGGGCTTTTTTTCTCAGAGAAAAGGTGGTGGAACTCAGCCCCCCTCCCCTGGCCACGCCCCTACCCACCCCTAGGACCGCCCCCTAAAACCGCCCCTTTAGAGAACAGGGATGCAAGTAAAATTTGGGAGGACTATAAAAGTCCAGCCCAGCAAAGAAACCCCCCAGATGGGGATGGCACTGTTAATGGGGGATCTGGGGATGGCATCCGCAGATCCCCCATCCTATAACAGTGCCATCCACAGACCCCCCCCCATCCTATAACAGTGCAATCCACAGACCCCCCCACCCCATAACATCGCCATCCACAGACCCCCCATCCTATAACAGTGCAATCCACAGACCCCCCACCCTATAACAGTGCCATCCACAGATCCCCCACCCCATAACAGTGCAATCCACAGACCCCCCCCCTTAACAGTGCCATCCACAGACCCCCCCCTTAACAGTGCTATCCATAGACCCCCCACCCCATAACAGTGCCATCCACAGACCCCCCCACCCCATAACAGTGCCATCCACAGACACCCACCCACCCCATAACAGTGCCATCCACAGACACCCACCCACCCCATAACAGTGCCATCCACAGACCCCCACCCCATAACAGTGCCATCCACAGACCCCCCCTTAACAGTGCCATCCACAGACCCCCCCACCCCATAACAGTGCCATCCACAGACCCCCCCACCCCATAACAGTGCCATCCACAGACCCCCCTTAACAGTGCCATCCACAGACCCCCCCCACCCCATAACAGTGCCATCCACAGACCCCCCCCACCCCATAACAGTGCCATCCACAGACCCCCCCACCCCATAACAGTGCCATCCACAGACCCCCCCTTAACAGTGCCATCCACAGCCCCCCACCCCATAACAGTGCCATCCACAGACTCCCCCACCCCATAACAGTGCTATCCACAGACCCCCCCTTAACAGTGCTATCCACAGACCCCCCCACCCCATAACAGTGCCATCCACAGACCCCCCCACCCCATAACAGTGCCATCCACAGACCCCCCCCTCCCCTTAACAGTGCCATCCACAGACCCCTCCACCCCATAACAGTGCCATCCACAGACCCCCCCCACCCCATAACAGTGCCATCCACAGACCCCCTCACCCCATAACAGTGCCATCCACAGACCCCCCACTTAACAGTGCCATCCACAGACCCCCCCCCCCCCATAACACTGCCATCCCCATTGTCGCTCCAGTACAGTTATAAAATGTGTAAAATTAATAATGATTCTATTCATGAGGCCCCCTCTGTAGTAGAACATTCAATATATCCATCCTACTCACAGGGCTGTTATCATAATCCAGGCCGGCCAGGCAGACGAGCGGCAGCGTCACTGACTGACGTCACGTGCCTGCGCCGCCTGCTTCATTCATAAAGTAGGCCGGGCAGGCACGTGACGTCAGTCAGTGACGCTGCCGCTCGTCTGCCCGGCCGGCCTGGATTATGATAACAGCCCTGTGAGTAGGATGGATATATTGAATGTTCTACTACAGAGGGGGCCTCATGAATAGAATCATTATTAATTTTACACATTCTATAACTGTACTGGAGCTGGGCGCCGGAGCACAGTGAACGCACCGGCCCCCAGCTCCTCCTCCCAGTCCCTCCCCGCTGATACATCGCAGCCTGCGATGCTGGAGCATGGCAGGCTGCGATGTCAAAAGGTGGCGGAACGCCGTTCCGGTGCGTTCCGCCAGAAAAAAAGCCCTGGCGGTGGGGTGTGCGATGCGCTAACAGTGGCCGGACGCTAAGAGTGCCGGCCGCAGTCAGCGTACACAAAAATCAAAAAATCCTGCACCCCAAAAAAGTGGGGGGGGGGGGGCAGGGGGGCCAAGCGGCAGCACCCCTGGGGGGTCTAGGGTCACACAGCTGTGCTGTGGACCCCAGACACCCTAACTAGGGTGATGCAATGAAAAGTTCACAAACTAACTTTCCCTTTTTTTTCCCTGCCTAACCCAAACTTTCCCTATGCTGTCCCTATGTACCTGATGGGGTGCTAGGGGCACAGATCGGGTCCTGGGGGCACAGATCGGGGTGCTGGCAGCGATGGCGGACACACGTGCAGGCAGCTCCTCTCTCCTCGGCTCCGGAACACAAAAGGAGGAGGAGAGGAGCGCTTGCCTCTTTTGAATCTGCCACCGGACCGCCCACAGACCAATCAGAAGCGATCCTGAGTGGTGATGTCACCATCACCACTCAGGATCGCTGGATGGTGATTGGTGGGGTGAAATCACACCACCATCACCATCCTGTTCCGGGTTATCGGGTCTTCAGAGACCCAAATAACCCGGAAACGCAGAAAACCGCAGGTCTGAATTGACCTGCGGTTTTCTGCGATCGCCGACATGGGGGGGGGGGGGGGGTCACAGGAACCCCCGGCGCATTTGCCCCAGGTGCCTGCTCAATGATTTGAGCAGGCACCGGGTTCCGATCACCGCCCGCCGCACGGCGGTGATCGGAACCATACATGACGTACCGGTCATGTGTCCTTAAGTACCAGGACATCATGATGCACCGTTACGTCATGTGTCCTTAAGAGGTTAAGGGGTTGAATAATTGTGTCAATGAAGAAATCACAAAAAAACATTTAATACTGTATTACAAAAAAAAATTATGTCATTTTAGTTGCATTTGGTTCTTTAAAAAGTCCTTGTAAGATTTCATTCTGAACACAATTACAAATGTACACTAAATTCCCTAAAACCCTTTACAGCATTGGGGGTTGAATAATTTTGAACACAACGGTACAACATCTAGATTAAGCCGAATGCACACGGCCGTGAGCGGTCCGTGGTAATCCGGCCTGGATTCCTGCTGAGAGCAGGAGCACATGGCGTCATTGGTTGCTATGACGCCGTGCGCTTCATGCCGCCGCTGCACTACAGTAATACACTCGTATAGATCAAACGAGTGTATTACTGTAGTGCAGTGGAGGCATGAAGCGCACGGCATCATAACAACCAATGACGCCGCGCGCTCCTGCTCTCAGCAGGAATCCAGGACGGGTTACCACGGACCGCTCACGGCCGTGAAACACGGCCGTGTGCATTCGGCTTTAGTCAGTGTGCAATTTAAGCTAGAAATACAGCCATAATTTTCTGGGTTTTTAAAAACACACTTTTTTGCCAAAATACACCATTTTACAGCCCTTGCAGCATCAGCACGTGTGAAATTCCAGGGTTATATACTGCTGTCAGTTATTAAACAAACACAGTTTGGGGGAAAAAAAGTTAATTTTTCAGCCTTTGCTGCATATGTCATTGTGAGATACACACTTTAGATACTGTGGTTCTATTCAGGTACCGTATTTTTCGCCCTATAAGACGCACCGGCCCATAAGACGCACCTAGGTTTTTGGGGAGGAAAATAAGAATAAAATTATTTTTAACCAAAAGGTGTGCTTTTGGTGGGTTTGGAACTAATGGAGGTCTGTGGATGGCACTATTACTGGGGATCTGTGGATGGCACTGTTATGGGGGGATCTGTGAAGGAAACTGTTACGGGGGGATCTGAGGATGATGCACTGTTATGGGGGATCTATGGATGACGCACTGTTATGGGGAGATCTGTGGATGACGCACTGTTATGGGGGGATCTGTGGATGACGGACACTGTTATGGGGGGATCTGTGGATGACAGACAATGTTATGGGGGATCTGTGGATGACGGACACTGTTATGGGGGGATCTGTGGATGACGGACACTGTTATAGGGGGATCTGTGGATGACGGACCCTGTAATGGGGGGATCTGTGGATGACGGATACTGTTATGGGGGGATCTGTGGATGACGGACACTGTTATAGGGGGGATCTGTGGCTGGCACTGTTACAGGGGGGATCTGTGGCTGGCACTGTTACAGGGGGGATCTGTGGCTGGCACTGTTACAGGGGGGATCTGTGGATGGCACTGTTAGAGGGGGGATCTGTGGGTGGCACTGTTATATATGTGCCATCCACAGACCCCCCACCCCATAACAGTGCCATCCACAGACCCCCCCAGCCCATAACAGTGCCATCCACAAACCCCCCACCCCTTAACTGTGCCATCCACGGATGTTCCCCATAAAAATGTCATCCACAGATCCCCCGCCGCTCCAGTATACAAATATAAAATGTCTTATTCAATTAAAAGTGATTAAACATGCCCCCTCACTCCTAATATTACCGTACATGCTAACAGCTTCTGTAGAATGCAGGCAGGCAGGCCGGCGCGTCACTCACTGGCGTCAATTGCCTGCGCCGCCTGCTTCATTCATAAAGTAGGTGCGCAGGCACGTGACATCAGGGAGTTACGCTGCCACCCGCCCGGCCTGCCTGCCTGCATTCTACAGAAGCTGTTAGGATGTACGGTAATATTAGGAGGGAGGGGGGATTGTTTAATCACTTTTAATTGAATAAGACATTTTATATTTGTATAGTGCAGCACTGGAGCGGCGGGGCTATAGTACAGTGACTGCACCGCCCTATTGCCGGCCCCCAGCTCCTCCTCCCAGTCCCTCCCCACTCGCTCGCACATCGCAGCCTGCGATGTAAAACTGTCAGCATTTGCCCCATAAGACGCAGGAGCATTTTTCCCCCATTTGGGGGGGGGGGGAGTGCGTCTTATGGGGCGAAAAATACGGTATTTGAAATACAGCCATTTTGGGCATAAATCTTTAATTGCGGCCTAGTGTGGGTCAGGGCATGTGAGATACACCCTTTATATACAGGGGTTATATTCTTCTATTAATAAAACACCCTTTTTTGGGCAAAATACAAAATTTTTCCGCCCTTGCAGCATCAAGACGTTTGAAATTCCAGGGTTATATACTGCTGTCATATTCAGTTATTAAGCAAACACCCATTTGGGCAAAAAAAAAAATATTTGGCAGCCTTTGCTGCAGATGTCATTGTGAGATACACCCTTTATATACAGGGGTTATATTCAGTTATTTTTAAATACAGCCATTTTGGGCACAAATCTTTAATTGTGGCCTAGTGTGAGTCAGGGCGTGTGAGAAATACCCTCTATATACAGGGGTTATATTCAGTTATTTGAAATACAGCCATTTTGGGCACAAATCTTTAATTGCGGCGTAGTGTGGGTCAGGGCGTGTGAGAAACACCCTCTATATACAGGGGTTATATTCAGTTATTTGAAATACAGCCATTTTGGGCACAAATCTTTAATTGTGGCCTAGTGTGGGTCAGGCCGTGTGAGATACACCCTTTATATACAGGGGTTATAGTCTTCTATTAATAAAACACCCTTTTTTGGGCAAAACACACAATTTTTACGCCCTTGCAGCATCAAGACGTTTGAAATTCCAGAGTTATATACTGCTGTCATATTAAGTTATTAAACAAACACCCGTTTGGGCAAAAAATTATAATTTGGCAGCCTTTGATGCAGAAGTCATTGTGAGATACACCCTTTATGTACAGGGGTTATATTCAGTTATTTGAAATACAGCCATTTTGGGCACAAATCTTTAATTGCGGCGTAGTGTGGGTCAGGGCGTGTGAGAAACACCCTTTATTTACAGGGGTTCTATTCAGGTATTTGAAATACAGCCATTTTGGGCAAACAAATTTAATTGAGGCCTAGTCTGGATCAGGGCGTGTGAGATACACCCTGTACATACTGTCGTTCTATTCTACTATTAATTAAACACCCATTTAGGGCAAGATCCTAAATTCGAGAAATATGAGGAGAGCGTCAAATAAGGGACGTGGCCCAGGTCGTGGTGCTGCTGGTGGAGCTCCTGTTGCAGGGAGAGGACGTGGTCGATCTGTGCCAGCTACACGCACAAGTAAAAACCCTTCATCAGGCGGGAGGAAGGCGACAGAACCTGCAGCAGTATTTGGTTGGGCCTAATGCGGCTCTACAAATGGTGAGGCCTGAACAAGTACAGGCGATGGTAGATTGGGTTGCTGACAGTGCCTCCAGTTCCTTCACATTGTCTCCTACCCAGTCTCCTGCTGAAAGATTAGAGTTGGCACCTGCAGCCCATGTCCATCAGTCTTTCACCTCACCCCCTTGCAAATCAGCCAAGCAGTCTGAGCCCCAAGTCATGCAGCAGTCTCTTCTGCTTTTTGATGACTGTTAGCAGGGTTTCCCAGGACCATCCACCTAGCCCTGGTGGAAGAGATTGAGTGCACCGATGCCCAACCACTTATCTTTCAAGATGAGTACATGGGAGGACCATCGCAGCACGTCTCAGATGATGACGAAACACAGGTGCCAACTGCTGGGGCTTTCGAAAGTGTGCAGACCAACAAGGAGGGCAGGGGTGAAGACTGGGGCGGAAGATGATGTGGAGGACGATGAGGTCCTCGACCCCACATGGAATCAAGGTCATGCGAGTGACCTATGTAGTTCGGAGGAAGAGGCGGTGGTCGCACAGAGCCACCAGCACAGCAGAAGTGGGAGCAGGGTGCAAAAGCGGAGCGGCAGTCCTCTAGACAGTACGCCTGCTACTGCCCACCGCAGCAAGGGATGGAGCACACCAAATCCAGCTCCAAGGAGTTCCCTGGCATAGCAGTTCTTCAGACAATGTGCTGACGACAAGACATGAGTGGTTTGCACGCTGTGCAATCAGAGCCTGAAGCGAGGCATGAACATTCTCAACCTGAGCACACCCTGCATGACCAGGCATTTAAGTGCTAAGCACGAGCTGCAGTGAAGTAGACACCTCAAAAACCAAGAAAGGTCTCTGGCTCCTCCTGCTTCCTCTTCTGCTGCAGTCTCGGACTCCTCATCCACCTCTGGAGTGACAGTGCCACCTGCCACCCCGCAAACAGAGGCTCTTCCAGCAACACCACCACCTGGGTCACCAAGCATCTCCACAATGTCACACGGAAGCGTTCAGCTCTCTATCTCCCAAACACTGGAGAGGAAGAGGAAGTACCCCCCTACCCAGCCGCGATCCCTAGCCCTGAATGCCAGCATTTCTAAATTACTGGCCTTTGAAATGCTGTCATTCCGTCTGGTGGAGACGGATAGTTTTAAAGGCCTTATGGCGGTGGCTGTCCCACAGTACGTCGTGCCCAGCAGCCACTACTTTTCCAGGCGAGCCATCCCTTCCCTGCACAACCAAGTAGGGGACAAAATCAGGTGTGCACTGCGCAACGCCATCTGTGGCAAGGTGCACCTCACTACGGATACGTAGACCAGTAAGCACGGTCAGGGACGTTATATATCTCCATAACAGCACACTGGG
The DNA here is from genome assembly GCF_905171765.1 of Bufo bufo. Taxonomy (NCBI): domain Eukaryota; kingdom Metazoa; phylum Chordata; class Amphibia; order Anura; family Bufonidae; genus Bufo; species Bufo bufo. Next base: position 250,156,208 of record NC_053390.1, on the reverse strand, counting down.
TAAATGCAGTGGCGGCTGGGCCTGAGGCGGATAGCAGTTTGGCGCAAGTCCTTCCACCACCGAGGATTGCAGGGCGCTTCAGTTTGCCTCCTGTTGCTTCCTCCTCCTCTACAGCCCCCTCATCTGGTCAGCGTAACACCTTCACCACCAACTTCAGCACAGCCAGGGGTAAACGACAGCAGGCAGTTTTAAAACGTATCTGTTTGGGGGACAAACCCCACACCGCGCAGGAGCTGTGGACGTGCCTTGAACAACAGACCGATGAGTGGTTGGTGCAAGTGAGCCTCAAGCCCGGCCTGGTGGTGTGCGATAATGGGCGAAATCTCGTAGCAGCTCTGGGACTAGCCGGTTTGACGCACATCCCTTGCCTGACGCATGTGCTGAATTTGGTGGTGCACAGATTCCTTAAAAATGACCCCGATATGTCAGATGTCCTGCATAAAGTGCGGGCCGTCTGTGTGCGCTTTTGGAGTTCTCACCCTGCTGCTGCTCGCCTGTCAGCGCTGCAGCCTAACTTCGGCCTTCCTGCTCACCGCCTAATATGCGACGTGCCCACAAGGTGGAACTCCACCTTCCACATGCTGGCCAGACTGTGCGAGCAGCAGCAGGCGATAGTGGAGTTTCAGCTGCAGCACGCACGGGTGAGTCGCTCTGCGGAACAGCACCACTTCACCACCAATGACTGGGCCTCCATGTGAGACCTGTGTTCCTTGTTGCGCTGTTTCGAGTACTCCACCAACTATCCCACTTCTATGCCTCCTTGAAAAAACGCTGCTGGCGATGATGGAAGAGGATGTGGCACAGGAGGAGGAGGAGGAAGAGGGATCATTTCGTAGGGTTTCCGGCCAGTCATTCACAAGTGGCTCCGAGGGTGGGTTCCTGCACCCACAAACGCCAGGTACACAATTGTCCAGCCAGGGCACAGTTCTGGAGGATGACAAGGTGGAGGATGACATGGAGGAGGAGGAACCATGTTCACAGCAGGGTGGCACCCAGACCAGCTCATGGCCATCACTGGTGCGTGGCTGGGGGGAAACAGAGGACACAGACGATACACTGATACAGCTTTTTGTTGCCTCTGGGCAGCCTGGCAGACATGAGCGATCACATGCTGCAGTGTCTCCGCAACGAGAGCCGAGTTGCCCACATTCTAACTTGTGCTGATTACTGGGTGGCCACGCTGCTGAATCCCCGTTACAAGGACAATGTACCGTCCTTAATTCCCTCACTGGAGCATGATCGTAAGATGCTAGAGTGCAAGTGCACGCTGGTAGACGCGCTGCTGGTGGCATTCCCACCTGACAGCGGGGGCACAGTGGAAGCACAAGGCGAAGACAAAGGAAGAGGACGCCAACGCAGCTGGGGCACCGCCAGCCCCTCAGAAGGCAGGGTTTGCATGGCCGAAATGTGGAAAAGCTTTGTCAGCACGCCACAACAACCAGCACCACCAGCTGATATGGAACGTCTTAGCAGGAGGCAGCATTTCACCAACATGGTGGAGCAGTATGTGTGCACACGCCTACACGTACTGAATGACGGGTCTGCCCCCTTCAACTTCTGGGTCTCCAAATTGGGCACATGGCCTGAGCTTGCCCTTTACGCCTTGGAGGTGCTGGCCTGCCCTGCAGCCAGTGTATTATCTGAACGTGTGTTTAGCACGGCAGGGGGCGTCATCACAGACAAGCGCAGCCGCCTGTCCACAGCCAATGTGGACAAGCTCATGTTCATTAAAATGAACCAGGCATGGATCCGACAGGACTTGTCCGTACCTTGTGCAGAACAGACATGTATACTTGCCTTAACCAGCCATTGTTATACTGCAGCGCAATTGCTCATTCTTTTATTTTGGATATTTCACACTTTTTTGGAGTGTACCATAATAAAAATTTAAAAAATTAAAACAAAAACCAGTGTTGGCTACCTCGTCCTCCTCCACCGCCGCTTCCCCCTACACCGCTACGTCCACCGCCTCCTCAAACTCCTACTCCATATGGAACTCCACCTCATAAATCAAATTTTTATTTTTTTATTTGTACGTATTTTATTTTATGTCATTTCACTACTTTGGCAGTTACATTTTATGGTGAAATTCACAATTTTTGGGTGTGAAGTACCACTGCTATACCTAGTAGACAGGTTAAAAAAATAAATATATGGTCAGTTACATTTTCTGCTGAAATTCACCAATTTTTGGGTGTGATGTACCACTGCTATACCTAGTAGAAAGGTAAAAAAAAAAAATGTCAGTTACATTTTTGGTTGAAATTCACCAATTTTGGGGTGTGATGTACCACTGCTATACCTAGTAGACAGGTTAAAAAAAATAATAATTTGTCAGTTACATTTTCTGGTGAAACTCACAAATTTTTTGGTGTGATGTACTACTGCTATACCTAGTAGACAGGTTAAAAAAAAAAAATGTCAGTTACATTTTCTGCTGAAATTCACCAATTTTTGGGTCTGATGTACCACTGCTATATGTAACGGTCACGTCCACACACACACACAGGGGGAAGGATAGTGACCACTGCGCTCCACCCTCACCCCTGGCCCTGCCTACCTGCCTCACGAGTCCTGATGACAGGGGACAACTGGACGACAGTCCCTTACTTAGGATATGTGCAGGGAAGACAGACAAGACAAAATACGGAACGTGAACGGACCAGGTCAGAACCAAGAGAGCTACGCAGTACAAAGGGTTAAGCAAAGAATGGTCAGGAGAAGCCAGGGTCAAATACCAGGAGAGTAGAGAAGTACCAGAGGAGTCCGCAAAGAGTAGTCAGGTGGGAGCCGAGGTCACAGGAGGAGCAGGCAAAGGATCGTCAGGGAACAGGATCAGGTGAGTATTCAGTAGTCCAACAAATAGCCAGGAACCTAGAATTAACAGGCAACCTGTGGCCAGCAGGCTGCCTGTGTTTATAGTAGGTTTGAGGGTCATGTGACGTGGCCAGCGTCACATGACCGACAGAGAGACAAGTCGAGCACTGAGTGATCAGCTCGGCGCTCAAGGCAGACCTAGGAGAAGGGAGCCTCCCAGCTAGCAAAGCCACCCTGGGAACGAGGCCAAACACAGATCCTCGTTCCCGAAGCTAAGCAGCAGGTCTGCGGCTGATGGGAGACCGAGTGCGCCTTTGGCGCCCACGTGACAGTACCCCTACTTTTACGAGGGGCCACCGGACCCAAGACTTCAGGTGATGGCCTTTCAGGGTGTTCTAAATGAAATTTTCGAACAAGTCTAGGAGCATGAACCCAAGATCTCTCTTCGGGTCCATACCCCTTCCAGTGAATCAGGCACTGTAAGGAATTACGCACTCTCCTGACATCCACTATCTTAGACACCACATACTCGACAGCATCACTAACAAGAACCGGGGGAGGCGAGGCTTTCAAAGGTACAACAGGTTCAAAATACTTTTTAAGTAGAGATTTATGAAATACATTATGGATGTGGAACGACTCGGGCAGCTCCAACTTAAACGATACCGGATTAATCACCTCCGTGATCTTATACGGTCCAATAAAACGAGGAGCAAATTTTCTAGAAGCTACCTTGAGAGATAGATTCTTGGGGAACAACCATACTTTATCCCCAACCTGAAAGTTCACCCCCCTTGAACGTCTCCTATCGGCCTTGAGTTTTTGAGAACTTTGAGCCTTTTCTAGGTTCGATTGAACCCGGGCCCAAACTGTGCACAGTTCGGAGGAGAGTTTATCCGCTTCAGGGTTAGAGGAGGAGACGGACGACCCAGAATGAAAACGGGGATGAAAACCATGGTTACAAAAGAAAGGGGAGACCCCAGCAGAAGAATTGACATGGTTATTCAAAGCAAATTCAGCCAACGGAAGAAATTTGACCCATAATTGCTGGTCATCAGCAACATACAACCTCAAGAATTGTTCCACAGACTGATTAAGGCGTTCAGTCTGCCCATTACTCTCAGGATGGTAGGCGGAAGAAAAAGACAATGAAATTTTACATCTTTGACAGAAGGCCCTCCAGAATTTGGACACAAACTGCACACCCCTGTCAGAAACAATATTTTCCGGGATGCCATGTAAACGAACAACCTCTCTCACAAAAATAGACGCCAGGGTTTTTGCATTCGGAAGTTTAGACAGGGGAATGAAATGAACCATCTTGCTAAACCTATCGACCACTACCCAAACCACAGTCTTACCCTCCGCCAGCGGTAGGTCAGTTATAAAGTCCATCGAGATATGGGACCAGGGTCTACTGGGTATGGGTAGGGGTCGTAGGTTACCAGCAGGGTGAGTCCTAGGTGTCTTAGACCTGGCACAAACCTCACAGGCTGACACGTAGGACTTGACATCCCTGGTCAGAGTGGGCCACCAGTAAGATCTAGAAACCAGATCCTTAGAGCCCTCAAAACCCGGATGTCCACAAAAGGCAGAATCGTAACACTCCCCCAACAGCTGGAGACGAAATTGTATGGGAACAAACAACTTATCTGTTGGGGTGGATGCCGATGCCAGATGTTGTTCAGCCTTAATGCGAGCCGAGATATCCTGGGTTAGAGCCGCTAAGAAGATGTTTGCTGGTAGGATGGATTCAGGCGGTGCGTCAGTGGGTTGAAAAGCATGGAAGCTCCGAGATAATGCGTCTGCCTTCACATTTTTACTTCCCGGCCTGAACGTAATGGAGAAATCAAAACGGGTAAAAAACAGAGCCCATCGGGTTTGCCGGGGATTCAACCTCTTAGCAGACTCGAGAAACATTAGGTTTTTATGGTCAGTGACAACAGTTACCCGATGCCTTGCCCCCTCCAAAAAATGCCTCCACTCCTCAAATGCCCATTTAATAGCCAGCAGCTCCCTATTCCCTATGTCGTAGTTTCTCTCCGTGGGAGAGAATTTCCTGGAGAAGAAGGCACACGGTCTCAGGTTAGTGAGGCTAGCAGGACCTTGTAAAAGGACTGCTCCTGCGCCATCCTCGGACGCATCCACCTCCACAATAAAGGGTCTCTCCTGATCAGGCTGGATCAGAATTGGAGCGCTACTAAATGCCTTTTTTAATGTTTCAAATGAAGAAATGGCCTTGGTAGACCAATTCTCCAAATCCGCCCCTTTCTTAGTAAGGTCGGTCAATGATTTTGCAATTACAGAAAAATTCATGATAAATTTACAATAGTAATTAGCGAAACCCAAAAACCGTTGTAAGGCCTTTAAGGATGAAGGCCTTACCCATTCCTTAATTGCCAAAACCTTACCAGGATCCATCTTCAAGGTGTGAGGAGTCAGAACATGCCCTAGAAACAGTATCTCCTGTACACCAAAGACACATTTCTCTTGCTTAGCAGATAGCTGGTTCTCCCTCAACACCTCTAATTCTTGTTTGACCTGAGACACATGAGATTCGAAATCAGGAGAGAATATCAAAATGTCGTCAAGATAGACAATAATACATTTACCTAAGAACTCCCTAAGAATATCGTTCATTAAGTTTTGGAACACAGCTGGGGCATTGCGGAGTCCAAAAGGCATCACCTGATATTCAAAGTGTCCTATCGGAGTATTGAATGCTGTCTTCCAGTCGTCTCCCTCCTTGATTCAGATTAGATTGTATGCCCCTTTCAGGTCAATCTTGAAAAACCAGGTTGCCCCGAGAATCTGGTTAAATAAATCCGGAATCAATGGGAGAGAGTATCTATTTTGGACAGTGATTTTATTTAATCTCCGGTAATCAATACAAGGCCTAAGACCACCATCCTTCTTCTTAACAAAGAAAAACCCTGCTCCCATAGGAGAGACTGAAGGTCTAATATGCCCTTTAGCAAGGCTCTCCTTAATATAATCTTCCATAGCATTGCGTTCGGGTTTAGAAAGATTATAAATTCCCCCTTTAGGAAATTTGGCACCCTCTATTAGCTCTATGGCGCAATCATAAGGTCTATGGGGGGTAGAACCTCTGGAGTAGGGGATGAGAATACATCAGAATATTCCTTAATAACTGAGGGTAATGTATTAGACCTTACTGAAACCCCAGCCTGGACCACGGACAAGCATGAGTCACACTTAGGTCCCTATTTCACCAACTCTCCTTTGGACCAATCTATTGTGGGGTTATGTAAACGGAGCCAAGGCAACCCTAGTACCACCTCAACCGGTAGGTTCTCCAGGACTAAAAGAGAACATCTCTCAGAGTGGCACACACCCACGGTTAGAGAAATTTCAGAGGTACATGACCTCACCGTACCACCAATCAGGGGAGTAGCATCAATAGCCATGACATGGATAGGTGTAGGTAAAGCAAACATTGGAATACCCAATTTACTAGCATATTCGAAGTCAATAAAGCTGGCCGCTGAACCGGAATCAATAAAGGCTTACATTTAAAAAAATCAGGGTGTACCTGGTCTTTAGGTTGTCTTGCCTTAGGAGACTTGTCAGAGAGGACCCTCTTAGGACACTTGTTGATCCAATGGCCAGGATATCCACAGTAGAAGCACTCTCCGCGTCTGCGACGAAGATTACCCCGGGTCATGCCAACCTGCATGGGTTCCTCGGTGGAGACCTCAGTGTTGTCCCTGGAAAAGGCCTCCGGCTGGACCACCATCTGAGAACAGAACTGTCGTTCTTGTCGTCTCTCTCTAACTCGTCGGTCAAGTCGGACAACTAGGGTCATCATCTCCTCTAAGGTCTCTGGAATTTGATAACTGACTAATAGATTTTTTAAATTATCAGACAGACCAGAAATAAAAACTGACTCTTCAGGGCTGGTTCATTCCATCCTGAGGGGACATACCACTGTCTGAATTGGGTGCAATAGTCCTCCGCAGGGAGATGGCCCTGAACCAGGGCCCTATGAGCCGTCTCGGCTACCAGGGCCCTGTCTGGTTCGTCATAGAGGGTACCCAGGGCCTGAAAAAAAACCTCCACAGAAGTTAGACAACTGGCCCCAGGAGGTAACGAGAATGCCCAGTCCTGGGGATCACCCTGTAGTAGAGAAATGATAATACCCACGCGTTGGCTCTCGGGACCGGAGGACACGGGGCGCAAACGGAAGTAGAGTTTGCAACTCTCCTTAAAGGAGAGAAACCTCTTCCGGTCTCCAGAAAAGGGTTCTGGGAGCTTGATCTGGGGCTCAAAATGTGGACTGGAGGGCTGAGGAGTGGAAGAACCTTGCCCTAACTCAAAAGAACAGAGTTTCTCTCCTAGCTCCTGCACCATCTGTGTCAGGTTAGATACATGGTCAGTCAGGGTCACAAGAGGATTCATGATACAGTGGTTATTTGGCCTGTTAATCTGTAACGGTCACGTCCACACACACACAGGGGGAAGGATAGTGACCACTGCGCTCCACCCTCACCCCTGGCCCTGCCTACTTGCCTTAAGAGTCCTGATGACAGGGGAGAACTGGACGACAGTCCCTTACTTAGGATATGTGCAGGGAAGACAGACAAGACAAAATACGGAACGTGAACGGACCGGGTCAGAACCAAGAGAGCTACGCAGTACAAAGGGTTAAGCAAAGAATGGTCAGGAGAAGCCGGGGTCAAATACCAGGAGAGTAGAGAAGTACCAGAGGAGTCCGCAAAGAGTAGTCAGGTGGGAGCCGAGGTCACAATACCAGGAGGGATGCGCAGTACAGGAGGAGCAGGCAAAGGATCGTCAGGGAACAGGATCAGGTGAGTATTCAGTAGTCCAACAAATAGCCAGGAACCTAGAATTAACAGGAAACCTGTGGCCAGCAGGCTGCCTGTATTTATAGTGGGGTCTGAGGGTCATGTGACGTGGCCAGCGTCACATGACCGAGAGACAGACAAGTCGAGCACCGAGTGATCAGCTCGGCGCTCAAGGCAGACCTAGGAGCAGGAAGCCTCCCAGCTAGCAAAACCGCCCTGTGAACGAGGCCAAACACAGATCCTCGCTCCCGAAGCTAAGCAGCAGGTCTGCGGCTGATGGGAGACCGAGTGCGCCTTTGGCGCCCCGTGACACTATACCTATTAGACCGGTAAAAAAAAAAAAAAATTGTCAGTTACATTTTCTGGTGAAATTCACAAATTTTGGGGTGTGATGTACCACTGCTATACCTAGTAGACAGGTAAAAAAAAAAAAATTGTCAGTTACATTTTCGGGTGAAATTCACCAATTTTTGGGTGTGATGTACTACTGCTATACCTAGTAGACAGGTTAAAAAAAAAAATAATTGTCAGTTACATTTTCGGGTGAAATTAAACAATTTTTGGGTGTGATGTACCACTGCTATACCTATTAGACCGGTAAAAAAAAGAAAAAAATTGTCAGTTACATTTTCGGTTGAAATTAAAAAAAAATTGGTGCGATGTACCACTGCTATACCTATTAGACCGGTAAAAAAAAAAAATAATTTGCCAGTTACATTTTTGGTTAAAATGAAAACAATTTTTGGGTCTTATGTACCACTGCTATACCTAGTAGACAGGTAAAAAAAATATAATAATTGTCAGTTACATTTTCGGTTGAAATTAAACAATTTTTGGGTGTGATGTACCGCTGCTATACCTAGTAGACAGGTAAAAAAAAATTGTCAGTTACATTTTCGGGTGAAATTCACCAATTTTTGGGTGTGATGTACCACTGCTATACCTATTTGACCGGTAAATTTTTTTTAAAAAATTGTCAGTTACATTTTTGGTTGAAATTAAACAATTTTGGGGTGTGATGTACCACTGCTATACCTAGTAGACAGGTAAAAAAAAAAAATTGTCAGTTACATTTTCGGTAGAAATTCAACTATTTTTGGGTGTGAAGTACCACTGCTATACCTAGTAGACAGGTTAAAAAAATAATAATTTGTCAGTTACATTTTCTGGTGAAATTCACCAATTTTTGGGTGTGATGTACTACTGCTATACCTAGTAGATAGGTTAAAAAAAAAATTGTTAGTTACATTTTCTGCTCAAATTCACAAATTTTTGGGTGTGATGTACCACTGCTATACCTATTAGACCGGTTATAAAAAAATAAAAAAATGCCAGTTACATTTTCGGTTGAAATGAAAATAATTTTGGGTGTGATGTACCACTGATATACCTATTAGACCGGTAAAAAAAAATATAAAAATTGCCAGTTACATTTTCGGTTAAAATTAAAACAATTTTTGGGTGTGATGTACCACTGCTATACCTAGTAGACAGGCAAAAAAATAATAATTGTCAGTTACATTTTCGGTTGAAATGCAACAATTTTTGGGGGTGATGTACCACTGCTATACCTAGTAGACAGGTAAAAAAAAAAACTTTTCCCACATTTGTGCTTCTGTAATTTGTCCCACATTTGCGCCTCAATAACTTTTGCCATATTTCTGCTCGTTCCCAAAGAAAATGATAAATTTATCTCCCTTAAATGTGGTCTCTCTTTCTCACACTCCCTCTCCGGCGTGGAACCCTGATTCGTGGATAACTGTGATCAACATGGTAGGCTCAGAAAAGAACATCGAAAGTTGATAGAGAAGATATCCAAATGGATGGTGGATGTCACTGGGGCACCTCTACATAGGTGACAGGAACCTAAATTTAAAAAAATCGTCAATTACATTGTCAGGTGACATTTTTCAAATTTTGCCGGATAGAAAACCCCTGCTCTGCATAGTTGACAGGGAATACAATTTAAGAAATTCTTCATTAATTGATGCGCGCCACATCCTTTCATTCAATGCTTAAACTTTAACAAGTTGTACCACATTTGCGCTTCAATAATTTGTCCCACATTTGCGCTTTACTCATTTGGCCCACATTTGCGCTTCAATAATTTGTCCCACATTTGCGCTTTACTAATTTGTCCCACATTTGCGCTTCAATAATTTGTCCCACATTTCCGCTTTACTAATTTGTACAACATTTGCGCTTCAATAACTTTTCCCACATTTGCGCTTCTGTAATTTGTCCCACATTTGTGCCTCTATAACTTTTCCCATATTTCCGCTCGATCCCAATTTTTTTTTATAAATTTAGCTCCCTTAAATGTGGTCTCTCTTTCTCACGCTCCCTCTCCGGCGTGGAACCCTGATTCACCGATAACCGTGATCAACATGGTAGGCTCAGAAAAGAACATCGAAAGTTGATAGAGAAGATATCCAAATGGATGATGGATGTCACTGTGGCACCTCTACATAGGTGACAGGAACATCAATTTAAAAGAATCGTCAATTACATTGTCAGGTGACATTTTTTAAATTGTGCCGGATAGAAACCCCTGCTCTGCATAGTTGACAGGGAATACAATTTAAGAAATTCTTCATTAATTGATGCACGCCACATCCTTTCATTCAATGCTTAAACTTTAAAAAGTTATCCCACTTTTACGCTTTAATACTTTGTCCCATATTTCCGCTCTATAATTTTAAATTTGAAAAAATGTATCCTCCCCTGGATGTGGTCTCTCTTTTTCACGCTCCCTCACCAGCGTGGAACCTTGATTCGCCGATAACCAGGATCAGCATTGTAGGCTCAGAAAAGAACATCGAAAGTTGATAGGGAAGATATCCAAATGGATGGTAGACGTCACAGGGACGTGCGATCAGGCAGAAGTTAGCTAAAGTCAACAAAGCGGCAGCAGGGCCTCTCCTGGCTAACGTTTACAAATCCAAAATACCCCAGTGACATTCCCTATAATTTTTTTTATTAATCATTCCAATAACAGGGCATCTTAAGAGTCCTGTATTGTTATTTATCGTCACTACCTCCCAGAGTCGGGAGTGGGTAATTGCTGCGCGCCCCCTCCTTAACTTGGAAGCTTATGCTTCAATACTTTGTCCCACATTTCCGCTCAATTACATTTAATTTCATCCATTCACCTCCCTTGCATGTGGTATCCTTTTCTCAGGCTTCCTCTCCGGCGTGGAACCCTGATTCCCCGCCACCTGTGATCACCATGGTAGGCGCATAAAAGAACATCGAAAGTTGATAGAGCAGATATCAAATTGGATCATGAAAATCACGGGGACGTGCGACATGGTGGGGCAGTAAGTGTGCACACGCGTACATGAACTGACTGACAGGGGTCAGCCCCTGCAACTTCTGGGTCTCCAAATTGGGCACATGGCCTGAGCTTGCCCTTTACCCCTTGGAGGTGCTGACCTGCCCTGCAGCCAGTGTATTGTCTGAACGTGTGTTTAGCACGACTGGAGTGGGTTATCACAGGTTATATTTTCCAATGTTTTGGGGTGTACCCTAATTTAAAAAAAAAAATTTAAATTTAAAACCAAAAAGCAGTGTAGGCTACCTCCTCCACCGCCGCTTCCACATCCACCGCCTCCTCAACCTCCTACTCCATATGGACCTCGTCCTCCTAGATCAAGATTATTATTTTTTATTTTTACGTATTTTATGTTATTTAAAGTCATTTCCCTATCCACATTTGATTGCAGAGCACTTGCCTCTAGCCCTTTCCATGACATTTTTACAGCCATTTCAGTGCTCCAAAGTTCGGGTCCCCATGGACTTCAATGGGGTTCGGGTTCGAGGTCAAGTTCGGGTCCTGAACTCGAACTTTGTTCTGAAGTTCGGCCGAACCCGTCGAACCCGAACATCCAGGTGTCCGCTCAACTCTACCCCTGACTTCTCTACTCCAGAGGAAAGCGGCTGAACATAAAGGCTTTTATGGTGTATTGAATACACTGTATTCCCATGCACTCCTTCCACCACAAAAAAAGGGTATATGGTTCAATCTTCCTTTTCTCGTCCTCCTCCTCCATCATATCAACATGCTTATTAGGCAGCTCTCGCTCCTAATGTTTTAGAGGGTCAGCTCAGCAGCAGGCCCTCGCCCTTAATGTTTTAGTTGGTCAGATCAGCAGCAGGCCCTCGCCTCTAATGTTTTAGAGGGTCAGCTCAGCAGCAGACCCTCACCCCTAATGTTTTAGAGGGTCACCAACAGGCCCTCGCCCATAATGTTTTAGATGGTCAGATCAGCAGCAGGCCCTCGCCCCTAATGTTTTAGATGGTCAGATCAGTAGCAGGCACTCGTTCCTAATGTTTTAGATGGTCAGATCAGCAGCAGGCACTCGCCCCTAATGTTTTAGAGGGTCAGCTCAGCAGCAGGCCCTCGCAGCTAATGTTTTAGATGGTCAGATCAGCAGCAGGCCCTCGCCCCTAATGTTTTAGAGGGTCAGCTCAGCAGCAGACCCTCACCCCTGATGTTTTAGATGACCAGATCAGCAGCAGGCCCTCGCCCCAAATGTTTTAGAGGGTCAGCTCAGCAGCAGACCTTCACCCCTAATGTTTTAGATGGTCAGATCAGCAGCAGGCCCTCGCCCCTAATGTTTTAGATGGTCAGATCAGCAGCAGGCCCTCGACCCTAATGTTTTTGAGGGTCACCAGCAGGCCATCAATCATAATTTTTCAAGGTTGTGTATGATGTCCTCCTTTATGTGTAACAAAGGGTGCATGGCTTTATGAGTGTAGTCCCACTACCTGAACAATTGTACCACAATGTGAATGAGGCCCTCCTTTATGTGATATACAGGTTGTATCGGAGTACTTCTTCTTTGTAATTATTGGCAGCACTTACACTTTATATACAAGCAAATATACAGGAGAGAATGTTTCCTAACAATTTTTCCTCTAAAATCGATTTTATCTTCGGTTTTGTGCGTATTATTGTCAGTCTGTAAAAGTGGCGTACTACCGAACCATTTCAGTGTTTTTTCCACCAAATATTGATTGAGGCCTGCGATACACCGGCTTCCACAAAATACTGATTGAGGGGTTCTATATACCTGCTTCTACCAAATATTGATTCAGGGGTTCTATATACCTGTTTTGGGGTGTACCCTAATTAAAAAAAAATAATTAAAATTTAAAACCAAAAAGCAGTGTAGGCTACCTCCTCCACCGCCGCTTCCACATCCACCGCCTCCTCAACCTCCTACTCCATATGGACCTCGTCCTCCTAGATCAAGATTATTATTTTTTATTTTTACGTATTTTATGTTATTTAAAGTCATTTCCCTATCCACATTTGATTGCAGAGCACTTGCCTCTAGCCCTTTCCATGACATTTTTACAGCCATTTTAGTGCTCCAAAGTTCGGGTCCCCATAGACTTCAATGGGGTTCGGGGTCAAGTTCGGGTCCTGAACTCGAACTTTTTTTTGAAGTTCTGCCGAACCCGTCGAACCCGAACATCCAGGTGTCCGCTCAACTCTACCCCTGACTTCTCTACTCCAGAGGAAAGCGGCTGAACATAAAGGCTTTTATGGTGTATTGAATACACTGTATTCCCATGCACTCCTTCCACCACAAAAAAGGGTATATGGTTCAATCTTCCTTTTCTCGTCCTCCTCCTCCATCATATCAACATGCTTATTAGGCAGCCCTCGCCTCTAATGTTTTAGAGGGTCAGCTCAGCAGCAGACCCTCACCCCTAATGTTTTAGAGGGTCACCAACAGGCCCTCGCCCATAATGTTTTAGATGGTCAGATCAGCAGCAGGCCCTCGCCCCTAATGTTTTAGATGGTCAGATCAGTAGCAGGCACTCGCTCCTAATGTTTTAGATGGTCAGATCAGCAGCAGGCACTCGCCCCTAATGTTTTAGAGGGTCAGCTCAGCAGCAGGCCCTCGCACCTAATGTTTTAGATGGTCAGATCAGCAGCAGGCCCTCGCCCCTAATGTTTTAGAGGGTCAGCTCAGCAGCAGACCCTCACCCCTGATGTTTTAGATGACCAGATCAGCAGCAGGCCCTCGCCCCAAATGTTTTAGAGGGTCAGCTCAGCAGCAGACCTTCACCCCTAATGTTTTAGATGGTCAGATCAGCAGCAGGCCCTCGCCCCTAATGTTTTAGATGGTCAGATCAGCAGCAGGCCCTCGCCCCTAATGTTTTTGAGGGTCACCAGCAGCAGACCCTCACCCCTGATGTTTTAGATGACCAGATCAGCAGCAGGCCCTCGCCCCAAATGTTTTAGAGGGTCAGCTCAGCAGCAGACCTTCACCCCTAATGTTTTAGATGGTCAGATCAGCAGCAGGCCCTCGCCCCTAATGTTTTAGATGGTCAGATCAGCAGCAGGCCCTCGCCCCTAATGTTTTAGATGGTCAGATCAGCAGCAGGCCCTCGCCCCTAATGTTTTTGAGGGTCACCAGCAGGCCATAAATCATAATTTTTCAAGGTTGTGTATGATGTCCTCCTTTATGTGTAATAAAGGGTGCATGGCTTTATGAGTGTAGTCCCACTACCTGAACAATTGTACCACAATGTGAATGAGGCCCTCCTTTATGTGATATACAGGTTGTATCGGAGTGCTTCTTCTTTGTAATTATTGGCAGCACTTACACTTTATATACAAGCAAATATACAGGAAAGAATGTTTCCTAACAATTTTTCCTCTAAAATAGATTTTATCTTCGGTTTTGTGCGTATTATTGTCAGTCTGTAAAAGTGGCGTACTACCGAACCATTTCAGTGTTTTTTCCACCAAATATTGATTGAGGCCTGCGATACACCGGCTTCCACAAAATACTGATTGAGGGGTTCTATATATCTGTTTCCACCAAATATTGATTCAGGGGTTCTATATACCTGTTTCCACAAAATACTGATTAAGGGGTTCTATAAACCTGCCTCCACAAAATATTGATTGAGGGGTGCGATATGCCTGCTTCCACAAAATACTGATTAAGGGGTGCGATATACCTGCTTCCACAAAATACTGATTGAGGGGTGTGATATACCTGCTTCCACCAAATATTGATTCAGGGATTCTATATACCGTATTTTTCGCCCCATAAGACAGACTTTTCCCCCCCAAAAGTGGGGGAAAAATGCCCCTGCATCTTATGGGGCGAATGCTGGCAATTTACATCGCAGTCTGCGATGCTGCAGCATCGCAGACTGCGATGTATTAGTGAGGAGGGAGGAGGGGCTGTAGTAGGCGGGGAGAGCGGCGGGCAGTGCAGGCACTGTACTCTGGCCCCGCCGCTCAGTATGTACTGTATTATACGTAGTGTTTATCATCATATCTAAACTGAATAATGATGCGCTCCCCCTGCTCCCCATGTGTACTGTACTTACTGGTACCTGTCACGCTCCTGTAGTAAGCACTAGCAGCTAGCAGGCAGGCCGGGCGGCCGTAACTCACTGAGGTCACGTGCCTGCTCCGCCTACTTTATGAATGAAGCAGGAGGAGCAGGCACGTGACCTTAGTGAGTTACGGCCGCACGCCCAGCCTGCCTGCTAGCTGCTAGTGCTTACTACAGGAGCGTGACATGTACCGGTAAGTGCGGTACACATGGGGAGCAGGGGGAGCGCATCATTACTCAGTTTAGATATGATGATTAACACTACATATAATACAGTACATACTGAGTGGCGGGGCCAGAGTACAGTGCCTGCACTGCCCGCCGCTCTCCCCGCCTTATCCAGACCCTCCCTAGGAATCTGTGGATGGGATAATGTTGGGGGGGGGTCTGTGGATGGCATTATGATGGGGGGATCTGTGGATGGGACTGTTATGGGGGGGATCTGTGGATGACACATATAGCAGTGTCATCCATAGATCCACCACCCCATAACAGTGTCATCCACAGATCCCCCCATCATACTGCCATCCACAGATCCCCCCCACCATCATAATGCCATCCACAGATCCCCCCACCATCATAATGCCATCCACAGACCCCCCCCATCATAATGCCATCCACAGACCCCCCCATCATAATGCCATCCACAGCTCCCCCCATAACAGTGCCATCCACAAATCCCCCACCCCATAACAGTGCATCATCCACAGATCCCCCATAATAGTGTCATGCACAGACCGCCATTAGTTCAAACCCACCAAAAGCACACCTTTTGGTTCAAAATATATTTTTTCTTATTTTCCTCCTCAAAAACCTAGGTGCGTCTTATGGGCGGTGTGTCTTATAGGGCGAAAAATACGGTACCTGTTTCCACAAAATACTGATTTAGCGGTGCGATATACCTGCTTCTACAAAATACTGATTAAGGGGTTCTATATACCTGCTTCCACAAAATACTGATTGAGGGGTGCGACATACCTGCTTCCACAAAATACTGATTAAGGGGTTTGATATACCTGCTTCCACAAAAATACAGATTAAGGGGTGCAATATATCTGCTTCCACCAATTATTGATTCAGGTGTTCTATATACCTGTTTCCACAAAATACTGATTATGGGTTTTGATATACCTGCTTCCACAAAATACACATTAAGGGGTGCAATATACCTGCTTCTACCAAATATTGATTCAGGTGTTCTATACACCTGTTTCCACAAAATACTGATTGAGGGGTGCGATATTCCTGCTTCCACAAAATACTGATTGAGGGGTGCGAAATACCTCCTTCCACAAAATACTGATTAAGGGGTATGATATACCTGCTTCCACAAAATACTGATTGAGGGGTGCGACATACCTGTTTCCACCAAATATTGATTCAGGTGTTCTATATATCTGTTTCCACAAAATACTGATTGAGGGGTGCAATATACCTGTTTCCACCAAATATTGATTCAGGTGTTCTATATACCTGTTTCCACAAAATACTGATTGAGGGGTGGGATATACCTGCATCTACAAAATACTGATTAAGGGGTTCTATATACCTGCTTCCACAAAAAAATTATTGAGGGGTGCGATATACCTGCTTCCACCAAATACCTGCGATACACCGGCTTCCACAAAATACTGATTGAGGGGTGCGATATACCTGCTTCCACAAAATACTGATTGAGGGTTGCGATATACCTGCTTCCACCAAATATTGATTGAGGCCTGCGATACACCTGCTTCCACAAAATACTGATTGAGGGGTGCGATATACCTGCTTCCACAAAATACTGATTGAGGGGTGCGATATACCTGATTCCATCAAATATTGATTGAGGCCTGCGATACACCGACTTCCACAAAATACTGATTGAAGGGTGCGATATACCTGCTTCCACCAAATATTGATTCAGGGGTTCTATATACCTGTTTCCACAAAATACTGATTGAGGGGTGCGATATACCTGCTTCTACAAAATACTGATTAAGGGGTTCTATATACCTGCTTCCACAAAATACTGATTGAGGGGTGCGATATACCTGCTTCCACAAAATACTGATTGAGGGCTGCGATATTCCTGCTTCCCCAAAATATTGATTATGGGGTTTGATATACCTGCTTCCACAAAATACTGATTGAGGGGTGCGATATACCTGTTTCTACCAAATATTGATTCAGGTGTTCTATATACCTGTTTCCACAAAATACTGATTGAGGGGTACGATATACCTGCTTCCACCAAATATTGATTCAGGGGTTCTATATACCTGTTGTCACGATGGTGTCAAGAGCCACGTCTGACTCCGTTATACTCGGGGTCAGGAAGTCGCAGCGGGTGGCTGCGCGCTCTATGTCTAAAGATCACGCTGCTTCTTAATGATAGCTTTCTGTGTTTGCCTTGCAATCCTTTTTGTCTCAATCAGAGATCCGTAGCTTCTTCTCATCAGCTGTTTCTTGTCTGTCACTCCCAACCTCCTTATATTCTCCATCCCACTTCTCTGGTTGCCAGATATAGAGCTTCCTGCCTGGACTTCTATACTGACCCACTGGAGCTGTGTAGCTGTGATTCCTGGTTGTTGTTCCAGAGCGTTACCCTCCGGATCCCTGTTGGGCTTTTGTTGTCCACTGTTGTCGCCCACCTGGGATTATATGTTTTGTCTGTATTGTCTGTCCTCTCCTTGGTGTTTTCCTTTAGTGTTAGTGGTGCGGACTAGTGTTCCCACTGCCCTATTCACTACCTAGGGCTCATCTTAGGGAAAGCCAGGGTTTTAGGCACGTGATCGGCGTACGGGTGAGGAACCCGTCTAGGGACGTCAGGTGCCAGCCTCAAGGTGAGTTAGGGGTCACCACCTTTCCCTCTCCCTTGGACAGGGCCTTCACTTTTCCCTACCTTTGCGTCACGTATGTGATCGGCACGCCGGTCGTGATACCTGTTTCCACAAAATACTGATTGAGGGGTGCGATATACCTGCTTCTACAAAATACTGATTAAGGGGTTCTATATACCTGCTTCCACAAAATACTGATTGAGGGGTGCGATATACCTGCTTCCACAAAATACTGATTGAGGGCTGCGATATACCTGCTTCCACAAAATATTGATTCAGGTGTTCTATATACCTGTTTCCACAAAATACTGATTGAGGGGTGGGATATACCTGCGTCTACAAAATACTGATTAAGGGGTTCTATATACCTGCTTCCACAAAAAAATGATTGAGGGGTGCGATATACCTGCTTCCACCAAATACCTGCGATACACCGGCTTCCACAAAATACTGATTGAGGGGTGCAATATACCTGCTTCCACAAAATACTGATTGAGGGTTGCGATATACCTGCTTCCACCAAATATTGATTGAGGCCTGCGATACACCGGCTTCCACAAAATACTGATTGAGGGGTGCGATATACCTGCTTCCACAAAATACTGATTGAGGGGTGCGATATACCTGCTTCCATCAAATATTGAGGCCTGCGATAAACCGGCTTCCACAAAATACTGATTGAGGGGTGCGATATACCTGCTTCCACCAAATATTGATTCAGGGGTTCTATATACCTGCTTCCACAAAATATTGATTGAGGGGTGCGATATACCTGCTTCCACAAAATACAGATTGAGGGGTGCGATATACCTGCTTCCACCAAATATTGATTGAGGCCTGCGATACACCAGCTTCCACAAAATACTGATTGAGGGGTGCGATATACCTGCTTCCACCAAATATTGATTGAGGGGTTCTATATACCTGTTTCCACAAAATACTGATTGAGGGGTGCGATATACCTGCTTCTACAAAATACTGATTAAGGGGTTCTATATACCTGCTTCCACAAAATATTGATTGAGGGGTGCGATATACCTGCTTCCACAAAATACTGGGGTTTGATATATTTTTCGCCCTATAAGACGCAGCGACCCATAAGACACACCTAGGTTTTTGAGGAGGAAAATAAGAAAAAAAAAATTTTTGAACCAAAAGGTGTGCTTTTGGTGGGTTTTGAACTAATGGTGGTCTGTGGATGACACTATTATGGGGGATCTGTGGATGACACACTGTTATTGGGGTCTGTGGATGACACACTGTTATGGGGGCATCTGTGGATGACACTGTTATGGGGGCATCTGTGGATGACACTGTTATGGAGGCATCTGGGGATGACACTGTTATGGGGGCATCTGGGGATGGCACTGTTATGGGGGCATCTGGGGTTGGCACTGTTATGGGGGCATCTGGGGATGGCACTGTTATGGGGGCATCTGGGGATGGAACTATTATGGGGCCTTCTGGGAATGGCACTGTTATGGGGGCATCTGGGAATGACATGACACTGCTATGGGGGGGATCTGTGGATGACACATAGCATCTTATGTTATCGGTCACCCACAGATCCCCCCCATAACAGTGTCCCTGTGTAGTGAATGACCCCCAATACAGGGACTGGGGGCCGGGATCTTGTTTTGTAATGGCAGCGGGGCCCGGTGCAGTAACTGTATTCTACTACACAGGGCCCCGCTCACTGTAGTAATCATATAGGCAATGTTAATTCATCTCCAATCCAGGTTGTAGTACGGTACTTACTACTAACTTCCATAGCAGGCAGGAGGCCGGGCGAGCGGGCGGGAGGCGGCAGCGTAACTCACTACGTCACGTGCAGCCTGATTCATTCATAAAGTGGGAGGAGCAGGCGCGTGACGTAGTGAGTTACGCTGCCAGCTCCCGCCTGCTCGGCCTCCTGCCTGCTATGGAAGTTAGTAGTAAGTACCGTACTACAGCCTGGATTGGAGATGAATTAACATTGCCTATATGATTACTACAGTGAGCGGGGCCCGGTGTAGTAGAATACAGTTACTGCACCGGGCCCCGCTGCCATTACAAAACAAGATGCCGGCCCCCAGTCCCTCCCGCTGATACACATGCCGACCGCCCTGTTTAGCAGCGCGGCAGCGATGTATCAGTGTAAAATTGCAGCATTCGCCCCATAAGACGCAGTGCTGTTTCCCCCACTTTTGGGGGGGAAGAGATGCATCTTATAGGGCGAAAAATACGGTGCCTGTTTCCACAAAATACTGATTAAGGGGTTTGATATACCTGCTTCCACAAAAACAGATTGAGGGGTACGATGTACCTGCTTCCACAAAATACTGATTAAGGGGTTTGATATACCTGCTTCAACAAAATACAGATTGAGGGGTGTGATATACTAGCTTCCACAAAATACTGATTAAGGGGTTTGATATACCTGCTTCCACCAAATATTGATTCATGTGTTCTTTATACCGGTTTCCACAAAATACCGATTGAGGGGTGGGATTTACCTGCTTCTACAAAATACTGATTAAGGGGTTCTATATACCTGCTTCCACAAAATATTGATTGAGGGGTGCGATATACCTGCTTCCACAAAATATTGATTGAAGCCTGCGATACACCGGCTTCCACAAAATACAGATTGAGGGGTGCGATATACTTGCTTCCACCAAATATTGATTGAGGCCTGCGATACACCGGCTTCCACAAAATACTGATTGAGGGGTGCGATATATCTGCTTCTACAAAATACTGATTGAGGGGTTTGATATACCTGTTTCCACAAAATACTGATTGAGGGGTGCGATATACCTGCTTCTACAAAATACTGATTAAGCGGTTCTGCTCTTCTCTACGGACTTTGGCACATGGTCAATTTGAAAATGACAGGCAGAGGAAGAGGCAGGCCGTTCCGCAGGGGTGGTAGGGGTTGGGCAGGTTCACCAGGCCGGAGCCTAAGTGGGAAGTTGGAGAAGGCGCGTGCGATTACGTCAAAGGACACACCAGAGTTGGTTGAGTGGCTCACTCAGCCTTCCGCTTCTGCACCCTCAGCCTCTGTATCTGCACCCTCCTCACTCTCTGCTGTGTGCACCCCCAAAGACACAACCACCACCACCACCACAGCCCCTCCACTCGAGTCAAAGGAATTATTTTCCCATCCATTCCCAGACCTTACAGATGCGCAGCCATTCTTGGCATTGGATGAGGAAGAGGAGGTAGCAACGGCCGCCAACCAGCGGTCTGACAGTACCCAGATCAGCCCAAGGAGGGAAGTCCCTGCTGTTGCTGTCTACACCGAGATCTCTAATGTCAGTGGTGATGATGATGTGTCTATGGACGTCACGTGGGTGCCCACAAGAGAGGAAGAGGAGGGAGTTCAGAGGGAGAGACGGAGCAGCAGATAGGGAGGAGAAGCAGGCAGAGCTCTCAGTGCACCTTTGCAGACTGCAAATGTATCTGGAGCGAGCCATCCACCATGCATGGTCACATCTTGCGCTCCCAGAACGCCGGCACATGGCTCCGCAGTGTGGACTTTTTTTTTTAACGTGTCAGCTGCTGACAATAGTGTTTCCATCTTAAAGGGACACTGACAGGCCAAAACAGCATATATAGTTAGATATATCACATTACAGGTCTTATAGAGTCTTTTAAAAGCATATAACTATCCCCCCTGTCCACCTTATAAAGAGCGAAATATAAAGTTTTATAACCTGCTTCTCTGGTCAGCAATCTGCCCAAGGGGCGGCGTTTCATGTGAAAATGCGCCCAGCCAGCCTTCCCAACTGCCGTTCTTAAGCCCCGTCCAGCTCATCATTATTCACTTCGCTGGGCGGCGGCTAGAACTCTCCCCAGTCCCGATCCTGCGCCTGCGCAATTCAATCCTCCGGGCATCGTTCATGCCCAATCTTCTGCGCCTGCGCCCCGCCGTGCCGTTAGATCGCGCCTGCGTACACACACCAGCCTGCGTCTTCGAGACAGCTGCAGCCTCAGCCATGCACTGTTCAGAGCAGCGCTTCAGAGCGCTGCTCACTCACATCATATAAGGGGTTAATTATAGTGCGTCCGACGGCACGGCGGGGCGCAGGCGCAGAAGATTGGGCATGAACGATGCCCGGAGGATTGAATTGCGCAGGCGCAGGATCGGGACTGGGGAGAGTTCTAGCCGCCGCCCAGCGAAGTGAATAATGATGAGCTGGGCGGGGCTTAAGAACGGCAGTTGGGAAGGCTGGCTGGGCGCATTTTCACATGAAACGCCGCCCCTTGGGCAGATTGCTGAACGGAGAAGCAGGTTATAAAACTTTATATTTCGCTCTTTATAAGGTGGACAGGGGGGATAGTTATATGCTTTTAAAAGACTCTATAAGACCTGTAATGTGATATATCTAACTATATATGCTGTTTTGGCCTGTCAGTGTCCCTTTAAGCCTGTGCTGTCAACGCATAATCACTTGTTCTTTTCAGTCAGGTGAATGTCCAATGTTTGGGGCCTGTACTCCACTGGCCTGCAGTAAAATTGTTATCCACTGACCGCCTAATATACCTCCAGCCACATAATCACTTGTTCTTTTCTGTCAGGTAAATGCCTAACTTTTGGGGCCCGTACCCCCTGTGGCCTAAAATTAAAGGGAATCTGTCACCCATTTTGAGCCTATAATACTGTTAACATAGCAACGTGCAATAAAGTACCTTCATTCCTGCATGTGTCCTCTTTCTTTTTTATTCAACTTTTCATTCAGATGAAAAAGCGATTTTTCTTAAATGTGCAAATTAAGTCTCAAGGTGCCCAGAGGGGCGTTATTACTCTGCTCTAGTGCCCAGCCCGCCTTTCTTCCAAGCCCAGTACGCCTCCTAAGAAATAAATGTACTCCCACATAGGGGTGGGCGATATAGGTGATATAAATTTGTGCCACGATATGGATTTTATGCATATCGCCTATATCGCCGGACCGCGATATGACCACGGAGCTACCCGGAAGTGATGTAGCTGCACCGGAAGTCACGTGGACGCGTTGGAATCAGCTGGAGGAGGGGGTATGCGCGCTGCGCAAGCGCATTCGGCTATAGTATAGTAATCTGGCAGAACACCCCCTCCTCCAGCTGATTCCAACGCGTCCACGTGACTTCCGATGCAGCTACATCACTTCCGGGTATAGACTTTTGTTCGGGTATAGAAAAGTGGCAGAACACTGGCCATATCCGGCCCCTATGACTGCACGCTGCGATCCGCCGCAATTAACCCCTCAGTTGAGGGGTTAATCGCCCGGATCACAGCGTCCTGTCAGAGGTCGGGTGTCAGGAATGTTCTTCAGTCTCTGCATTGGTGGTAGTGGGCAGTTCCGATCGGAGTCCCAGCAGTGTAATGCTGGGGCTCAGATCGGTTACCATGGCAGCCAGGAGTCACGCTACTGAAGTCCTGGCTGCCATGGTATGTTAGTGAGCAGTGGCCGTCGGTCGCTCCTTCTTCTGTCTGTGCGGCGCATTGCTAATGCTTATAGCATTAGCAATGCGCCGCACAGACCTATGAGAAGAAGGAGCGCCCGGTGGCCACGGTGCACGTGAGTATAATGCTGCTCACTAACATACCATGGCAACCAGGACTTCAGTAGCGTGACTCCTGGCTGCCATGGTAACCGATCGGAGCCCCAGCATTACACTGCTGGGACTCCGATTTGAACTGCCCACTGCCACCAATGATGGGGGGGGAGGGGGACCCTTTGGCCACTGCCACCAATGATTAATACTGGGGAGGGAGGGTGGGTTTGAGTTACCAGAGGGGGCTGATAAGAAGGAAAGGCTGGGGGGCTGATCAGTGGCTGGGGGGTGGATCAGAGGCTGGGGGGCGGATCAGAGGCTGGGGGGCTGGGGGGTGGATCAGAGGCTGGGGGGCACATGAGAGGCTGGGGGGCACATTAGTGGCTGGGGGGCGGATCAGAGGCTGGGGGGCAGATCAGAGGCTAGGGGGCACATGAGAGGCTGGGGGGCACATGAGAGGCTGGCTGCCATGGTCAGCTCCCTGCTGTTGTGTGCACAAAGCACAGGGCAGCAGGGAGAGTGTAAAGTCCTATTCACCCTAATAGAGCTCTATTAGGGTGAATATGACAAGGGTTCTAGCCCTTAAGGAGGCTAATAGTTATTAAATAAAAAGTAAAACCTCCCCCCCAATATAGAAAACAATATATCGCAATATATATCGCATATCGCACATGCTTAAAATTATATTGCAATATAGATTTTTGCCCATATCGCCCACCCCTACGTCTCACATCGGAGCCGAACAGCGCCGCCCCCTCCACTACGTCATTTAATTTATTCACTGCACCGTCCTTGCTTCCTCCTCTCTTGGCCTCCGATACGATACTCCTGCTCCTGAGGGCAACAGCCTCAATAGTGTCACTAGGCATGCGCCGAGCCAGTGACGTAATCAGAGCTCTGTTGCCCTCAGGAGCAGGAGTATTGTACAGGCGCAGGCACTTAGCGATACTGCGCCTGCGCGGGATTACGGAGGCCAAGAGAGGAGGGAGCAAGGACGGTGCAGTGAATAAATTAAATGACGTAGTGGAGGGGGCGGCGCTGTTCGGCTCCAATGTGTGAGTACATTTATTTATGTGGAGGCGTGCTGGGCTTGGAAGAAAGGCGGGCTGGGCACTAGAGCAGAGTAATAACGCCCCTCTGGGCACCTTGAGACTTAATTTGCATATTAGAAAAATCGCTTTTTCATCTGAATGAAAAGTTGAATAAAAGAAAGAGGACACATGCAGGAATGAAGGTACTTTATTGCACGTTGCTATGTTAACAGTATTATAGGCTCAAAATAGGTGACAGATTCCCTTTAAATTTTTCTAGGCTCCAGCAGGGCACATCGCATAAAAATGGCCCCTGATTAAAAAATAAATATTTTTTTGTGGGAATTTTTGCTATTGATCCCCCTCTGGTATGTCACCGTCCATGTTGTGGGACGATTTGTGCACTTCTAGTATTTGGTGGCTGCAAATATGACCTGAAGGTTTTTCAGGTTCGCCTGCCATTAAAGTGAATGTGGCTTGCCGTGAACACGCGGTTCGTGAACATTTGATCACGAAATGTCCTGGCCGATGTTCGTCCATCACTAGTCTAGGATAGTGATAATAACGGAAGCATTACCGGTGGTCTTGGATAGTGATAATTCTAGTGGTCTAGGGTGACTGCATCAAAGTGGTTGTCCATGATCTACAATACAGATGTGGCACAATTGCTGGAAAGAAGAGCCCACTTTTTCTAACCCTGTACAGCTCCTTGACTTATAAGTATTAATGCCAAAATAGTAGAGTGTATAGGAAGTGGGCAATCCCTGTTTTATCATGACTAGTGAAGTAATAGGGATATATGCGGGCACACCCGGTGTGGTATCAGGGCATAAATACCATACATGAGGAACGTGCTCGGAGTCGGCTGAATGTTGTCAGCTCCCCCCTCCGTTGCTCGGTGACCCGGTCTGGGCGCACCAGGAAGTGCCGGCCCTTTACCGGCAATGCATTGTGGGAACTCCCCTCAGATCCAAGATGGCGGCCAGCAGGAGGCTGATGAAGGTAATGGGGGGATAGGGCGGCTCTTTCATTCGGAAAAAGCGGGTTTCTGGCTGCTTACCGCTCTCCACTTATATTTCAGCCCCTGGGGGGGAACTAGAGGCGGCTATCAGTAGTAATAATAACCCAAGGGCTAGGCCTAGGATCCCCGGCCTCGCCCCGCGCCGCCCGCCGAGTCCGGCACTCCCTGTCCCGCGTTGTGTGGGGAGCGTGATCGAAGCGGCTGGAGACGAGAGCTCCGCCATAAGACGGGAGTACTGGCCCCGGGAGGTGAGGTGCGGGGACACGGAGGAGCGAGCGCTGCGGGGCCCGGGGATCCCGGTGTGTGCGGGGCAGTCATTGTGTAATCCCGCCGAGGAGCCCGCAGGTATGGCAGGGGAAGCTACCTGTGCCAGTCACATGCTTGTAGTCTCCAGCCCCTTGCCACGATGGTTCTCGAGCTGTTACATACATGTGTACAGTACAGGCCTGTAGTGATTACATCAGCAGCCTGCCCTGTGCTAGACACCTACTTACTGACTGTTTCCCATGTAATGATCACTATTCATCATCTCCTCAGTTACATAATATTTAGCTCTGGTTGGAAACCATGATGGGGTCATCTTCACCGACTCCTGGGCGGTTATGATCGGCAGGGGTTGTGTAGTTTTTTTTTATAATCCAAAGCTGATAGAAAGTTCTGTCCATTTAAAACGGATAGATTTGACATGAGAATGGATAGATTGGTCTGCCTCCCCGGTAATACACCGCTCTGGAGGTGCAGAGGGCTCACGCTATTATGTCTCCTCAAGCGCCACCTGTCAATTGGGTAAGCAGGTAGAAGTCGGGTCTCCTCTGATGGAAGGTGTTATGGGTCTGTGGCATTGGGTGATGGGTTGAGCTGGACTTTGTGATACAGTGTATGGGATCTGCCGCTAGAAGTCTGATTTCTGCTCCGCAGCCGTCTAGTCATGTTAGATAAAGTCTGCTTTCTGCCAATATTCCTCTCCTCCTTTTTATGACCGGAAAGAGTGACTGACGCCAAGCAAAGTCTGTGAAAAAGTCAGATATTTTTGGGAATGGGCAGCTGCTTGTGTGATCTTCAAGGCTTCCACAAACATCATGTATGGGCACCATAAGGGCTTCCTTAGAAGTGAAAGGGGACTTGGATATTGATGGCATATCCTCCGGATAGGTTATCAGTATCAGATCTGTGGAGGTCTGCGCCAGAAACCATATAGTGGATGGAGTCGGAACCCTCCGCTTTGTAGTGGCCAAGCAGCTCAAGCCAGTGCTCAAGTAAATAGTTGTGGGCACCCTGGTGCCATCTGCTCTGTTACTTTGGGCGCTCCATTCTAGGGATAGGTTTGCAGAGGTGGTACACATAATTTATCTGACTGACAAATTGTGTATTTATGAACTCTCTCTTGCATGGGGTGGCGCTGGCAGCACACTGAGGCACCATGTGCCAGTATTGAGCTGTGTTCTCATCTGCATCAGGGGCCCTGTCATCTTTGGCAACAATAGCGTAAAAGCAACGACACCATGATGAAACCCCACTGAACCCTGTTATAAGGTCTCATGCACACGGCCGTTGTGTGGCCGTTCCGTGCATTGGGGACCGCAACTTGCTGTCCCCAATGCACGGGCAATGTCCGTGCGACGGCCGGGAAGGATCGAGACCCGTTCAACTTGAATGGGTCCATGGTCCGCACCGCAAAAAATAGAACAAGTACATTTATTTTATTTTTTTGCGGAGGCCTGGACAGAAACACCATGGAAGCCCTCCGTAGTGCTTCCGTGCCTCCGTTCAAGTGAATGGGTCCGCATCCGTGATCACAAAGCCAGTGCCCTCATATTGCGGACCTGCTGTTTGCGGGCCGCAGTACGGCCGGGCAACGGCTGTATGAATGAGCCCTAAGGCAATAAGATCTGTGAGGAGTTGTGAAGATGTACACGGAGCCTTAAAAGGGTTGGTCCAGCTGAGATATGCCATTAGTATCAGATAAGTGTGGGGCCCGAATCTATCTAGAGATCAGGGCCTCGAGTGAAGGAAAGCACACTGCACATGCGTGTCATGCTCTCCATTCATTGCTATGGGTATACTGAAAATGGCCAAGGAAGCTCGCAAGCATGGCCACTTCTCCATTCACTGCTATGGGACTGCCAGAAATAGCCAAGCCAGTGGTTGGCAATTGTCAGAACTCCCATAGCGGTGTATTGGAGGGTGGCTGTGCTTGGGGGTCCTGTTCTGGAGATAGAAGTGGGTCTGGGACCCATGGCCCACCCTTTTAATTACTCTCCCCCAGCATAGTGTTTGCCAGCATCGGGGCTACATTGTCTGCTACAAGATTAGTGTGTGGAACTTTACTGAGAAAAACCTTCCCCCAGTGTAGGATACAAGGATTTCACGGCCGCTTAACAGATTTGCAGGGTATGAACTTATTCCGACTGTATTCTTTGAAATTTCCAAAGCAATGAATTATCACTTTATGTACAAACCGCTTTATTTTTCACAGTATTGGGTTGGTGAATACTTTATGCAAGCAGGGGTTGCGCTAAATTTTTTCCAGAAGAGTAAAAATACTCCGCTTGCCATTTTGGGGGAGTATTTTTACCCGAGGAGGACAAATACATAATATATAGGCCTGCACTTGTTCACATCTGCATTGGAGGCTACTTTTGGAGCCTCTGTTGCAGATTCTGTCAAAAAGACCGGACAAAAAAAGACCTTATATGCAGGACTTTTTGTCCGATAAAAAGACAGAATCCTGAACGGATCTCGTCAGTAAATGGAGTCTTCAGCTCCGTTCCTGTCAGTTAGGCTGGGTTCACATCACCTTTTTGCCATACATTTAACGTACACAAAAAAAGTATATGTTAACAGATGCCTCAGACAGATGCCATACTGTGTCATCCATTACTATAGAGTTCTATTGTACAAAAAACATATATGTTAACATATGCAGGTTTTTTTTGTTTTCTTTTGCAGGATGGAAAATCATGGCACACTACTCTTTCCTGTCCTGCAAAAAAAGTATACGTTAACATATATGGTTTTCACGATGGAACTCTTTGATGGATGACACAGTATGGCATCTGTTAACGTATACCTTTTTTGTGTACATTAAACGTATGGAAAAAAAATAAAAAAAATATGGGATAAGAACGCAGCCTTACGTGCCTGATCCAACACTTCTGTTATTGTCATTGTTCTGCTCATCTAACAGAGCAGAACAACAGAAATAAATAGCAGTGGTGTGAACGTGGCCTAATAGGTGGGCATTTATGCAGAGAACCGTTACTGGTGTAAATAACATCAGGCAATTATAGCCAAATGATAGTCTAGTCGAATATAGCAGATTTTTACCTGTACTTTACCACTTGGCAATAATAGCCTGCTGTGCATTCGCCACACAGTGCGCTCCAGGCGTCGCCCAGATCGATACATTGCAGCTGCGCTGTCACCTTGTACTGCACGTCAGACTGGATGTATGGGCTCAGCTTTAGTTGTCCACCACTCTGGAACTGGATCGACTTGGGGGCTGTATTATGGCACACTAAAGATGGCCATACACATTAGGCCTCATGCACATGGACATTGCCCGGCTGTGCTCGTACTGTGGCCTGTAAACAGAGGGTCCACAATATACGGGCCCGGCCGTGTGCACACTGCATCACAGATGCGGACCCATTTACTTGAATGGGTCCGCAATCCGGAAGGTGTGGTGCGGAATAGAGGCACGGAAGCACTAGAATTTGTTATTTTTTTTTTTGTGGTGCAGCCAGATCATGGACCCATTCAAGTTAAATGGGTCTGGATCCGTCTGTGCATGGATAATGCCTGTGCATTGGGGACCGCAAATTGCGGTCCCCAATGCACAAAATGGCCATGTGCATGAGGCCTTAGACAGCAATAGGTTGAGGTTTGAACCGCAGTTGAACAGATGATCATCTGGTGAATATATTCAGATGAATAAAATAAAAATCTCACCTCTCCTGCGCCGCAGCTCCACTGTTACCTGACAGCGTGCAGCGTCAGGTCATAGTGCGCGGACTACGTCCTGACGCTGTACGAGGTCAGGACAGTGCAGCGCGGGCCCTATCAAAGAAGACCAGCGAGGGTGAGTATCGGAAGCGCTTGCTGCGCTTCTTCCCCGCACCCGATGCATACTAGTGCGTGCTTCCATAATGGAGGCGCTCACAAGTATTCGCTTTATGCGCATTTACGGTATATCTGCAAGGTTAGATACCGATAATGTACAAAATCCTGAATATCTGCCGATAATATCGGTACTTCCGGTAATCGGACAAACCCTAACGACCATACACATTTTAGTCCATATTGGCTGTTCTGGTCGTTCAGACTGGCCTTACATGCTCATTGACACTGGATGTAAGATCTTTCTTGTAACATTATTTTAAAAAATGAATTTTGATCTGACTATCGGGTGAAATTTTTGTTGAAATTGACACTTCATCAACATTAGACTAATATGTATGACCACCTTAAAGGGCTTCTGTCAGCAGATTTGTACCTATGACACTGGCTGACCTGTTCCATGTGCAGTTAGCAGGTGAAGGCATCCGTGTTGGCTCATGTTCATATGTGCCTGCATTGCTGAGAAAAATGAGGTTTTAATATATGCAAATGAGCTTCTAGGAGCAACGGGGGTGTTACCATTACACCTAGAGGCTCTGCTCTCTGAAACTGCCACGCCCTCTGCACTTTGACAAGGCCAGGTAGTGAAAACATCCTCACACCTGCCTGGCCCTCTCAATCAAAGTGGAGGGCACAGCAGTTGCAGAGAGCAGAGTCTCAAGGTGCAATGATAACGCCCCGTTGCTCCTAGAAGCTCATTTGCATATATTAAAACATCGTTTTTCTCAGCAATGCAGGCACATATTACCATGGGACCAACACAGATGTCCAAGCGAACATGCAGCAGGTGAGGCAGTTTCATGATCGGCAGGGGTCAAACCACTGGGGCCCTTGCCAATTATGGGGGCTTCTGTTACCCATTTGAATGTGAAACACATTTGTATCCACCTGCTCTATGGAGTTGGTGGATGCATGTCTGTTGTAGTGATCTGCTGGGACCCCAATAGTGAGACCCCAGCTTATCAGACACATCCTCTATCTCGTGCATAGGGTATGTGTTATTGTCATTGGACAACCCTTTAAGTTTTCTGCAGTTTTTTGGTGTTTGTATATCTGTCTACCTCAGTATGAAATTTAAGGTACTACAGGTGCCTTGGTCAACTCTTTATGGAGTGTACATGAAGTCTCACTCATAGTATGAGGTACATGGGGGGGGGGAGATTTATTAAAGCTTAAACCCCAGAGTGTATTGGAGTCGTGCCAAAATTAGTGGTGTACAATGGTTAATAAATTTGGTGCATCTTGCCGCCTCCTGCTGCCAGATGTCAGTGGGAAGTGTAGTTGTGATCTCTGTGATTCCTAGGGCTACAGTATCTCCCCCACTTGGCTGTACAAGTCCTGGGTGGTCTTGAGTTTGTTCTGCACGGCTACTTCCAGTTCTCCTGCTTGGGCAGCATTTGAAGCTGCTAGTCTCTTATCGGGCCCCTGAGTTCCTGTCAAACGGGCCTCCAGATCTCATCGGCACCTGAGCGGCATGTCAGGAGACAGACTTCAGGTCCGTGGCTGTGTGTGTTTGTTGGATGAGCTTTTGGGGTATTGTAGCTGGATTTTTGGGAATGGTCAGCAGGTGGTGGATATCCAGCTAGTGGCTATCGTGTGGCCATTGGCGATATACCTTGACAGACAGATGGCTCTCACAAGTAGTCGGCAAGTGATCTGAGTGTTTGTGAGCCACCCTGGATGAGTACAGTCCTTTCTCCTTTCCACTGACATTTTGGGAGGTAGACCTTAGGCCAGTGACGATTAACCCAAAACCCACTTATTTATCGCAAAGTGCCAACATGGCAATTTAACCTGAATACTAATACAGTATATCTTCCATGTATTTTTATCATTAAGCTATAATATCCTGCCTACATTCAATGCACTGCCTGCGCTGTTCACAGTGCGCCCTGCGCTGATGACTGGCAGGAAAAGTCTAAGGCATATTGGTACACCATAGACCTTTTCCAGGGTGCGGGTGCCCACAGAGAGGGCTCTGAGTGCTGCCTCTGGCACACATGCCATAGGTTCGCCACCACTGCCTTAGGCTTTCTACCCATGGATGGCTCCATAGGGTGATTAGCAGGTAACAGGTGCTGTTTAAATGGGTTCTGTCATATTGCCGCCATGTTTCGGGAAGTTCTAAAGACAGACATTGAAATCTACACCAGCTGTCGCATATTTCCACTACAATTTACTCCAATCTCATACATAATACATCTGTTGGCTTGTGGGAGGCTATGTCCCCTTCCGATAAAACCCATCCACTTCTCTTTGTTTAAAGGGAACCTGTCACCAAAAAATCGCCTATTGAGCTGTTAAGAGTACCTTATAGTGCTACATAGTTGTCCTATAGCACTTTTTCGTCCTTTTTCCTGCATTTATCTTCGCTGAGAAATCGATGTTTTAATCAGCCGCTGCCCCGTGTTTCAAGTCAGGCTTGAAGTCAAGGGGGCAGCGGCCTAGGCGTCTCCAATCCTGCTTTTCCGGCCTCTCGCCGCCTTGATTGACACGCCGCATCTCAGTGCCGGGACCGCGCTCTCAGCCCGCATGCGCAGTAAAGGGCTGCTGTAGCGCGATCCCGGCTCCGGCTCGTACACTCAGCCGGCTTCAGTCTCACTACTGCGCATGCGCCCGCCAGCCTTACATACTCGTGCCCGCTCCCGGCATCTTCTCTTCCTGCGCGTAGAGAGCACGAGTATGTAAGGCTGGCGGGCGCATGCGCAGTAGTGAGACTGAAGGCGGCTGAGTGTACGAGCCGGAGCCGGGATCGCGCTACAGCAGCCCTTTACTGCGCATGCGGGCTGAGAGCGCGGTCCCGGCACTGAGATGTGGCGTGTCAATCAAGGCGGCGAGAGGCCGGAAAAGCAGGATCGGAGGCGCCTAGGCCGCTGCCCCCTTGACTTCAAGCCTGACTTGAAACACGGGGCAGCGGCTGATTAAAACATCGATTTCTCAGCGAAGATAAATGCAGGAAAAGGACGAAAAAGTGCTATAGGACACAACTATGTAGCACTATAAGGTACTCTTAACAGCTCAATAGGCGATTTTTATTTTTTTATTTTTTTTAATTTTTTTTTTTTTTTTTGGTGACCGGTTCCCTTTTAAAAGGTGATGAGAGAAGTGCAAAAAGTTGCAAGTTGTGGCTTGCACAAAAATGTGCAACTTTTATGCGAGAAAACTGGCATAAAGCCAATGATTGATTTCCCCCCAGTGTTTTTCCTTCACACTCATCCCAAATTGTCTTCAGGATTCTTCCCATACCTTGTGTAATGATTGCTTTCCTTCTGAGGAGTCATATGACCAGACAGTTTGGCTCTGTGGGATTGTCATACGAGCTCCCATGATGCACTGCTCAGTGACGCTTGCATTTAGCTATACTCTTCTGTTCAAATTGCCCCACATTCGAAGAACTCTAGTATTTTGGTCCCTTTGCCTAGGATCTGGACACAATTATCCAATCGTTACAGTCTGAGAGCACAAAGGAGAAACCTACTAAGTGTGCCCAGGCTAGGGGTTAGTACAGCACTGTATACACCAGTTCTCCTAGACCGGTGCGTCTTCAGTCACAACTACACTGCTCAAAAAAATAAAGGGAACACTTAAACAACACAATGTAACTCCAAGTCAATCACACTTCTGTGAAATCAAACTGTCCACTTAGAAGCAACACTGAGTGACAATCAATTTCACATGCTGTTGTGAAAATGGGATAGACAACAGGTGGAAATTATAGGCAATTGGCAAGACACCCCCAATAAAGGAGTGATTCTGCAGGTGGTGACCACAGACCAATTCTCAGCTCCTATGCTTCCTGGCTGATGTTTTGGTCACTTTTGAATGCTGGCGGTGCTTTCACTCTAGTGGTAGCATGAGACGGAGTCTACAACCCACACAAGTGGCTCAGGTAGTGCAGCTTATCCAGGATGGCACATCAATGCGAGCTGTGGCAAGAAGGTTTGCTGTGTCTGTCAGCGTAGTGTCCAGAGCATGGAGGCGCTACCAGGAGACAGGCCAGTACATTAGGAGGGCAACAACCCAGCAGCAGGACCGCTACCTCCGCCTTTGCAAGGAGGAACAGGAGAAGCACTGCCACAGCCTTGCAAAATGACCTCCAGCAGGCCACAAATGTGCATGTGTCTGCTCAAACAGTCAGAAACAGACTCCATGAGGGTGATATGAGGGCCCGACGTCCACAGGTGGGGGTTGGGCTTACAGCCCAACACCATGCAGGACGTTTGGCATTTGCCAGAGAACACTAAGATTGGCAAATTCGCCACTGGCGCCCTGTGCTCTTCACAGATGAAAGCAGGTTCACACTGAGCACATGTGACAGTCTTGAGACGCTGTGGAGAACGTTCTGCTGCCTGCAACATCCTCCAGCATGACCGGTTTGGCATTGGGTCAGTAAAGGTGTGGGGTGGCATTTCTTTGGAGGGCCGCACAGCCCTCCATGTGCTCGCCAGAGGTAGCCTGACTGCCATTAGGTACCGAGATGAGATCCTCAGACCCCTTGTGAGACCATATGCTGGTGCGGTTGGCCCTGGGTTCCTCCTAATGCAAGACAATGCTAGACCTCATGTGGCTGGAGTGTGTCAGCAGTTCCTGCAAGACGAAGGCATTGATGCTATGGACTGGCCCGCCCGTTCCCCAGACCTGAATCCAATTGAGCACATCTGGGACATCATGTCTCGCTCTATCCACCAACATCACGTTGCACCACAGACTGTCCAGGAGTTGGCAGATGCTTTAGTCCAGGTCTGGGAGGAGATCCCTCAGGAGACCGTCCGCCACCTCATCAGGAGCATGCACAAGTGTTGTAGGGAGGTCATACAGGCACGTGGAGGCCACACACACTACTGAGCCTCATTTTGACTTGTTTTAAGGACATTACATCAAAGTTGGATCAGCCTGTAGTGTGTTTTTCCACTTTCATTTTTAGTGTGACTCCAAATCCAGACCTCCATGGGTTGAAAAATTTGATTTCCATTTTTAAATTTTTGTGTGATTTTGTTGTCAGCACATTCAACTATGTAAAGAACAAAGTATTTCAGAAGAATATTAAATTAATTCAGATCTAGGATGTTATTTTTGTGTTCCCTTTATTTTTTTGAGCAGTGTAGTTACCTTAGTATTAGGCCTCGTAAACATGAACGTATTGTTTGTCCATTCCGTGTTTTTTTTTTTTTTTTTTTCCGGATAGGATGCGGACCCATTCATTTCAGTGGGTCCGCAAAAAATGTGGACAGCACACAGTGTACTATCCGCAACCGCATGTCCGTTCCGTAGCCCTGCAAAAAAAGATAGCACATGTCCTATTCCTGTCCATTTTGCGGACAAGGTTAGGCATTGTTACAAAAAATGGATGCCAAACGGATGTCATCTGTATTTTTTTTTTTGCGGATGGCAAAACGCATACGGTCGTGTGAATGTAGCCTCAGGCTGAGGCTACACAGCCATAGAAATGGAGTAACAGCGCAACTGGCAGGCTTCCTTGACTGCAGCCCCATTCTAGGGTCCCGGGAGCTTGTGGATTGTTCTGCAACTCCATTAATTTATATGGCCATCCTTGGTCATGTGAGAGGTGTCACAAATCAGCCTTAGATTCTGCCCTGATTTCTCCTGCTGTGATGACATGTATAGCTTCCAGAAAGATGTTTTCAATTTTTTGGGGCCTACACCAACACACCCTAAATGCACTATGGGAGAGATTTAAGAAGCTCTGTATGCCAGTTTTCTGGCATGAAGTCATACATTTCTGGTGAACACCTGTTTTGCACCAAGAAATTTTTTATTTATTTAACTTGCCGCTTTTGAAACTGATGTCAATTATAGTGCACACAAGCTCATCGCTGCTGTAGTCTTTAATTCCGGGGACACACAGACAGGCAAAGATGCAACAAATTTTCTAGGTGGCCTTTGTCTCAATAAATTCTTCACATCCTAGTCCAGCACAGTTTGGACTAGGTCTAGTGTGTAGGGTTGTCACAATACCAAAATTTTGATTAAATTTCGATACTAGAAAAAAGTATTGTGATACTTGATAACGCACCAAAAAAGCCACGTGCATTCCACATTTTATTGAATGTCCGGCCCAAAATCGAACAGTCCGATCCTATCGTTTGGGGAAAGGGGGGGGGGGGGGGGGGGGGGGCGTTAAGGTGACAAAAAAAAAAGGCAAATCGGGAGTTTTTTTTTTTTTCCTGTTACGGCGTTCACCGCATAGGAGATATTTTCCCCATGTCTCCACAACGGCACTTCCTGAAGGGTACCCTCCTCTTCAGGGACAGGAAAACAACGAAGATCCACGCATAAAAGCCTCCTCCCCTTTACCTTCACCAGTTTTCCTGTCCCTCAAGTAGCAGGTGGAGACCGATGGTGCGCAGGGCCTTTGGTAAGTTATCCCGGAATTTTTTCCGGAGGGCTCAAGCCCAGTAAGCCTCCTCCCTGAGGAAATTTATATTGTCTAGTCACCCTATATGTGCACAGGGTGTTACATCTTATCTTCTGGGTGACAGCTCTCCTATTTGAAGTTTTTCCTTAATACCCAATTCTGACTCTCCACCCTCATAATTTATTTTAGGGGAGGGAAAGTCAAGTGTCAGATATGCAAAAAGACATTATCTTCAACCACTAAGAAATCGCTTTGTCAAAAGTGTATAAATAGAGTGGTATCGGAGGAGATATGTAGATAGCCTGAGATCCTTAATTAAAGAAGAGATTGGAGCAGCTATCGACGCAAGACTACCGTTAGTCTCTCCAAAACCATCCACCTCTAGAATGGTTCCTTCTGTGACCGAGGAACTGATTTCTGAGCCGGCTGAACAAGACTCCTTCTGATTCGGTGTCTAGTGTGTGTGAGGACTCCTCAGGCCGCCCCTTATGTTCTATTGAGGAAACTGAAAGCTTACTTAAAAACATCAGGGCAACAATAAATTTGGATGAGTCAAAAGAACCTTTGACCGTCTAGGATCAGATGTTCTTAGGACTAGGGGAGAAAAAGAAACAAGTCTTCCTGGTTCATTCTAACATTACAAAGTTAATCTTGAACGAATGGAAGGATCCAGAAAAAAGACAGGCAGCATCTAAAATGTTCAAGAAGTATCCCTTTGCTGAGGAAGATTCCAGCTCTTGGGATAAAGCTCTAAGAGTAGATGTGCCAGTGGCTAAAATTTCTAAAAGACCCGCATTACCCTTCAAAGACTTGGGAATCTTGCAAATCCCTACTCAAGAAGTCCTGGAAATCTTCTATGGCTTCATTACGTCAAGGAATATCAGCTACTTATACAGCAAGAACTTATGTCATTATGGCTGACTCAATTGGAAGATCATATTCACTCGGGCACTCCGAGAGGACACTCTGGCCTCCATCCCGATCTTGAAACAAGCTTCCAACTTTCTGGCTGACGCTTCCGCAGATGTCGTGAGATTATCAGCGAAATCCGCAGCTTTATCAAATGCCTCCTGTAGGGCGATTTGGTTAAGATCGTGGAGTGGAGACGCGCATCAAAAAATAGACATTGTGCCATCCCGTGGGGGGGGGGGGGGGGGGGGATCGTTTATTCGGGAAGACACTAAATGATATCCTAGAGAGAGCCTCAGATAGGAAGAAGGGCTTCCTTACAGAGTCCAGATTTTTTTTTCATCAAAGACGTAATTTTCGTGCCCAAAGACGTCCTGCATTTGATCCTCATGACAATCAACGAAAAACAAAAATAGAGGATTCCTCTTCTCGGATAAGTCCTCCCGTCCAAGTACCACACAATGACGCCAGAGGTCCAGTCGGGGGGAGATTAAAAAAATTCGACCAAGCCTGGGTGCAGATTCATGCATCACCATGGGTACTCTCTGTAATAGCATCAGGATACAGGCTGGAGCTATCAAGTATTTTCCCTTTCATCCTCCATGACGGCATACCATGAGAGATGACCCGCCTCCAACCAGGTAGGGACAGGAAGTATAAATTAGACCCTCCTCCAGCTCTTCCTCAGTGTCTTCCTGTCCCTCCAGGTAGGAGATTGATCATCCTCATGGCACATGCTATGAGCCCGTTTCTGTTCAGGCAGTCAGAGGCGGTAAGAAGAAAAGAAATGCCTTAGCACATGAGGGAAGCAGACAGCACCCGTGCCCTAGTTGGGTATTGTGGGGCTGTAAAGACTGTCAGGACCCCTGCTTCTTACCTCCCGCATGGCATGTCGGGCGTGGAGGTCCATGTGCGACCGGACACTCAGGCAGTCCCTCCGGTCTGTCCAACAGCTCCGCATTGCGATCCGATAGTTTTGGCTCTTGCAAAGAACGCCGCTGGAAGTCCTATGCGGTTCACGTGTGTTCCAGCCGGAACTTCCGCCCTGTGAAACGCACACGGTGGGGGCGGAGCAGCAAATCGGCACGCTGATCATGGCGGAAGTCGCCCACTGATCTGAGGTCTGCAGGTGAGAGTATTTAAGGGGGGTTTTGTAGAGAAGGTTGCTGCCACATGTCTGAACAACCTGGCCAGATGGAAACCTCCCAGGGATCTCTATTGTAAGTAAGGCCCTGGGGGTTGGGTGAGTGCTGGTTGTAATACCTTGCTAACCCCAGTATTCTCTCTCTCCCTCTCTCCCTCTCTCCCTCTCTCCCTCTCTCCCTCTCTCCCTGTCTGATTCGGAGTATAAAAACTTCCTTTTTTCCTCTGAGGACACGAAGGAGTTAGTAAAATCCATTAGGGCTACTATGGGGCGCTCAGACGAGAAAGTGCAGCGGTATTTCCAGTCCATAAAAACATGATGGAACTAATTGAGAGAATGGAAATCCCCAGATAAAAAAACTTTGTCCCAAAAACAATGAAACGTCGCCTCCTATTCTGTAAAGAAGACGAGGCCCTATTAACAACTTGCCCCAAAGTGGATGTATCTTTATCCAAACTAGTGAAAGGGGCTAATGCTCTCCCATTTGAAGATATGGGGACCTTAAGGGATCCCATGGACAAAAAAACTGATCAGGTCCTTAAAAAAAATCTGGGAGGCCAGCACAGCAGTATTCAAGCCTAATCTGGTGGCCACATCTGTATCAAGGTCTTTAAAACAGTGACTGTTACAGTTAGAGGTTCTCCTGAAAGAAGGAGCCTCTTATGATACTTTAAAAGACTCCTTTCCC
This sequence comes from Bufo bufo, assembly GCF_905171765.1. Lineage (NCBI taxonomy): Eukaryota > Metazoa > Chordata > Amphibia > Anura > Bufonidae > Bufo > Bufo bufo. The sequence goes on along the minus strand of NC_053390.1, from coordinate 250,117,565 downwards.
CTACTAGTGAAAGCAGTTGATTTTCTGTCAGACTCCACGGCAGAGTCAGTCAGAATGGCCGCTAAGACCTCGGGCCTAGCAGTTGCAGCTAGAAGAGCTCTCTGGTTAAAATCCTGGTCCGGTGATACCGGTTCAAAAACGAGGCTTTGTAGTTTGCCCTTTCATGGGAACCTACTGTTCGGCCAAGATCTTGAATCCATCTTAGAGAAGGCCGCGCATTCAAAAAAAATAATTTCCCAAAGATACAAATAAAAGGAAGTTTCCCTTTCGTAGGAATAAAAAAGGAGTTCTTTCCAGGCCAAGAGAACCTATAGGGACACTCCCTGGTCAAAAGGGAAAAATCAAAAAAGTGGTAACAGAGGGTTCTTATTTACCCCAAGAAATACAGATTCCACTAAACAATGACTCCAGAGAGGTAGGAGGAAGACTGAAGTTATTCTCAAAAGAATGGGAAAATAGCACAACAAATCCCTGGGTGTTAAACATCATTTCAAAAGGTTACAATATTACCTTTCGCCTTCCTCCTCCCCCAAACGTATTCAGAATAACCCCCATCCAAAGATCGGCTGTGTTTCAAAAAATTTTGGAAGGGGGGGATTCGGGATTTGTTGGCCCAAAAGGCCATTGTCCCGGTTCCTCTCTCTCAACAGAGGAAAGGTTATTATTCAACCGTTTTTCTGGTAAGAAAACCAGACGGAAAATCGCTACTAATAATAAATTTAAAAAAATTAAACAAATTCATAAAACAAGTCCGGTTCAAAATGGAAACAATAAGGTCCATAATAAACCTGTTAAAAGGAGATTTTTTTTTTTTAGCATCAATCGACCTAAAGGACGCTTATTTCCATATCCCAATTTGCGAGGAATCGCAAAAGTTCCTCCGCATAGTGGTTTTCCTAGGAAAAAAATTGTCGTTTCAAGTGCTCCCATTTGGAATTACCTCCGCACCAAGGGTATTTACCAAGGTAATGTTGGAGGTGGTGGCCCACTTAAGAAGACAAAATATCCTGATATTCCCATACTTAGACGACCTGTTGATCGTAGGCAATTCAGAAATAGATCTCAAAAACAATCTGTTTTCAACTTGCCAAACTCTACCATACAGGGTGGCTAATAAATTGGGAAAAGTCAAATCTTTGCCCATCCCAGAACCTAACCTTCCTGGGGGTTCGTCTAGATACGATCCACCAAGAGACAGTTCTTACAGACCAGAAGGTAATGGGGATAAACGGAAAGGTAACAAATTTCCAAAACCAACCTGCATTGTACGGTCAGAGAAGCAATGAAACTACTAGGCTCTCTGACATCATGCATCCCAGCCGTAAGATGGGCTCCGTTCCACACCCGGATCCTGCAACAATGGATTTTAGAGAGTTGGAACAGGAACCCAGAGTCTCTAGAGGAAATAATTCAAATCCCTGGACCAGTGTTTCAGTCACTACAGTGGTGGAAACAATCAAACCATCTGTTAAAGGGAGTTCCTTGGAACCCCGAACACTTAGTCATTATCACCACAGACGCAAGTCTTTGGGGAGCGCATTGTTCTCACCTCTATTCCCAAGGAGAGTGGTCTGGCACTCAAAAATCTGTCAAATCAAAAAGAACTCACGGCAGTCTGGGAAGCGTTTGCCCACTTTGTACAAAACAAAGACGTTCAGGTAAGAACGGACAATACAACAGTCGTCGCTTACCTGAACCATCAAGGCGGGACAAGAAGCTTAGCATTGGGCAAGCTAACAGAAAAAATATTCTCCTGGGCGGAGATTCATTTTAAGATCCCTATCATCAATCCATCTAAAAGGATCCCTAAACATAGAAGCAGACTTTTTAAGCAGAACTTCCTTTAAAAACAACAGAATGGAGCCTAGAAAGACAAGTCTTTCTCCAAATCACAAAATTGTGGGGAACCCCACAAGTAGATCTTTTTGCTTCAGCCTCAAACACAAAACTAAAGTTTTTTTTTTTTTTTTTTTTTCTCTGAATCCGTTCGACAGAAACATAGGGGTAGATGCACTGTCCCAAAAATGGGATTTTCAACTAGCATATGCCTCCCCCCCCCACCCCTTTCTTTTCAGTTAATTCCCAGGGTCCTAAAAAAGATTCGGCTAGACAGGGCTCATGTGATACTAATAGCCCCCCTATGGCCAAAAAAAACATGGTTTCCGTTACTGAAAACTCAGTCCCGAGCCCATGGGTCCTTCCTTGGCAACAGAATCTACTATCCCAGGTCCCGATCTACCATCCCCAGATAGAAAGGTTACACCTAACGGCTTGTAACCTGAAAGGGTGATTTTGAGGGCTAAGGGCCTATCACAAGCCAAAATTAACACTGTCAGCCAGCAGAAAAGATGTAACTACTAAAATATACCGTAAGGTGTGGAATAAATTTTGCCGTTGGTGCATCCAGGAAAAAACTTCTTCACAGAAGTTCTCAGTCCAAGCAGTGCTAGGTTTCCTGCAGTCCGGCTTTGAAAGACTTACGCCCAAACACTCTAAGAGTTCATATATCGGCCTTAAGCGAAGAGTGAGTGAAATCCAAGCACTAAAAATAGCGGAACCTTTCTGCACTATATTTCCGGACAGAATTGTATTCGGACTGGACAATTCTTTTCTTCCTAAAGTGGTATCAAACTTTCACAGACAGGAGGAGATTATTGTCCCATCATTCTGCTCAAACCCAAAAATTAGATGTATGTAGGGCAGGGGTGGGCAATTATGTAGGGCAGGGGTGGGCAATTATTTTTTCGATGGGGCCACATGAGAAACTGAAAATATTTTGGAGGGCTGGGCCAAAAGGCTAAACTCAATACTGCATAAAATCAATTGTATTTCTTTATAAAAAGCAGTAAATATCATTGTTGGACAACTGGTACGAGTACTTGTTATAGTTAAACAATGAAAAAGTGAGGTTGCCTTACAAGAAAAAAAATTAAATTTATTAAACAAAATTTCCCAAAACAATGAACATTTTTCACTATTTGTGACTCATATTAGTGAAAGCCATTGTCCCCCTGTGAATCCAGCCATTGTCCCCCTGTGAATCCAGCCATTGTCCCCCTGTGAATCCAGCCATTGTCCCCCTGTGAATCCAGCCATTGTCCCCCTGTGAATCCAGCCATTGTCCCCCTGTGAATCCAGCCATTGTCCCCCTGTGAATCCAGCCATTGTCCCCCTGTGAATCCAGCCATTGTCCCCCTGTGAATCCAGCCATTGTCCCCCTGTGAATCCAGCCATTGTCCCCCTGTGAATAGAACACCCCTCCCCCCCCCCCCCCCCCCTTGCCTTTAGAAACGTAATGCTCAGAGATGATCAGCCATGTGTTAGTCACACTGACTACACACAGCACAGGGGGAGGCGGCCGCAGCTTCATGCTTGTCGGCTCTGTGACTGTCAGTGTCAGACAGTCACAGCCGATACTATGAGAGCCGCGGGCGCTGCGCTGTTACAGAGAAGGGAATAATTGCGGCCGGCCGGGTCCCGGGTACGGCTCGCACGAGGCACCCCCCCCCCCCCTGCTGTGTCTTACCTAGACAGTGCTGACGCTGCCTCCCTGCCACCGCGCCATGCCACACGCAGCACGCCGAGTCGGAAGTCCTCTTCATTCGCGGAGGAGGGGTATCGTTGCTTGGCACGCCTCTGGCTCCGCCCGGGGGCCGGATTAAAAGGTCCGCCGGGCCGTATACGGCCCGCGGGCCGTAGTTTGCCCAGGTCTGATGTAGGGCCATGTTACTCTATCTAGAGGTTACAAAAAACGTTCAGGAAAACGGACCATCTATTTGTCCAGTTCAGTGGAACACACAAAGGGCAAAAAGCCACAAAAAACTCATTATCCAGATGGGTAAAAATGGCAATTTCAGAGTCATATAAAGTATCAAATATGCCTCCACCAAAGTCCTTTACAGCACATTCCACAAGATCTGTGGCTGCATCCTGGGCAGAGAGGGCAAGTGCCTCATTAGAACAGATATGCAAAGCAGCGACATGGTCAAATCCTCATACATTTATTAAGCACTATAGAGTGGATACTACAGCTAGTCAGGAGCTCTCTTTCGGCAGGAAGGTGCTCCATGCCATAGTCCCCCTCCCCTCCCCCCCTAATAAGAGTATTAATCTGGTATATATCATGGTATGCCGTCATGGAGGATGAAAGGGAAAAACCAAATTACTTACCGGTAATTCCCTTTTCATGAATCCTTCATGACGGCACGGATTTCCCACCCTAATTACGTATATGAAAAAAAAAAAAAAAAAAAAATCTAATTATTATATATTTTATTTTTTCATATACGTAATTAGGGTGGGAAATCCGTGCCGTCATGAAGGATTCATGAAAAGGGAATTACTGGTAAGTAATTTGGTTTTCCCGTGACGGATACCTGGAGAATTCAAGAGAAACAAGAAGCTCTAGAATCACAGATTGCGCTTCTACTTCAGAAAGAAGCAATAGTCCAAGTTCCTCCAGAGGAAGGAATAAAGGGCTTCTATTCAGTCTTTTTGGTGAAGAAACCAGACCAGTCATTCAGATTGATAATAAATCTGAAAAATCTAAACAAATATATAACATACAAGAAGTTCAAAATGGACAGGTCCACAATCAACCTAATATACAAAGACTGGGTAATGGCAACAATAGATCTATCCGTTGCTTACTACCACGTCCCCAAACATCAACATTGCCAGAAATTTCTGAGAATGGCAGTCTGGATTCAGGGGAGAATCAATCATTTCCAGTTCCGGGTTCTTCCCTTCGGTCTATTCTCTCTGCCCCAAGGGTATTTGCAAAAATTATGGCAGAGATTTCAAGCTTTTTCCATCGGTCAGAAAGTCTTGATTCCGTACCTGGACGACTTGTTAATAACAGCCCCAACGACAGAGTCCCTTCTTTTGCAGTTACAGACTGTAGTCAAAACCTTATCACAAGTAGGTTGAATCATCAATGTGAAGAAGTCAGACCTAGTTCCACATTATCGGAAAGTATTTCTAGGGCTTCTCTAAGATTCTCATCTAATATCCTCCTTTCTTCCGGGGGGAAAAAAAGGAAAGACCTGGTCCGAAGAGTAGCAAAGTTTCAAAAATTACACAAGGCATCTATAAGAGAGATCATGATTATGGGGGTAATGACTTCCACAATATTATCAGGGAAATGGGCCCAGGCTCACTCAAGAGTTGTAGAATGGCGGCAGACGGAGCAAGTAGTAGTCACGACGGATGCAAGCAGCCAAGGCTGGGGCGCTCACCTGTATGGCAGGACATGTCAGGGTCTATGGCAGAAGAGCCTTATCCGGCCATCTTCAGGCAGTCTGGCAGGTATTAAAATATTTCGCTCGATCCCTGGTCCAGAATCGTGTAAAAATATTTTCTGACAACTCGACCACGGTTGCTTACGTGAACAAATGGGGGGGGGGGGGGGGGGGACAAAGTCGTCTCCTCTCAAAGGTGGCAGAAAGAATATTTGTCTGGGCAAAAGCAAACCTAAAATCTGACATGCCCATATAAAGGGAAAAGAAAATTATCTAGCGGACTTCTTGAGCAGAGAAAAACTGAGACAGGGAGAATGGAGCTTAAACCAGACAGTATTCCCTTTCTTACAAAGACAGACCTCTGCAAGTGGATGCTTTAGCACACAAATGGCCGAAGGGTCTCCTGTACGCCTTCTCTCCCTTCTCTCTAATACCAAAAGTCCTGACAAAAGTGATAGAAGAAAGATCCCAATTGATATTAATAGCCCCATTTTGGCCCAAAAGGACTTCGTTTCCGATACTCAAGTGTCTAGCAGGGGAGAATTACTGGAGCCTTCCCCTTCTTCCAAATCTCCTACTCCAGGGTCCGGTTCCTCATCTCAATGGTCTGCAACTCCATCTGACAGCCTGGAGATTGAACGGAACATCTTGAGAAGGAAGTGGCTACCCAAAAAGGAAATAGATACTTTACTGCATAGCAGAAAATCTGTTACTTCAAAAATATGCTTAAGATTCTGGAAAGCTTTTTCTAAATTCCTCGGATCCGTTCAGACACACAGACCTAGGACTAGTTCTAGATTTTCTCCAATCAGGACTAGACCGAGGTCTTAGAATAAGCACCTTAAAGGTACAGGTATCGGCATTAACTGCTTTTATGGGTGAAAAGCTGGCTGAATCAGATCTAATTAGGTTTTTTTTAAGGGCGCTAGTAGATCACCCAAGATAAAGATCCTCCGTCCCATCTTGAGATTTAAATCTAGTTCTTTCCGTCCTTTCGGTTTCTCCTTTTTGAGCCCATTCGAGATATATCTGAGACTGCTGATTTTTTTTTTTAAAACTTTTTTATTTTTTTCTTGCAATTACGACAGCTAGAAAAGTCAGAGATTCAGGCTTTTTCAATTCAGCTCCCATATCTTACAATACTGGAAGGTAGAATTGTTTTAAGACATTCTCCTGAATTTCTTCCCAAGATGGTATCTAAATTTCATTGCAGTCCAGAAATTTCTCTTCTCTTTCTTCATTCTGTCATCAGGCTTCTTCTGAAGAAGAGGAGATTCAGTAACCTTGATGTGAGAAGATGCGTTCTTCAATATCTGGATATTACAAATTACTTCAGAATGACTAATCAATGATTAGTCCAGTACCTGGGCACTAACCGGGTTAGAGCAGCCAGCAAGGCTTCCAGAATACGGATTAAGTTACTTTGAGAAAGAGAACTCCCCTGTCGGGACTAAAAGCCCGTTCTACGCGAGCTATGGCTGCCTCGCTTGAAGATATTTGCAGAGCAGCAACTTCTACTTTTTACAGGCATTACAAACTTGATGTGCTATCCAATAGAGACCTATCCTTTGGCAGAAAAGTTATATCTGCTTTGTTCCCCCCCCCCCCCCCCCCCCCCCCCGAGTGGATTCTTTTGTTATTCATCCAGGAAGTGCTGTTGTGGAGGCATGGGGGAAAAGATAATTACTCTTACCGGTAATTGCATTTTCCCTTAGCCTCCACAACAGCACCGGGAATTCCCACCCAATTTTTTATTTTAGTTACATTTATATTGAGATTATGGGCAGTTGACCCTTTTTCTTTTGTATTATGTCTTATCCTTATTAAATGATGCATCTACTTGAAGTTCTAGTCTATTAACTGGTAAAGGGGAGGGGGCTTTTATGCGTTGATCTTTGTTGTTTTCCTGTCCCTGAAGAGGCGGGTACCCTCCAGGAAGTGCCGTTGTGGAGGCTAAGGGAAAATCCAATTACCGGTAAGGGTAATTATCATTTTTATATTTTAATAGTTTGGACTTACATCCTAGATCTGAATTTAATTAAATATTCTTCTGAAATACTTTGTTCTTTACATAGTTAAATCTGCTGACAACAAAATCACACAAAAAAATAAATAAAATGGAAATCAAATTTTTCAACCCATGGAGGTCTGGATTTGGAGTCACACTCAAAATGAAAGTGGAAAAACACACTACAGGCTGATCCAACTTTGATGTAATGTCCTTAAAACAAGTCAAAATGAGGCTCAGTAGTGTGTGTGGCCTCCACGTGCCTGTATGACCTCCCCTGTGCATGCTCCTGATGAGGTGGCGGACGGTCTCCTGAGGGATCTCCTCCCAGACCTGGACTAAAGCATCTGTCAACTCCTGGACAGTCTGTGGTGCAACGTGACGTTGGTGGATAGAGCGAGACATGATGTCCCAGATGTGCTCAATTGGATTCAGGTCTGGGGAATGGGCGGGCCAGTCCATAGCATCAATGCCTTCGTCTTGCAGGATCTGCTGACACACTCCAGCCACTTGAGGTCTAGCATTGTCTTGCATTAGGAGGAACCCAGGGCCAACCGCACCAGCATATGGTCTCACAAGAGGTCTGAGGATCTCATCTCGGTACTTAATGGCAGTCAGGCTACCTCTGGCGAGCACATGGAGGGCTGTGCGGCCTTCCAAAGAAATGCCATCCCACTCCATTACTGACCCAATGCCAAACCGGTCATGCTGGAGGATGTTGCAGGCAGCAGAACGTTCTCCACGGAGTCTCCAGACTCTGTCACGTCTGTCACATGTGCTCAGTGTGAACCTGCTTTCTTCTGTGAAGAGCACAGGGCGCCAGTGGCGAATTTGCCAATCTTGGTGTTCTCTGGCAAATGCCAAACGTCCTGCACGGTGTTGGGCTGTAAGCACAACCCCCACCTGTGGACGTCGGGCCCTCATATCACCCTCATGGAGTCTGTTTCTGACTGTTTGAGCAGACACATGCACATTTGTGGCCTGCTGGAGGTCATTTTGCAAGGCTCTGGCAGTGCTCCTCCGGTTCCTCCTTGCACAAAGGCGGAGGTAGCGGTCCTGCTGCTGGGTTGTTGCCCTCCTGCGGCCTCCTCCACGTCTCCTGATGTACTGGCCTGTCTCCTGGTAGCGCCTCCATGCTCTGGACACTACGCTGACAGACACCGCAAAGTCGCAAACCTTCTTGCCACAGCTCGCATTGATGTGCCATCCTGGATAAGCTGCACTACCTGAGCCACTTGTGTGGGTTGTAGACTCCGTCTCATGCTACCACTAGAGTGAAAGAAACGCCAGCATTCAAAAGTGACCAAAACATCAGCCAGGAAGCATAGGAACTGAGAAGTGGTCTGTGATCACCACCTGCAGAACCACTCCTTTATTGGGGGTGTCTTGCTAATTGCCTATAATTTCCACCTGCTTATCCCATTTGCACAACAGCATGCGAAATTGATTGTCACTCAGTGTTGCTTCTTAAGTGGACAGTTTGATTTCACAGAAGTGTGATTGACTTGGAGTTAGATTGTTGTTTAAGTGTTCCCTTTTATTTTTTTGAGCAGTGTGTGTGTGTGTGTGTGTATATATATATATATATATATATATATATATATATATATATATATATATTAGTGCACCGAAATTCCGGCGGACGAAAATGGGCCTAATCCATTTCGGCCGATATTGGTACATATCGGCAGAAAATATGGGGTGTGGGATTTGTCACCCGCGCCGGGCGGGCGGTTTACTTTGTCACTGCATCTTTATTTTACCTTACAATCGTGACGCTCCAGTAACAACTCTGCAGGCAGAGCGGAGGGCGGCGTAACGTCACTTACTCACGTGACACGCCTGCTCCGCCTCCTTCATTCATAAAGTGGGCGGAGCAGGTGCGTCACGTGAGTAAGTGACGTTACGCCGCCCTCCGCTCTGCCTGCAGAGTTGTTACTGGAGCGTCACGATTGTAAGGTAAAATAAAGATGCAGTGAGTGATTAGTCTGCTGTGAGCAGCAGGGCCGGGGCTGTTATGGGTAGGGGGATCGGTCTATGGCACTGTTATGGGGAAAGGGGATCTGTGCACTGTTATGGGGAAAGGGGATCTGTGCACTGTTATGGGGAAAGGGATCTGTGCACTGTTATGGGGAAAGGGATCTGTGCACTGTTATGGGGAAAGGGATCTGTGCACTGTTATGGGGAAAGGGATCTGTGCACTGTTATGGGGAAAGGGATCTGTGCACTGTTATGGGGAAAGGGATCTGTGCACTGTTATGGGGAAAGGGATCTGTGCACTGTTATGGGGAAAGGGATCTGTGCACTGTTATGGGGAAAGGGATCTGTGCACTGTTATGGGGAAAGGGATCTGTGCACTGTTATGGGGAAAGGGATCTGTGCACTGTTATGGGGAAAGGGATCTGTGCACTGTTATGGGGAAAGGGATCTGTGCACTGTTATGGGGAAAGGGATCTGTGCACTGTTATGGGGAAAGGGATCTGTGCACTGTTATGGGGAAAGGGATCTGTGCACTGTTATGGGGAAAGGGATCTGTGCACTGTTATGGGGAAAGGGATGCCCATAACAGTGCACATATCCCCCCCCCCCCTCCATAACAGCGCCACCCACAGATGAATTTCATTCATGAAAAATAATTATTAATAAAATCATTAAAAAAAAAGTATTTTAAAAGTATTTGGGCAAAAAGGCAGTTTCGGTCAAGGGCATCCTGAATTTTCGGTTTCGGACCGGAATTTTCATTTCGGTGCACCCCTAATTATATATATATATATATATATATATATATATATATATATATATATATATATATATATATATATTTTAAAAAAAAATTTTTTTATATATGTAAAATTGAGAAAGGGGGCAATTTAAATGTAATATTTTGGTGTTTGTTAAAATTTTTGTACTTTTTTATTTAACTATTTCCCCTTTTAGGGGCTAGAACCTGGGATCTTTTAATCCCTAGTCCTATGCACCCTGATAGAGCTCTATTAGGGTGAATAGGACTTCAGACTCTCCCTGCTGCCCTGTGCATAGTACACACAGCAACAGGGAGATTACCATGAAAGGCTTCAGTAGTGTCCTGGCTCCCCTGGTAACCGATTGGACTGCCACTGTACCACCAATGAAGGGGGTGAGGGGACCCTGTGGCCACTGCCGCCAATGTTTTTAATACTGGGGGGTCGCACTGCCAATGTTTTTAATACTGGGGAGGGGGGGGGGGGGGGGGGTCGCACTGCGCCACCAATGAAGATAACTAATGTTTAATACAAATACAGATGGCGGGTGCCAGTGGCGGAATAACAGGCCTCTATGACAAGGCGCTGCGATCTGCTGCAGTTAACCCCTCAGGTGCCGCACTTGAGGTGTTAACTGCCGCGAATCGCAGCGCCCTGTCACAGCCTAGTATCGGTAAACGTCAAATCCCAGTATCGAATCGATACCGGTACAAAAGTATCTATTTGGTTTCCATAATTCGATACCTGGTGCAACCCTACTAGCATGTGAAAATTAAAATTCCCCTTATATCTTGACATTTTGAATACTTTATGACCATGGGCTCAAGGTGGTAAAGTAAATGGCAGATATAAATGTTAAACATATTGAGTAGGGTTTTTCCAGCCCATGAAATCTTTTACAAGGCAGTGACAATAAAGGATAATTCTCTCCTTATCAATCCCTTGCCAACGTTCCCCTGGTCCCCTGCCAGTTTCTCTCCACTGAGCTCCAGCAATTACGTTGCGCACCAACATTTTACTGCTGCAGCCGATCACTGGCTGTATCGTCAGCGCACTGATTGGCTGCAGAGTTCACTATCGCTAGTGCTGAGTAAGCACAGACTAATGGGGAATCAGGGAATTGTGGGCTCTGGAGTGGCGGGGAATGGGTTGTGTTGCTCCATTTTTGTTTCATACCAGTGTCAGCTATTTGTAGAAATGTATTGGGGTTGGAAAGCCTTTTTAGGGACATAAGTTGAGTATATAAAAACTTACTTTGGTCAGCGCATGAAGTTACAAGCCAAAGTCTGCTGCTGCCCGTAAGCCAACACTTATTGCTCTGGCTTCATTTAGCCTTTTTATGGGATATGAATACAACATTTTAATTCAGTGGCTCACATTTGTTATTTAGTTTGTCTGATTTTGGCAAAAATTGTGCCAAGTTTGTGCAGAAATTGAGATTGTAGCCTTCTCACTCCAAACAGGACCTTTCATTGGTCCAAACATTGTAAGGCTGTGTAGAGCAGCGCATCGGGATCTCACTGCACTTACTATTATTCCGGGGCGCCGCTCCGTTCTCCCGCTATGTCCCCTGGTATTTGGTTATACTGGGAGGAGTCTGCCCTGTTTCTCCCTGGGTGTTCCTTCTCCCAGGCTGTAGCGCTGTCCAATCGCAGCGCAAAGCTCACAGCCTGGGAGAAAAAAAGCCTCCCAGGCTGCGAGCTCTGCACTGCGATTGGACAGCGCTACAGCCTGGGAGAAGGAACACCCAGGGAGAAACAGGGCAGACTCCTCCCAGTATAACCAAATCAGCGTAAAAGACCTGAGAACTGAGCGGCGCCCCGGAATAATAGTAAGTGCAGGGAGATCCCGGGGTGTCGCTCTACACAGTCTGATAGTTATCTTGCAATGTTTAGACCAATGAAAGGTCCTCTTTAAAGGGACGCTACTGTCAGAAATGCATGTTGTTGTTTTTGAGTCTGTTTATCAAGCCCTGCACTTCAGAATTCTGGCTTAAAAAAATTGCAAAAGAGGATCAGTATATTTATGACTTAGTATATACTGTTTCATGCTATTTTCTGAGTACACTTTTAATGACTGGATAACCCCCTTTTAAAGGGATTAATAACTTATTGTACATAATTAGCCATAATTCTGCAATCACTGGATTCAAAAATATACTGGTTTGATAATTTGTAATTGCACCTTTTACAGAGGCAGGCTGACGGCATTAGATACAAAAAAATCTTTATTAATGGAGAACCCCTTTAAAGTTTTATTCCAGGACTGGATCCCTTTTTTAATTAGGGCCCACTGACTTCTGGTACCTAAGTAAAGAATGATATTTACCTGTTCCCCAAGGCTCAGGCTCCATTTGTCAGTATTCCAGTCTCTGGCTTGCATACTTCCAGCTGGGAAATGGGCAGGGCATGTGTGCTGCGGCTGCTGCTATGCCTATGGTCGTGACAGACTGCAGCAGTGGACAGGAAGTGAGAAAGGAGATGGCACTGCGTGCGCCGTCTCCTCATACAGCTGATCCTGGGACCCCTGTCAATCTGATATTGATAACCTATCCCGAGGATAGGTCATCAATACTAAAAGCCCAGAGAACCATTTAAAATGGAGGCCAATCCAGGAATACCCCTTTAAAGTCAGTATATGTGATGGTAAAGCTGGCCATACACATTAGGCTTATGTCCACTGAACCCATTGATTTTGGCAACCATCTATTGTGTATGAGGCCTCTAGGTATCTCCTGATGACTGATTTAGAGGGTGATAAAGATTTTCAACTGCCCAATCTTTTTGTTCTCCTCGTTTACTTATATGTATGGGAGGAACGAGGAGATGGCTGTCGTTGGAATGAACGTTTGGCCGGCATCTCATGTATGGCTAGCTTTATTTAAAGAGTGTCCGGTCCCAAAATGAAAATTCTTTTTATGTGCTCCTAACACCCCTCACCATTCCTACATATGCCCCCAATACCTGTTTATGTCTGAGCTCCCCCCAGCGTTTTGATGTCAGTCTGACGAAACTGAGCCAAATGGATCCGTCCTGACACACAATGTATGTTAACCACCTCCGGACCGCTGTACGCACAGACGCGTCCTGGAGGTGGTTGATTCATTCCTCCTGGACGCATATACGCGTCCTCTCGCGAGACGCGAGATTTCCTGTGAACGCGCGCACACAGGCGCGCGCGCTCACAGGAACGGAAGGTAAGAGAGTTGATCTCCAGCCTGCCAGCGGCGATCGTTCGCTGGCAGGCTGGAGATGTGTTTTTTTTAACCCCTAACAGGTATATTAGACGCTGTTTTGATAACAGCGTCTAATATACCTGCTACCTGGTCCTCTGGTGGTCCCATTTGTTTGGATCGACCACCAGAGGACACAGGTAGCTCAGTAAAGTCCCACCAAGCACCACTACACTACACTACACCCCCCCCCCCCCGTCACTTATTAACCCCTTATTAGCCCCTGATCACCCCTGATCACCCCATATAGACTCCCTGATCACCCCCCTGTCATTGATTACCCCCCTGTCATTGATCAACCCCCTGTAAAGCTCCATTCAGATGTCCGCATGATTTTTACGGATCCACTGATAGATGGATCGGATCCGCAAAACGCATCCGGACGTCTGAATGAAGCCTTACAGGGGCATGATCAATGACTGTGGTTATCACCCCATATAGACTCCCTGATCACCCCCCTGTCATTGATCACCCCCCTGTCATTGATTACCCCCCTGTAAAGCTCCATTCAGACGTCCGCATGATTTTTACGGATCCACTGATAGATGGATCGGATCCGCAAAACGCATCCGGACGTCTGAATGAAGCCTTACAGGGGCATGATCAATGACTGTGGTGATCACCCCATATAGACTCCCTGATCACCCCCCTGTAAAGCTCCATTCAGATGTCCGCATGATTTTTACGGATCCACTGATAGATGGATCGGATCCGCAAAACGCATCCGGACGTCTGAATGAAGCCTTACAGGGGCATGATCAATGACTGTGGTTATCACCCCATATAGACTCCCTGATCACCCCCCTGTCATTGATCACCCCCCTGTCATTGATTACCCCCCTGTAAAGCTCCATTCAGACGTCCGCATGATTTTTACGGATCCACTGATAGATGGATCGGATCCGCAAAACGCATCCGGACGTCTGAATGAAGCCTTACAGGGGCATGATCAATGACTGTGGTGATCACCCCATATAGACTCCCTGATCACCCCCCTGTCATTGATTACCCCCCTGTCATTGATCACCCCCCTGTAAAGCTCCATTCAGATGTCCGCATGATTTTTACGGATCCACTGATAGATGGATCGGATCCGCAAAACGCATCCGGACGTCTGAATGAAGCCTTACAGGGGCATGATCAATGACTGTGGTGATCACCCCATATAGACTCCCTGATCACCCCCCTGTCATTGATTACCCCCCTGTCATTGATCACCCCCCTGTAAAGCTCCATTCAGACGTCCGCATGATTTTTACGGATCCACTGATAGATGGATCGGATCCGCAAAACGCATCCGGACGTCTGAATGAAGCCTTACACGGGCGTGATCAATGACTGTGGTTATCACCCCATATAGACTCCCTGATCACCCCCCTGTCATTGATCACCACCCCTGTCATTGATCACCCCCCCTGTCATTGATCACCCCCCCCTGTCATTGATCACCCCCCCCTGTCATTGATCACCCCCCCTGTCATTGATCACCCCCCCTGTCATTGATCACCCCCCCTGTCATTGATCACCCCCCTGTAAGGCTCCATTCAGACATTTTTTTGGCCCAAGTTAGCGGAATTATTATTTTTTTTTCTTACAAAGTCTCATATTCCACTAACTTGTGACAAAAAATAAAATTTGACATGAACTCACCATACCCCTCACGGAATCCAAATGCGTAAAATTTTTTAGACATTTATATTCCAGACTTCTCCTCACGCTTTAGGGCCCCTAGAATGCCAGGGCAGTATAAATACCCCACATGTGACCCCATTTCGGAAAGAAGACACCCCCAGGTATTCAGTGAGGGGCATATTGAGTCCATGAAAGATTGAAATTTTTGTCCCAAGTTAGCGGAACGGGAGACTTTGTGAGAAAAAAATTAAAAAATATCAATTTCCGCTAACTTGTGCCAAAAAAAAAAAATTTCTATGAACTCGCCATGCCCCTCATTGAATACCTTGGGGTGTCTTCTTTCCAAAATGGGGTCACATGTGGGGTATTTATACTGCCCTGGCATTCTAGGGGCCCCAAAGCGTGAGAAGAAGTCTGGTATCCAAATGTCTAAAAATGCCCTCCTAAAAGGAATTTGGGCCCCTTTGCGCATCTAGGCTGCAAAAAAGTGTCACACATCTGGTATCGCCGTACTCAGGAGAAGTTGGGGAATGTGTTTTGGGGTGTCATTTTACATATACCCATGCTGGGTGAGATAAATATCTTGGTCAAATGCCAACTTTGTATAAAAAAATGGGAAAAGTTGTCTTTTGCCAAGATATTTCTCTCACCCAGCATGGGTATATGTAAAAAGACACCCCAAAACACATTCCCCAACTTCTCCCGAGTACGGAGATACCAGATGTGTGACACTTTTTTGCAGCCTAGGTGGGCAAAGGGGCCCATATTCCAAAGAGCACCTTTCTGATTTCACTGGTCATTTACCTACTTACCACACATTAGGGCCCCTGGAAAATGCCAGGGCAGTATAACTACCCCACAAGTGACCCCATTTTGGAAAGAAGACACCCCAAGGTATTCCGTGAGGGGCATGGCGAGTTCCTAGAATTTTTTATTTTTTGTCACAAGTTAGTGGAAAATGATGATTTTTTTTTTTTTTTTTTTTTCATACAAAGTCTCATATTCCACTAACTTGTGACAAAAAATAAAAACTTCCATGAACTCACTATGCCCATCAGCGAATACCTTGGGGTCTATTCTTTCCAAAATGGGGTCACTTGTGGGGTAGGTATAATGCCCTGGTATTTTAGGGGCCCAAATGTGTGGTAAGGAGTTTGAAATCAAATTCTGTAAAAAATGACGAGTGAAATCCGAAAGGTGCTCTTTGGAATATGGGCCCCTTTGCCCACCTAGGCTGCAAAAAAGTGTCACACATCTGGTATCTCCGTACTCAGGCGAAGGTGGGGAATGTGTTTTGGGGTGTCATTTTACATATACCCATGCTGGGTGAGAGAAATATCTTGGTCAAATGCCAACTTTGTATAAAAAAATGGGAAAAGTTGTCTTTTGCCAAGATATTTCTCTCACCCAGCATGGGTATATGTAAAAAGACACCCCAAAACACATTCCCCAACTTCTCCCGAGTACGGAGATACCAGATGTGTGACACTTTTTTGCAGCCTAGGTGGGCAAAGGGGCCCATATTCCAAAGAGCACCTTTCGGATTTCACTGGTCATTTACCTACTTACCACACATTAGGGCCCCTGGAAAATGCCAGGGCAGTATAACTACCCCACAAGTGACCCCATTTTGGAAAGAAGACACCCCAAGGTATTCCGTGAGGGGCATGGCGAGTTCCTAGAATTTTTTATTTTTTGTCACAAGTTAGTGGAAAATGATGATTTTTTTTTTTTTTTTTTTTTTTTTTCATACAAAGTCTCATATTCCACTAACTTGTGACAAAAAATAAAAACTTCCATGAACTCACTATGCCCATCAGCGAATACCTTGGGGTCTCTTCTTTCCAAAATGGGGTCACTTGTGGGGTAGTTATACTGCCCTGGCATTCTAGGGGCCCAAATGTGTGGTAAGGAGTTTGAAATCAAATTCTGTAAAAAATGACGAGTGAAATCCGAAAGGTGCTCTTTGGAATATGGGCCCCTTTGCCCACCTAGGCTGCAAAAAAGTGTCACACATCTGGTATCTCCGTATTCAGGAGAAGTTGGGGAATGTGTTTTGGGGTGTCATTTTACATATACCCATGCTGGGTGAGAGAAATATCTTGGCAAAAGACAACTTTTCCCATTTTTTTATACAAAGTTGGCATTTGACCAAGATATTTATCTCACCCAGCATGGGTATATGTAAAATGACACCCCAAAACACATTCCCCAACTTCTACTGAATACGGAGATACCAGATGTGTGACACTTTTTTGCAGCCTAGGTGGGCAAAGGGGCCCACATTCCAAAGAGCACCTTTCGGATTTCACTGGTCAGTTTTTACAGAATTTGATTTCAAACTCCTTACCACACATTTGGGCCCCTAGAATGCCAGGGCAGTATAACTACCCCACAAGTGACCCCATTTTGGAAAGAAGAGACCCCAAGGTATTTCGTGATGGGCATAGTGAGTTCATGGAAGTTTTTATTTTTTGTCACAAGTTAGTGGAATATGAGACTTTGTAAGAAAAAATAAATAAAAATAAAAAATCATCATTTTCCGCTAACTTGTGACAAAAAATAAAAAGTTCTATGAACTCACTATGCCCATCAGCGAATACCTTAGGGTGTGTACTTTCCGAAATGGGGTCATTTGTGGGGTGTTTGTACTGTCTGGGCATTGTAGAACCTCAGGAAACATGACAGGTGCTCAGAAAGTCAGAGCTGCTTCAAAAAGCGGAAATTCACATTTTTGTACCATAGTTTGTAAACGCTATAACTTTTACCCAAACCATTTTTTTTTTACCCAAACATTTTTTTTTTATCAAAGACATGTAGAACAATAAATTTAGAGCAAAATTTATATATGGATGTCATTTTTTTTGCAAAATTTTACAACTGAAAGTGAAAAATGTCATTTTTTTGCAAAAAAAATCGTTAAATTTCGATTAATAACAAAAAAAGTAAAAATGTCAGCAGCAATGAAATACCACCAAATGAAAGCTCTATTAGTGAGAAGAAAAGGAGGTAAAATTCATTTGGGTGGTAAGTTGCATGACCGAGCAATAAATGGTGAAAGTAGTGTAGGTCAGAAGTGTAAAAAGTGGCCTGGTCTTTCAGGGTGTTTAAGCACTGGGGGCTGAGGTGGTTAAAGATGATACAAACTGATCCGTTCTGAACGGGTGCATGCGGTTGTATTATCTGAACGGATTTGTTTGTGCAGATCCATGACCGATCCGCACCAAACGCAAGTGTGAAAGTAGCCTAAGTGCAGTGAGATCCATGGGCGCCGCTCTACATATCCTGATGGTTAGTTTACAATGTTTGGACCCATGAAAGGTCCTCTATCATTGGTGGCGCAGTGCGCCCCCCACCCCACCCCCCCTCTCTTCTCATTGGCAGCAGCACAGGGGGGAGGGAGAGAGTAACTCCTTCTCCCCTGTGTTTCTGAGGGAACATGAGTGCGCTGACAGCAGCGCGCTCATGTTCTCTGATGCTAGGCTGCGCAGTAGGGCAGCCTAGTATCGATAAATGTCAAATCCTGGTGTCTTATTGATACCAGGACAAAAGTATCGATATTTCGATACCCGCAATAACCCTACATCCAATAAATGTCAGCCTAGTTTGGGGACATCACTCGACTATCAAGTGTGTATGGACCGTGGAGGTATCTCAACTCTCCCCTGAAGACAGATTCAGTGGGAAGGTATGTTGCATTTCAGCGTGCTCGATCCTTTGTTCGGTTGGAGGTAAGTCATCGCCGGTCTTGCAACGGCTGGTCTCCCCTCTGGACAAAAACAAGCACTCTTAGCATATCCCATAGTTTCCTGGTCCTAGATTAGCAGCCACCATCCCACCTAGAAGCCAGCGTGTGATATTTTCAGGTTGCAGCCACGCTCCTCGGGACTAAAATCTGCCTGTTCCTCTGTTTTATGTATTTATCCACTCGTTATTTTTTTTAGGAGCTTGAAGAGATCCGCAGAGCTGGGTTGAAAAATTTCCGCAATATACAGGTTGACGAAGCCAATTTGCTGACCTGGCAGGGGCTCATAGTTCCAGTAAGTATAAAGTCCTAATTTTCTTTCGTTAGTAGTCACATTCCTACTATAGGTGACTGTCCGGCCTCCCTGACTCCACCATTAGAAATGCTCAGCACATTTAGGCCCCATGCACATGACCATATCCATTTTGTGGCCAGCAAATCGCAGATCCATAAAATACGGTTGGGTTCCATTTTGCATCCACATTTTTTGCTGGCCCATAGACTTCAATGGGTCAGTGGTCTGCATTTTGCAGACAAGTATAAGACATGTTCTACCACTTCGCGGTATGGACATTCAGATGCGGAAAACAATGGGATCACACATAAAATGCGGACAGCACACGGATGACATCCATACATCTGTGATTTGTGGACTGCAAAACGGATACAGTCATTTGCATGGGGCCTTAGAGTCATATAAAAGGAAGGATAATCGCACCAAAGATGGCTCTGTCTCCTTGTGCTCATGTAAAACTACAGCTTGTCCAGCAAAAAAACAAGTTCCTCAAAAGTCTGCATTGATGTAAAAAAAAAATAAAAAAAAGTTGTAGCTCTTGGAAGGCGACTATCAAATAATGAAAAAAATTGCTTATTCACGAAGTCCTAAAATGCATACAGGGGAAAGAGGTTATTGATGGCTTATCAGGATATGCCATCAATATCAGACTGGCATGGGTTAGACACCATGCACCACCCAGGATTTTAAGATTGATAACCTATCATCAGGATAGGCCATCATTATCAGATTGACAAGGATCAGACACCCCCCCCCAGCTGTTTCATGGTAGCTCTGGTGCTGAAATTACACAGCTCTGTCTATTGTGCAGCGGTCAGTGCTCGTAACTGCAGCACTGCTCCCATTCACTTCAGTGGGAGCAGTGCTGTGGTATCCAGCTCCATCCACTGTACAATGGACGGAGCTGATCGGCTGGGGTGTCGGGTGTCAGTCTATGCCTGTCTGATATTGAAGGTATATCCTGAGGGTAGACCATCAATAGTAGAATTCTGGAACAGCCCTGTAACTGGGTCTATATGCTACTGTATAAAGAAATGGTCTCATTTCATATCCTATTTTTAAATTTTTTTTATTTTCCTTAGGGTATGCCATCAATTTGTGTTCAGTGTGGGTATAACTACAGGATGGTTGTAACTCTGCCAGGTTCAGCGATTGCTTCATTCTTGTAACTGGTGAGTCCTGCACCAATCGCACATTGATGGCATATCCAATCCAGCAAACATTTCAGATGTCATAAACAGAGCTTAGAGAATCATTTTATATTAAGATGGTTCATTTTCGTTAAAGTAATGGATTTGAGACCTCTTTGGTTACTTTTGCCTACACTTTAGCCTGAAAAGGATGTGAATGATTCTTATATAAAGCAGAACAAGATGATCTATTAATTTATATTATACCAGGACAATCCTCCATATGACAAAGGAGCATTTCGGATTGAAATAAACTTTCCTGCAGAGTATCCATTCAAGCCTCCCAAGATAACCTTCAAAACCAAAATCTACCACCCGAACATTGATGAGAAAGGCCAGGTATGCCTGCCGGTGATCAGTGCTGAAAACTGGAAACCAGCAACTAAAACTGACCAAGGTAATGATTGATTACTTCTATTTTTTGGTATTTGTTTTGTCAATTGGTATTATAAGGGCTCTTTCACACTTGCATTGTTTTGTTCCGGCATAGAGTTCCGTCGTCGGGGCTCTATGCCGGAAGAATCCTGATCAGGATTATCCCCATGCATTCTGAATGGAGAGAAATCCGTTCAGGATGCATCAGGATGTCTTCAGTTCCGGAACGTTTTTTGGCCAGAGAAAATACCGCAGCATGCTGCGCTTTTTGCTCCGGCCAAAAATCCTGAACACTTGCCGCAAGGCCGGATCCGGAATTAATGCCCATTTGAAAGGCATTAATCCGGATCCGGCCTTAAACTAAACGTCGTTTCGGCGCATTACCGGATCCGACGTTTAGCTTTTTCTGAATGGCTGCCAGGACGCTAAAGTCCTGTTTGCCATGGTAAAGTGTAGCGGGGGAGCAGTATACTTACCGTCCGTGCGGCTCCCGGGGCGCTCCAGAGTGATGTCAGGGCGCCCCACGCGCATGGATGACGTGATCTCATGGATCACGTCATCCATGCGCATGGGGCGCTCTGACGTCATTCTGGAGCGCCCCGGGAGCCGCATGGACTGTAAGTATACTGCTCCCCACTACTACTACGGCAACCAGGACTTTAATAGCGTCCTGGCTGCCATAGTAACACTGAACGCATTTTGAAGACTGATCCGTCTTCAAATGCTTTCAGTTCACTTGCGGTGTTACGGATCCGGCGGGCACTTCCGGCAAATGGAATGCACGACGGATCCGGACAACGCAAGTGTGAAAGAGGCCTAAGTTGATTTATTTTTTTCATCAGTCTTTTTCTGCAACCCCATATGTTACCTGAAAGGCCAATTTCACATGAGCGTATGCAATGAGAGAAATACCTCTGACACACAGAGGGTATTTCCCACTACTCCTGTAAGAAACTTATAGCATTATAATTTATAATGCTGTGTGTTGCTGCCGGACCACGGTTGTAATGATTTGTACTGACCACATTATGTGACTACAGTTCATTAAAGTCAAGGTCTGGCAGGAACACACCGCATTATAAATCATAAGACTCCATGCAAACGACCGTATGCCAAGTAAAAAGAATATAGCGGCTCACTCTCGTTATTATGGGCAAGGTGCTCTTGTCAATTTGACTCACCCCGTCAATGTGATGAATTAATGTACATACCCAGGACAGGCACGCTACACTTAGAACCATCCAGAGAGGGTATTACCTTAAGATAGTATTTAATTATCCACCATAATAAATAAAAATCAGTTCTTGAACAAAATTAAAATCAAATTACGCCTTATAATAAGCAAAATGACCAAAAATATGTATATGATTTTTTTTTTAATATAATACATTTTAGAATAAGAGTGTAACATATAGTGGCAATAACTCAATAGGAGCTGTATGTAAATCCACTATCAGATGTTGATATCCTCAAAAACCAGCATTTATACAGCTACAGAAAATTGCCACGATGGGTATAACATTTGCTGATAATTTATAAATAACACATTTGCATATGGTGCTATTCGGTTTTAAATAATAACGCCCTTTGTTTCTAATTGCACCCACAATGATTCTATCTCCTTTATATGTAGTCCACCATAGATAGTGTGGCTGTTAGGGCTCTTTCACACGAGCGGATGCTATGCGGGTAATCCGCTGCGTGAAAGAGAGCCAAGCCGCACTCTGGACAGCAGAGACACGGAGCATTAACATTGATTTAATACAAAATAACAGTGACAACTTTATCTCACTCTGATTTTGTCACAATCTCACTCCAGGATGGAGTAGGAAAACTGAAGGAGCGCTCATGATAAATTCCCCCCATAGTGTCAGTTTCATAATTCATGCAGCCTATTTCACACTAGCATATTCATTGGGAGAAATACGCTCTGTGAGTCAGAGGTATTTCCCATACTAAACTCCGCTCCTGAGACAGGACCCACAGCATTAGGCCTCTTGCACATGATTGTTTGTATATAACATGGTTATAAGGGAAAATAGTAGCATTCTTTAATACAGAATGCTTAGTAGGTGGTCAATTGAGGGTTAAAAAATAATTAACTCACCTTCTCATGATTAAAGAAGTAAGATGAGACTGGCAGCTACGCGATCAAGAAGAGAAGGTGAGTTAATAATTTTTTATTTTTTAACCCTCAATTGACCACCTACTAAGCATTCTGTATTAAAGAATGCTATTATTTTCCCTTATAACCATGTGTAGATGTTATTATTTTCCCTTATAACAACACCGAACCCAAACCTGAACTTCAGTGAAGAAGTTCGGGTCTGGGTACCACAGTCAGTTTTTTTTTTTATCACGTGCGTGCAAAACGCATTGCACCCGCGCGATAAAAACTGAACGCAATCGCAGTCAAAACTGACTGCAATTGGGTACCTACTCGCACGGGTTTGCCGCAACTCATCCGGACCTTATCCGGACACGCTCGTGTGAACTCAGCCTTATTGTGCTAAAATCACGGAAAAACGGCACAACGGACACGGAATAAAACAACGGTCGTGTGCATGAGGCCTTCTACATATTGATGTTTATCAATATCAGATTTGTGGTCCAACCTTTGCCACCAATCAGCTGTTCTCAAGGAGCGGTGGAAATGACAGTCGGCAGAAACGGAAAGCTCCTTCTACTGTGCAGTAGCCATAAGGTGTTGTTCCCATTCACCACAATGCTGTTGTAACCTGGCACAGCTATTACACATCATCAGTATCTAGGGCCCAACAAACCTTAAGGTGGTTTGTGTTGCTTTAAGATGAAGATCTTCAGGTATCATCAGAAATGGGGGTTAGTGAGCACATCCCAATGCGCAGGTTCACGTCGCCATGGCTGAAAGCACAAAAGCAAACACAATGCAACAGCACTCTGCAAACACAAATAATAAAGTTCATACAATAGTGCCATACACACCAGAAAATTTACTAATGCTACGTCCTCTTTGCCCCCAGCAAGGCGATGTCTTTAGGACAGGAACCTAGGCTGAATACCACTTCTTTCTCGTGCATGGCATTGGGGGACACAGCACCATGGGTATATGCCCAGCTGCCACTAGGAGGCTGACACTAGAAACAAAAAAGTGTTGGCTCCGCCCAGGTGGGCTATACCCCTCTGCAAGAGCCGAGATACACCAGTCTAGTTCTAGTGTCCGTAGGAGGCAGACATGACCTGTTTTGCAGGTCATCCTGCTAATTTTATTTTTTATTTTATTCTATTTTTTTCTCCTTTTTTGTACAGGTTTCTTCAGGACGCAGGGGTGGCTCCATCGTGTTCCACTTTAGTTGCCCCCCTGCGGGCGCGTACTCAGGTACCCGGCAGCCACCCAGTCCCCACTACCTGCTTCCGCAGCGGAATTCCGGCGGACCCACGGCTCCCGTGTTGAGTCCGCCGAGGGGGTGGCTATTGCTGCGCCTGAAAACGTCGGAAGGTGAGTATGGCGGTACCCCACCCCCACCCCCTCCACCCACCACAACCACCTCTTGTCCTGGCCCCCTTTTTAGTTTAGGGAGGCTGATGGCTCTTGGGGGCACTGCACGCTTGCCTGGGCATTCTTTTTGCGGGGGAAAACTTCCTTGGGGCACCCTCGTTTCTAGGGCCTGGCCCTTTAAGACGGCCGATTCTTTCGGCTCCTTCCCGTACCTGCGGGTTTCTTCCGGCTAACTCCTGGCCTTCGGGGCCCCCGCACTCCCAGAGAACCTGTGCTGCGTCCCCGCTTCTGCTGCTGCCTCCGGGCGTTACCGCGATCGCGGGCGTCCGTTTCCGGCAGCTTTTTTCTACTCGAGGCCCCGGCTTTTCTCCAGCCTAGGCCGCAGGTCACGTGGGGCGGAGCTTCGTCTCCGCCTTCTGCCTTCCCGGGCTTTTTTCTCCTCCCTCCCCTTTGTGGGCGGTGCCCTGGGAGCCGCGTTTTTTCCAACCAATCCAGCACCAGCGCGGGCTGCTGGGGGGGGCGTGTCTTTCTTGACTACCGGTTCCTGTCCTGCCTGCAGCTGTCGCATCTTGCTTCTCCTGCGCCTCGGCTCTCTGGACGTGCTTCTGTGGGACACAGCACCTTGGGTCTGGTAGGCAGCCTCTGGCTGACTCTTTTTTGCTTTGCAGGCTCCTCCATCGCCCTCATGTCTTCTTCTGGTCGGGCCCCCACTCCCCCTGCCGCTATTTCCACTCATTACGCCTGTTCCGTATGTAATAGGAAGTTCCCATGCGGTCAGTCTTCCTCTCTCTGCGTGCAGTGCCTTCCCCCCAGGCCCACCCAGTCCGCCCCTGCGGCCCCCTCTTTGTCGGTCCTTCCGGAATGGGCTGCTACCCTGTCCCAGGCCATAGGTAACCTTGCCAGCCTCTCCCAATCCCTAGCGCAGTCCTTGGACCGTCTGCCCGCTCAGATTGCGGCCGCCTCGGGCAGGGACCCCCCCGCCGGGGATGTCCGTTCCCGCTCTGGTACGAGGTCCGGCAAGCGACCTCGCACAGCCTCGGCTGGGTCCCATTCTTCCTCAGCTACCCCGGATCACTCCCCGGTTAGGTCTGAGTCGGGCGAAATTTCTTCTTCAGCCGCTTCCGCCGTTCCTGGGGACTCCTCCGCTTCTGATTCTGAATCAGAGCGGTGCTCGGCGATGTCTGCGGCCATTCAGGACCTCATCAAAGCCGTCCGTGACGCGCTCCATGTGCAGGACGTACCCTCCTCCTCCTCCCTGGAGTCGGTGTCCTTCCGCCGGACTAGGCGTTCCACTGTGGTCTTCCCGAATCACGAGGATCTGGACGCACTTCTGGCTAAAGAGTGGCGTCATCCTGATCGGCGCCTTCATCTTACCAAGGCCTCTGACGTCCCCTATCCTTTTTCTGAGGAATCTGTCAATACTTGGACGGTTCCTCCTCAGGTAGACCCTCAGGTTGCTCGCCTGGCGAAGGCTACTACCCTTCCCCTGGCTGACGCGGCTTCCTTGTCGGATCCCGCTGACAAACGGGTCGACTCTTTGGCCAAGTCTGTTTTCATCGCAGCGGGTGCTGCCATCCGTCCTGCGTTTGCCGCCTCCTGGGTGGCTAAGGCCTGCGCTATCTGGGCAAAACAGCTTGTTCGCGCTTTACCCCCAGACTCTGATCAAGGGGAACTGGCAGTGCTTGCCTCTCAAATTTATCAGGCGTCCAAATTTCTTTGCGATGCCTCTATGGAATCGGCCCGCCGATCCGGCCGTGCGGCCGCTAACTCTGTGGCCATCCGCCGCACCATCTGGCTTCGTTCTTGGGCGGCAGATGCCGCCTCCAAGAAGGCTCTGATTTCCCTTCCCTTTCTCGGCGGGAAGCTCTTTGGGAAGCGTTTGGAGGAGCTCATCTCGGAGGCCACTGGCGGTAAGAGCTCTCTTCTTCCCCAGAATCAGCCTCGCCGCCGTCGCTTTCCTGGATCGTCCTCTCGGGCGCAGTCCTTTCGGGCCCCCCCTGCCCGATCTGACAAGAAGGCCTCCAGGCCTTCCTTTAAGACCAAGCCCTCCTGGCATGCCAAGCCCAAACCTGCTCGCCCCCAGTCCACTAAACCTCCTTCCGCATGACTCCGTCAAGGTGGGAGGGCGTCTGCTCGCCTTTCAGGACGTCTGGCAAGCAAGTGTAGAAGACGCTTGGGTTCTGGAGGTAGTCTCCTCCGGATACAGGATCGAATTTTCCGATCTTCCGCCGGGACGGTTCTTCCTGACGTCGCCCCCCAGGTCCCCCTCCGGGGCAGAAGATTTTTTTCAGGCCATTCGTTCCCTTCGCTCTCTAGGGGTCATCGTTCCGGTTCCAGAGTCAGAACGCTTTCGGGGGTTCTATTCGAATCTGTTCACGGTTCCCAAAAAGGACGGTTCGCTCCGTCCTATCCTGGACCTGAAGGCGCTGAACCGCTTTGTCCGGGTCCGTCACTTTCGTATGGAATCCCTCCGGTCGGTGATCGCCTCCTTGGAGTCGGACGAGTTCCTGTCGTCCATAGACATTCAGGACGCCTATCTCCACGTCCCCATTGCCCTCTCCCACCAAAGGTTCCTTCGCTTCGCGGTAGGTTCTCTTCATTTCCAATTCGTAGCCCTGCCCTTCGGCCTGGCCTCTGCTCCGAGGGTCTTCACCAAGGTGTTGGCGCCTCTCATGGCCCTTCTTCGTGCCAGGGGGGTCGCCTTGATACCTTACCTAGACGATCTTCTGATTCGGGCCCCGTCGTTGGAGGACAACCTGTCCAGCCTGCACATCACCCTCTCAGCTCTTTCCCAGTTCGGGTGGCTCGTCAACCACTCCAAGTCCTCCCTCGTCCCATGCCAGAGGATGCCCTTCCTGGGCATGATTTTCGACACTCGCCTCGGGCGGGTGTTTCTCCCCCCAGAAAAGATTGCCTCCCTTCAGGCGGGGGTGACGCTTCTCCGCGGCCCGTCCACCCTGACTATCAGGACGTGTATGCGCGTCCTGGGGAGGATGGTGGCTTCCTTCGAAGCCATTCCCTATTCCCAATTCCACTCCCGGGACCTTCAGTTGTTTCTTCTATCCAGGTGGGACAAGTCCCAGGCAGGTCTCGATCGCCTGGTTCGTCTCCCTCTCCAGCTTCGCCAGGACCTCTCCTGGTGGCTTCTTCCTCGGACGGTGTCCCTGGGCCGTTCCTTTCTTCCCCCCAGTTGGCGGGTGGTCACGACGGACGCCAGCCTCTTGGGTTGGGGAGCTGTCCTCGACTCTCTCACAGTCCAGGGTCTTTGGTCTGCTCAGGAGTCCTCCCTGCAGATAAATGTACTCGAGCTCAGGGCAATTTTCCTGGCACTGTCTCACTGGACCCCACGTCTTCGCGGTCTCCCGGTCCGGGTTCAAACAGACAATTCCACCGCCGTGGCTTATCTGAACCACCAAGGGGGCACCAGGAGCGTGATGGCCTTGCAGGAAGCCTCCCATATCCTGCGCTGGGCGGAACTCCACGTTCCCGTCCTTTCCGCGGTGCACATTCCCGGGGTCGACAATTGGGCGGCAGACTTCCTCAGTCGTCAGCTAGTCGACCCGGGCGAATGGTCTCTTCACCCAGAGGTGTTCCTCCAACTTTGTCACCGATGGGGAACTCCGGACGTGGATCTTTTCGCGTCACGTCTCAACCACAGGATTCCGCGCTATGTCGCGCGGTCCAGAGACCCTCAGGCTTTCGCGGTAGACGCCCTAGTTCTGCCTTGGTCTCAGTTCAACCTTCTGTACCTGTTCCCCCCCATTCCCCTCCTGCCCCGAGTGCTCAAGCGTCTCAAGGCAGCCCGGGTTTCGGCAATCCTGGTGGCTCCGGATTGGCCCCGCAGGGCGTGGTACGCAGATCTAGTGTTTCTGCTCGCCGACGCTCCGTGGCGACTTCCTCTGCGCCACGATCTCCTTTCTCAGGGTCCTCTGTACCACCCGAATTTACTTCAGCTTCGTTTGACGGCGTGGCCGTTGAGACCGCGGTCTTGAAGTCCCGTGGCCTCTCGGATTCTGTCATTCAGACGATGCTTCACGCTCGCAAACCCCAGTCAGCCCGTATTTACTACCGGACCTGGAGAGCGTATTTTGCCTGGTGCGAGTCTGGGCGCTTCCGCCCTCTTCATTTCTCCGTCCCTAACGTTCTGGCCTTCCTTCAGGCCGGTTTTGAGAAGGGTCTTCGCCTAGCTTCTCTCAGAGGACAGATTTCGGCCCTCTCAGTCCTTTTCCAACGTCCTGTGGCCTCGCGGGCTCAGGTTAGGACTTTCCTACAGGGTGTCGCTCGCCGAGCCCCCCCCTTTCGTTTTCCAGTGGAGCCGTGGGACCTGAATCTCGTCCTTGGCGCCCTTCAGTCTTCTCCCTTCGAGCCTTTGGCAGAGATCTCTCTGTCGTTTGTCTCGTTCAAGGTGGCCTTCTTAGTGGCAGTCACCTCCATCCGCCGGGTTTCCGAACTGGCGGCGCTTTCTTGCCGTTCGCCTTTCCTGGTTTTCCATCAGGACAAGGTGGTGTTGCGTCCCGTTCCCTCTTTTCTTCCAAAGGTGGTCTCCTCGTTTCATATCAATGAAGAGATCGTCCTTCCCTCTTTCTGCCCTAATCCTTCTCACCCTAGGGAGAAATCCCTCCATTGCCTTGACGTTGTTCGGGCCCTTCGCCTGTACCTTCGCCTCACGGAACCTTTCCGTCGTTCGGATTCCCTTTTCGTGGTCCCGGCGGGTCCTCGTAGGGGTTTGCCTGCCTCCAAGGCTACCATCTCTCGCTGGGTTCGGTCGGCTGTCAAGGAGGCCTATATCGCAAAGGGCCGTGCTCCCCCTTCCAGGTTGACCGCTCATTCGACTAGGGCAGTTGGGGCTTCCTGGGCGGTGCGTCATCAGGCATCTGCTTCCCAGGTCTGCCGGGCCGCCACCTGGGCGTCAGTTCACACTTTCTCTAAGTTTTATCACATTCATTCTCTGGCTTCCGCTGACGCTAGCCTGGGGCGCAAGGTTCTGCAAGCAGCTGTGCTTTAGATTGGCGACATGGCGTTCTTCTTCCCTCCCTCAGGGACTGCTTTGGGACGTCCCATGGTGCTGTGTCCCCCAATGCCATGCACGAGAAAAATGGATTTTTTGTACTCACCGTAAAATCCTTTTCTCGTAGTAGGCATTGGGGGACACAGATCCCTCCCATTTTCTTACTGAGTTTCTTCTTGTTGTGGTCCCGGCGATTTGTGGTCGTTGGGTTTCCCCAGTTGAAGACTTGTTGGCGTTCAGTTTTCTGTTTGTTCAGGTGTATGGCGTTCCTACTGCTTTTGTACCGACTGGTGTATCTCGGCTCTTGCAGAGGGGTATAGCCCACCTGGGCGGAGCCAACACTTTTTTGTTTCTAGTGTCAGCCTCCTAGTGGCAGCTGGGCATATACCCATGGTGCTGTGTCCCCCAATGCCTACTACGAGAAAAGGATTTTACGGTGAGTACAAAAAATCCATTTTTTGGTGCCATACCAACCTTCATTAAATTCAGGGAAGGCAGGTTCCACATGCATGCTGAGGCCACTTTTTTTTTTTTTTTACCTCTTTTGGTGCCATAATGGCCTCCAATGAATAAAAGGGAGAGCAGGCTTCAGCTTTATGCGGGCACTAATTCAAGTCAGCCTATGGGGCAGACAGGTTAGTTTAGTCAGGAGTGCAGGACCAATGGAGTTGGCCACATCTCCAAATGCAGACTGCAAAGAAAAAAAGCGGGTTCGTCAGCAGATCCCAATTGTGCAGATGCACATCACCAGACGTGCTGTAGACTGATTGGAGTTCTTTATTGCGATCTGGCTGAATAGAAGAATAGGGTATATACACACACGGTGGATTTTTTTCCCACCACTGATTCGCAGCACAATTCACATTTATTACATTTAATTTGTTATGTTGAAAGGGGTGAAAATCCACATCAGAAATTGACACTGGAATGAAAAACCAGCACTGCAGGTCAGTTTCTGTTTAAAGAACAAATAAATCAGCATGAAGGTAAGATTTTAGTAAAATCTCATCCATATGCCTGGTACTATAATCTGTAGTGGACTTTACTTGTACAGATCTACTAGTTCTGCAGTAAGTGATCTGCAATATTTCTGTCCTGTGTCGACCGGCCCTGAAAGGGATCTTGTGATGCAGAACTGTGCCAGAGGCCCAAAGACACTAGCCTGGTCTTTTCTAACCAGCAATGAACTGATTAAATAGGTGTAAAATAATCTATGCCTTGTTGTGGAATGTTTCTTCCTACTCTCGATAATTTATGATATTCCATGGTAGATGAGGACAGCTCACAACTTATGCTATCTAACATCTGCAGCAGCTGTGCCCACCCGTTCACCAGCAGGGGGAGACACCCTGTGATTACCAAACAGCAGTATCCTGTATTAGATAAAATGATCTTGGCCATTTAACCATTGAGATGCCACAATAAATAAAATAAAAAGGGGGAGGGGGGCCCGCTGCTGATGGTTTTAACCCTTTCACTACCAGAGGTTTTTTGCGTTTTAATTTTTCTACCCCATCTTCCTTGAGCCATAACTTATATATATTTCCGTTCACATAGCTGTATGAGAGCTTATTTTTTGCGGGACAAGTTGTACTTTTTATTGCCATTAATAATTATGGCATACAATGTTGTGGGAAGCAGTAAAAAAATTCCAAATAGGGTGGAATTGGAAAAAAATGCAATTCCTCCCACACAGTTTCGTTTGCAACAAGACTGACCCACGCTCTTCATTGTCTCGGTCAGTACGATTACAACAATACCCCATATGTGTAGGTTTCAAAATATATGTAAACTTTGGGGACTTTTTTTATTTTTTTTTACATCACATAGAAACATATAATGTGTCGGCAGATAAGAACCATTTGGCCCATCTAGTCTGCCCAATAGACTGAATACTATGGATAGCCCCTGGCCCTATCTTATATGAAGGATGGCCGTATGCCTATCCCATGCATGCTTAAACTCCTTCACTGTATTTGCAGCTACCACTTCTGCAGGAAGGCTATTCCATGCATCCACTACTCTCTCAGTAAAGTAATACTTCCTGATATTACTTTTAAACCTTTGCCCCTCTAATTTAAAACTATGTCCTCTTGTAGCAGTTTTTCTTCTTTTAAATATTCTCTCCTCTTTTACCTTGTTGATTCCCTTTATGTATTTAAAAGTTTCTATCATATCCCCTCTGTCTCGTCTTTCTTCCAAGCTATACATGTTAAGGTCCTTTGGTAAGTTTTATCCTGCAATCCATGTACTAGTTTAGTAGCTCTTCTCTGAACTCTCTCCAAAGTATCAATATCCTTCTGGAGAAATGGTCTCCAGTACTGCGCACAATATTCTGAGCCCCCATAACTTTTTTTTTTATTTTTTATATATATAATTGGGTCTACTGAGCTGTATAGGGGCTCATTTTTTGCGGGATATTCTTTAATTTTTATTCATACCATTTTGGAGTGTTTGTGATTTTTAGATCACACTTTATTAAATTTTTTGGGGGTAAGAGAAGCAATGAAAAAAAATGGCAAATTGGATATTTTGATGCTTTTTTTCCATTACGCTGTTCGCCATATTGGAAAAATATTTTTATATTCTAGTATGGGCTTTTTTGGTCACTGTGATACCCATGATGTTTTGTTATTTAGGTATTTATTTTTTTATTATATGGAAAGGGGGGTGATTTAAACTTTTATATCTTTTTATAGATAAACTTTTTTTTTAAAAATATTTTGTAATTATTTTGAAGCTCATATTAGCCTATGAAATCTGTTTTTTAATTTTGAACCATCATGTACTTTTAAAATGAGTTTATTACTGTCAATTGCAAATTTCTTATGTTGGCCTGCCATCTGGTGGACATATGCCGATCGGCATTATTGCTGGTCACGGTAATTAGCGGCAGGTCTCTGCTGTTTGAAACAGCAGAGACCTGCTGGCTATGACGCCCACTGCACGTGCAAGCGGGCGTCATGTTTGCCTATCGCTTCATGTATGGTGCTGGTAGTGAACAGGTTAGAGGATAGCTGTTTACCTAAGAATGACCCTCAAGACAATACTGAGTAATCTTGTTAGGGCAAGGATCAGCAACTTCCGAAACTCCAGCTATTCTGAAACTACAACGTCCAGAATCCTCCTTTCACTTCTGTGAGTTACAAGAACAGGCCATTAAGTGTGCATGCTGGGAGTTGTAGTTTCACAGCTGCTTAACCATCTGTTAGGGCATAAGTGAGGTAGGCATGTGCATTTTATATGCCCAGCCAGTAATGCATTGAAATACATAAGGTAAAAGTCCCTTTGTGCGAGAAATATGTAGATACGCTTTCATGAAATAATTTTGTTAAATAAAATACGAACATGAAAATAAAGAATAAACAATTTTTAATATGAAAAAAAAAAAAATACATACATTATGCGCATCCTTAATCTCCTTAACTGAGAACTACTGGGGAAGAAAATGTGAAATTTGTTGTGTATTCAACTTTAACCACCTCCCGACCGCCTAACGCACGGATGCGTCCGGAAGGTGGTTGATTCATTCCTCCTGGACGCATCCGTGCGTCATCTCGCGAGACGCGAGATTTCCTGTGAACGCGCTCACAGGAACGGAAGGTAAGAGAGTTGATCTCCAGCCTGCCAGCGGCGATCGTTCGCTGGCAGGCTGGAGATGTGATTTTTTTTTTTAACCCCTAACAGGTATATTAGACGCTGTTAGGATAACAGCGTCTAATATACCTGCTACCTGGTCCTCTGGTGGTCCCCTTTGTTTGGATCGACCACCAGAGGACACAGGTAGCTCAGTAAAGTAGCACCAACCACCACTACACTACACCCCCCCCCCGTCCCCCCCGTCACTTATTCACCCCTGATCACCCCATATAGACTCCCTGATCACCCCCCTGTCATTGATCACCCCCCTGTCATTGATAACCCCCTGTAAGGCTCCATTCAGAGGTCTGTATGAATTTTACGGATCCACTGATAGATGGATCGGATCCGCAAAACACATACGGACATCTGAATGGAGCCTTACAGGGGGGTGATCACCCCCCTGTCATTGATCACCCCCCTGTCATTGATCACCCCCCTGTCAGGCTCCATTCAGACATTTTTTTGGCCCAAGTTAGCGGAAATTTTTAATTTTTTTTTTTCTTACAAAGTCTCACATTCCACTAATTTGTGTCAAAAAATAAAATCTCACATGAACTCACCATACCCCTCACGGAATCCAAATGCGTAAAATTTTTTAGACATTTAGATTCCAGACTTCTTCTCACGCTTTTAGGGCCCCTAGAATGCCAGGGCAGTATAAATACCCCACATGTGACCCCATTTCGGAAAGAAGACACCCCAAGGTATTCCGTGAGGGGCATATTGAGTCCATGAAAGATTGAAATTTTTGTCCCAAGTTAGCGGAAAGGGAGACTTTGTGAGAAAAAAATATCAATTTCCGCTAACTCTTCTTTCCAAAATGGGGTCACATGTGGGGTATTTATACTGCCCTGGCATTCTAGGGGCCCCAAAGCGTGAGAAGAAGTCTGGTATCCAAATGTCTAAAAATGCCCTCCTAAAAGGAATTTGGGCACCTTTGCGCATCTAGGCTGCAAAAAAGTGTCACACATCTGGTATCGCCGTACTCAGGAGAAGTTGGGGAATGTGTTTTGGGGTGTCATTTTACATATACCCATGCTGGGTGAGAGAAATATCTTGGTCAAATGCCAACTTTGTATAAAAAAAATGGGAAAAGTTGTCTTTTGCCAAGATATTTCTCTCACCCAGCATGGGTATATGTAAAATGACACCCCAAAACACATTGCCCAACTTCTCCTGAATACGGAGATACCACATGTGTGACACTTTTTTGCAGCCTAGGTGGGCAAAGGGACCCACATTCCAAAGAGCACCTTTAGGATTTCACAGGTCATTTACCTACTTACCACACATTAGGGCCCCTGGAAAATGCCAGGGCAGTATAACTACCCCACAAGTGACCCCATTTTGGAAAGAAGACACCCCAAGGTATTCCGTGAGGGGCATGGCGAGTTCCTAGAATTTTGTATTTTTTGTCACAAGTTAGTGGAAAATTGATTTATTTTTTATTTTTTTCTTACAAAGTCTCATATTCCACTAACTTGTGACAAAAAATAAAAACTTCCATGAACTCACTATGCCCATCAGAGAATACCTTGGGGTGTCTTCTTTCCAAAATGGGGTCACTTGTGGGGTAGTTATACTGCCCTGGCATTCTAGGGGCCCAAATGTGTGGTAAGGAGTTTGAAATCAAATTCTGTAAAAAATGACCAGTGAAATCCGAAAGGTGCTCTTTGGAATATGGGCCCCTTTGCCCACCTAGGCTGCAAAAAAGTGTCACACATCTGGTATCTCCGTATTCAGGAGAAGTTGGGGAATGTGTTTTGGGGTGTCATTTTACATATACCCATGCTGGGTGAGAGAATTATCTTGGCAAAAGACAACTTTTACCATTTTTTTTTTTTTTTATACAAAGTTGTCTTTTGCCAAGATATTTCTCTCACCCAGCATGGGTATATGTAAAATGACACCCCAAAACACATTCCCCAACTTCTCCTGAGTACGGAGATACCACATGTGTGACACTTTTTTGCAGCCTAGGTGGGCAAAGGGGCCCACATTCCAAAGAGCACCTTTCGGATTTCGCCAGCCATTTTTTACTGAATTTGATTTTAAAAAAAAAAAATCATTTTCCGCTAACTTGTGACAAAAAATAAAAAGTTCTATGAACTCACTATGCCAATCAGCGAATACCTTAGGGTGTCTACTTTCCGAAATGGGGTCATTTGTGGGATGTTTGTACTGTCTGGGCATTGTAGAACCTCAGGAAACATGACAGGTGCTCAGAAAGTCAGAGCTGCTTCAAAAAGCGGAAATTCACATTTTTGTACCATAGTTTGTAAACGCTATAACTTTTACCCAAACCTTTTTTTTTTTTTTTCTTTACCCAAACCTTTTTTTTTTTATCAAAGACATGTAGAACAATAAATTTAGAGCAAAATTTATATATGGATCTCGTTTTTTTTTGCAAAATTTTACAACTGAAAGTGAAAAATGTCATTTTTTTGCAAAAAAATCGTTAAATTTCGATTAATAACAAAAAAAGTATAAATGTCAGCAGCAATGAAATACCACCAAATGAAAGCTCTATTAGTGAGAAGAAAAAGAGGTAAAATTCATTTGGGTGGTAAGTTGCATGACCGAGCAATAAATGGTGAAAGTTTAGGTCAGAAGTGTAAAAAGTGGCCTGGTCTTTCAGGGTGTTTTAAGCTATGGGGGCTGAGGTGGTTAAAGGGGTTTTCCAAGTGTTTTTTTGTTTTTGTTTTTTTTACTGATGACCTATTCCCGCCAATCAGCTGTGCCTAGGCCATGTCACGTCGCATGGCCTATGCACAGTTCAGTCCCATAAAAGTGACTGGGGCTGAGCGTGATACCAGGCACAGCCGCTAACTATGTACGGCGCTGTGCTTGGTGAGCAAAGATAAGGCAATTGCGCTACTGCGAACGCCAGTACCTTCTCGGACAGCTGATCAGTGGGGTTACTGAGTGTAGGAAACCCCTTTTTAATATGAAAGTTATAAACTGATACATTATTTTACTTGCAATTGGTTATTGTAGAAAACCCATTCTTACTTTCTATTCCTTTCCATCTTTTTCTTTGTCTAGTCATCCAGTCTCTCATTGCCCTGGTCAACGATCCACAGCCAGAGCACCCACTGCGTGCAGATCTAGCGGAAGAATACTCAAAGGACCGTAAAAAATTCTGTAAGAATGCTGAAGAGTTTACAAAGAAATACGGAGAGAAGCGACCTGTGGACTAGACATTGAGGCCTTGCGCCAGAGGAAAACACACACAATATACAAACACAAATTCAAAAAGCGCAACTGAAGAATTGGAGTCAGCGAGTTCAGAATCCCCTCCTTCACCTTTACCCTGAAAATACACAAGAGGCAGGACTCCGCGGGAACACGGATAAGAGGCGCAGCGTCAACCCACGGCTTTTGCTAAACTCTACTTAAAACTGTTAGAGGAGGATTTAAAATGTGTGAATTGGGAGTGCAGTTCTGCTCTGTGTAAAAAAGTCACTTTTCCATTCTTAATTGCAGGAAATGTTTTTCTTTTCATCTGCCATTCTGAAATAAATTACACACAAAACTCAATGATTTATTTTCCAATAGGGTTAAACTGTAGCATTGCTTAGTGTTTTTCTTTTCTTTTTTTTTTTTTTTTTTTTTTTAGTTTACTATTCCTGTCATCTAATTTTGAACACTCCCAGGCGAAGGTCCTTTATCTGTTAGGTTTTAGTCTGCTGTCACTACCCCTTCCATTAGCAGTCTTCTCTGTGTCAGATTTGTCTTCTGACATTGGCGGGATTACATAACCATGGCCCATAAAACCCACCAAAGGGAGGGGGATTGTCGAACATTTGGCTCTTAGTTTTCCTTTCAGTGTTGCACTGTGCTTTGTGGGACTTGGTAAATTCTCCTTCAGTTTGTAACATAAGAATATTAAAGAAAAAAGAAAAAAAAAATACTTTAAACTGTTGGAAATAAGCCCGTTCTTCTGTAATTCTGCCCGATGTTGAGATTATGTTTATTAAAGGGGTAAACCAAGCTGCCCTGTTGTGACTCAGTTTTTCAGATATAACCAGCATTTTCAAATGTCTTGGTTTCCTTCCTAAATTTTCATTTAGGACTGGGTGCTACTTAAAGGGGTTTTCTGGAAATAATAGGTTTTTAGCAAGTGGCCAGCAGCCTGCCCCTCTGAACAGAAGACTCATACTTATCTGCTCCGGTCCTCCACGCTGTGTCCATGTTCCAGTGTCTGCTGTGTTGACATACGATGCAGCATGGTCACATGCTTCAATGCAGCCAATGACTGGCTTGAGCATTGACATGCTGCTTGTGTCCTTGTAACTGCTGAAGCCAGTCATTGCTGGGACCGGGAAACATGGACACAGTGAAGGTGGCGCGGAGGACCAAAGTGGTGGGGAGCAGGTAAGTATGAATCTTCTGTTCAGAGAGGCAGGCTGCAGGCACTTGCTAAAAACCTCATTCCCAGAGACCAGCATTAAAGGGATTGTCCAGGAGCAAAGGTCAGCAGCCTCTGGAACTCCAGCTGTTTTGGAAGTTCAACTCCCAGCATTCTTCATTTCTGTGGGAGTTCCAAGAACAGCTGAACAAGTGAGCATGCTGGGGGTTGCTGTTTTACAACCACTGGAGTGCCAGAGATTGCCTGATGCCTGTTCTAAAGCTTACAAAAAAAAGCACCAAATCACTAGTCAGCCGTTCAGTTCCTTGCTGAGGCTGTGGTGGTCTGTCATCAGTCTTTGTTGTTAGAATGACAGCAATAAAGTACTGTATCAAGAGATGGGTATGGATTTTTTTTATTTATTTTAGTATATTTGCTGGCACCAAATCAGAGGTTATAGCAATTAGTAAAGCTTGGTTTTTATGATAAGTACTTTTTAAAGTATTCTATTCTCTTTTTTTTTTTTTTTTTTTTTCTGTACTTTTGAATTTGCTTCTCAATAAGGCTGCTTTCACACGGTATTTGCCATTTTGTTTGACACATGGGCTGTGAAAGCTTCTGGTGTGTATAGCAAATGTTTCATTGGCATGATGCCGATGGCTTTAGTTAGGATCTGGTATACTTATTATTATTATTATTATTATTATTATTATTATTAATAATAAAATTTATATATATATATTATTTTTATTTTGCAGAATTGTAAAAAAAAAAAACTAAACTCAAGGTACCCTAAGGCTACATTCACACGAAAGTGAAAAAAAAACTATATTAACTGCAAAGTGGTCTGTTTTTAACTGATGCCTTTCTGAGAAACAGATTAAAAATGGTCCCCTTCAATTGTATTAGGGGCTATTGTTCAGTCATTATTTACTGGCTGTGTGAATAACCCTACAGGCTATTCTTAAAATA
Source organism: Bufo bufo (assembly GCF_905171765.1). Taxonomy (NCBI): domain Eukaryota; kingdom Metazoa; phylum Chordata; class Amphibia; order Anura; family Bufonidae; genus Bufo; species Bufo bufo. The sequence continues at coordinate 250,079,656 of NC_053390.1, read as the reverse complement.
TATGTAATGGCTGGTAAAAAAAAAAAAAAGACATCCGTCACATGTCCGTCGTGCGAATGTAGCCTTACTGACAAAACTAGCTATCAGTCAGTAAAAAAATACTGCTCTTCTGCATTTCTTTTAGCCAGTTTTATGTATCGGGTAAAAAATTGTCACCAGGTGTTTTTTTTTTTTTTTTTTTTTTGGTTTAATCTTTCACAGAAAGCGGGAGGAAGCCAAGTGCTGAGCTCTGTCAATGCGTTCCCACTGCTGATTGACACTGTGCATAGGCAGAAAGTTGTCAGCAGAATATAGGACTATGAAATCAGTTTGTCTTTTATAGTCTCCTGTTGCTGCAGACAGCCTTTTTGTTAAAAGAAACTTATCCGTCAGAAAACAATAAAAAAATTTAAAAAAAAAGCCGTACTATACCATGGAAAATGAGATTTTAAATGTCCTTTAGCAGCTGTCAGAGATAAAACCCCCATACTGACAGGGAATATCTTGTTAGCTTACTGCAGCTGTGAGGGAAATGTTGTTTGAAGGGTAATTTATTAAAATAGTTGGTGTAGAAATGGGATAAGAGTATGAAAGTTCTGTTCTCTTGGTAGGTGTATAGTAGAGATGAGCAAATCGACTTCGGATAAAACATCTGAAGACTATTTCCATAAAACTGTGGTCCAATACTGTACAGAGCGAGCGCGCCGTACAGTATTAAAATGTATTGGCTCAGATGAGCTGAAGTTATTACTTCGCGAAGTCTTGCGTGACTTTGCATAATAACTTCATAGATTAATTTTTAACTGTATTAAAAAAAAAACAAAAAAAAAAAACATTTCCTGAACTCCAGTTCGGTTCCAAGTGGTACCTTAGTTCGGGAAATGTTTTTTTTTCCAGTAAAAATGTATTTATGAAGTTATTAGTCACGCAAGACTTCGCAAAGTAATAACTTGGGCTCATCTGAGCCAATACATTCTACATTGATCATGTGGAGAAAGTTAATACAAGGCACCTACTAATGTATTGTGATTGTCCATATTACCTCCTTTACTTGATTTATTTATTTTTCATCACGATACAGTTCTTGTTTCCATGGTTACGACCAGCCTGCAATTCAGCAGCAGTGGTCGTGTGGGCACACTACATTAAAAAAAAAAAGCACTGGCCTCTCTGGTGATTTGGACCACAGAAGTGCACATAGGCCTGAGCTTTTTCCTATAGTCTTCAAGCGCGGCCACTGCTGCTGGATTGAAGGTGATCGTAACTATGGAAACAAGTAGTGTACAATATGATGGGGGGGAAGCAATATGGACAATTGCAAAACATGTGCCTTATATTAACTTTCCATACATGATAAATGCCATTTCCTGAAGTGAGACAACAGCTTTAAAGTACAAGTAAAATATACATGGTGGGAGTGCATATAACCATATATGCCTTTACAACTGAGTTGTTGGGTCATGGATCTGATGGTTAATAAAATGGCAGGCAAAGTATTAAGTTACTGAACACCCCACCTTCATCCAAAATGTGGTTGTGTGCAATTATGCAATCATGTTTGGTTTTATGGATTTGTTTTTTAATGAAAAATATATATACTTGTATATGTCTAACAAAATGCAATGTGTACATTACTTAGTGTTGAAAAGAGATTTTAAAAGGAAAGCCTAAAAATAGAGTCCTAAGTAAGAGTTGAGCCTTATTCACACGTCCGTGCTTGAATCCGTGAAAAGGTGGTCAGTGATGGATCCATGTTTCATGGACACTGCACAGCTAAATTATTATTTTTTTTCAAAGCATCTCTTCCTAATACATGAAACATGGATGGCATCCGTGGTTTTGACAGACCCATAGACTCTAATAGAGCATGCTCCCGTGCTAAAACACTGGTGTGTGAATACACACATTAAAATGAATGGGGACATGTGCTGTCTGTGGGGCACACGTATGTGGAACACTGACGTGAATTAGGCTTAGTTCACATCACCATTTAGCTTTCCATTCTTCTGATGCATCAGAAGAACAAAAAAAATAAAGGAAAAAAAAAGATTCCTTATTTTGAGCATCAGTTATGATCAGTTTGTCACTTCCATCACAGATCAGTTATTTTTGATGGGCGAAAAAGTCCTATTGGGGTTGGTATCCAGGTCATTCTGAAACCGCAGTGACTAGGGACAGGATTTTCACAGCAGGAGCTGGAGGACCTGCGTTGAAGTTACCATCATGTGATTAGTGCAGTTATAGGCGGAGCTTATTGGTGGTTAAGGACCTGCGATGACATCACCATCATGTGCCCAGTGCAGGAGGGGCTGGAGCTCAGCAGTGAAGAACCTGTGATGATGTCTGACATGAAAGGTAAGTGAAGAGGAAATGGGATTCAGTGTCAGAACTGGAGAAATCCTGGGAGTTCTAGCTCTCTCCTCTTATACCCCTTTCCTGGCTGGAGGTAGGGAGTGATGATGTTCACCTGGGGCTGTATGTTAGAAGGGCTGAATGAAGTGGTGATATTTACATGGGATTGTATGTCAGAGGTGGCTGAGGGGAGCCATGTTATTTAGGCTACATGTACACAAACGTGAAAAATGTCAGTGTGACGGCCATTTAGCTTATAGCCATCACACAGCTAATTTTTAAAACCAATTAAAATCTATGCAGCTCTTCACATGGCCAGAGCTGCTGTTTTGATGTGAACTGTCTCACACCCTCCAAATTAATGGAAAGTGCACCACGCATGTGCGGCCATTGCTCCGCTCACTTCTATGGGGCTTGGCTATTTTCGTAAGCCTGAATGCATGGAGGGCAGTCTGCTCCCCTTTAGTCTGGGGGCTCCGTTTTTTAGATAGATGCGGGTCCCAGTAGATGATAGAAATTCACTTCACACCTCTTCTGTGTTTTCTCCTGTCTGTATACTAGGTACCACTATCACCTCCATGTCCCACTACAAATCTCCTTCTACAAATTTCTGCAACCCCTTAAACCTAATAACCATTCCTCTGACCCCTGCTCCTTTGGTTCCTCTTGCAGGAGCATTATGGAACGCGCGCTCTGTCTGTAACAAACTGTCGTACATTCACAAACTTCATCTCTCAAAACCTTTCCTTTCTGGGTCTCACAGAAACATGGCTGACACCCTCAGATACCTCCTCCCCTGCTGCACTCTCTTATAGTGGATTTCAGTTCACTCACACCCCCCGCCCTGGCTGCAAACATGGTGGAGGAGTTGGTCTTCTCCTATCAGACACCTGCTCCTACAGCCCAATTCCACTGCCACCCTCCATTACGCTCACCTCATTTGAAGTACACTCTGTTCGCATCTACTCTCCCTCCAACCTTCAAGTAGCCGTCATTTACCGCCCTCCAGGCCCAGCCACCATCTTTCTTGACCACTTTAACACCTGGCTACTACACTTTCTTTCTGCCGACATCCCCACTATCATCATGGGTGACTTCAAAATCCCACTCGGCTGCCTCTAAACTCCTGTCACTCTTTTCCTCCTTTGGCCTATCACAGTGGTCTTCAGCTCCCCCACCCACAGAGATGGTCACACTCTGGATCTGATCTTTACCCGCCTCTGCTCCCTATCTAACCTTTCTAATTCGCCTCTTCCCCTATCTGACCACAACCTACTCACCTTCTCTTCACTGGTCTCTTCTGCTGCTCCCCCGGTCCACACACTAGCACCCGCGCCCCCCCCCCCCCCCCCCTTGCAGGAACCTTAAACATCTCAACTTTCGCTTGCTTTCTTACTCTCTCTTTTCTCACTCTCTACCATCTGTTCCCTCCAAGACCCAGAAGCTGCTACCACCCTATATAACAACAGAATAAGTACAGCTCTGGACACTGTTGCCCCCCCCCTCACACACAACAAAACCAGAAAAACCAACAGACAACCCTGGCACACCAACCTGACCAAAAAACTCAGACAAGATCATTTCACCGCATACAAGCAATCCCTCCTCATATTCAAATCCTCGCTCGCTGATTCAAAACAGGCCTACTTCTCATCTCTCATATCTTCCCTGTCACATAGCCCTAAACAACTTTTTAGCACTTTTAACTCCCTTCTCCGTCCCCCAGCGCCCCCACCCCCTCCTCTCTTCTCACTTGAGGACTTTGCCAAATATTTCAAACATAAGATAGCCAACATCAGAGAAAGCTTTACTACACAGACCCGCTAAACAACTGCTCAGTCCTCTTCTCCCAAAACCCGCTTCTCCACCATTACAGAAGAAAAACTCTCGGGGTCTAAAAATATCTGGCAATGGCCTGTTCCAGTGGTGGGTGACATGAAGCCTGATTCTCTGCTATGACATGAAGCCTGAATCTCTGCTATGGGACCTCTCTCCTCTGTCTGGGTGCCGGGGCCTAAAAATATCTGACAGTGGCCTGTTCCAGTGGTGGGTGACATGAAGCCTGATTCTCTGCTATGGGACCTCTCTCCAATTGATATTGGTTAATTTTTTTTTATTAATTTCCCTATCCACATTTGTTTGCAGGGGATTTACCTACATTTTGCTGCCTTTTGCAGCCCTCTAGCCCTTTCCTGGGCTATTTTACAGCCTTTTTAGTGCCAAAAAGTTCGGGTCCCCATGGACTTCAATGGGGTTCGGGTCGAGTGAGGATGACATGAAGCCTGAATCTCTGCTATGGGGCCTCTCTCCTCTGTCTGGGTCTAAAAATATCTGACAGTGGCCTGTTCCAGTGGTGGGTGACATGAAGCCTAATTCTCTGCTATGGGGCCTCTCTCCTCTGTCTGGGTGCCGGGGCCTAAAAATATCTGACAGTGGCCTGTTCCAGTGGTGGTTGACATGAAGCATGATTCTCTGCTATGACATGAAGCCTGAATCTCTGCTATGGGGTCTCTCTCCTCTGGGTGTCGGGGCCTAAAAATATCTGACAGTGGCCTATTCCAGTGGTGGATGACATGAAGCCTGAATTTCTGCTATGGGGCCTCTCTCCTCTGTCTGGGCCTAAAAATATCTGACAGTGGCGGGTGACATGAAGCCTGATTCTCTGCTATGGGACCGCTCTCCTCTGTCTGGGTGCCGGGGTCTAAAAATATCTGACAATGGCCTGTTCCAGTGGTGGGTGACATGAAGCCTGATTCTCTGCTATGGGACCTCTCTCCTCTGTCTGGGTGCCGGGGTCTAAAAATATCTGACAATGGCCTGTTCCAGTGGTGGGTGACATGAAGCCTGATTCTCTGCTATGGGACCTCTCCTCTGTCTGGGTGCCGGGGCCTAAAAATATCTCACAATGGCCTGTTCCAGTGGTGGGTGACATGAAGCCTGATTCTCTGCTATGACATGAAGCCTGATTCTCTGCTATGGGACCTCTCTCCTCTGTCTGGGTGCCAGGGCCTAAAAATAGCTCACAGTGGCCTGTTCCAGTGGTGAGTGACATGAAGCCTGATTCTCTGCTATGGGACCTCTCTCCAATTGATATTGGTTAATTTTTTTTATTAATTTCCCTATCCACATTTGTTTGCAGGGGATTTACCTACATTTTGCTGCCTTTTGCAGCCCTCTAGCCCTTTCCTGGGCTATTTTACAGCCTTTTTTAGTGCCAAAAAGTTCGGGGCCCCATGGACTTCAATGGGGTTCGGGTCGAGTTCGGATCCCGAACCCGAACATTTTTGGGAAGTTCGGCCGAACTTCTCGAACCCGAACATCCAGGTGTTCGCTCAACTCTATCCTGTTCACAATGAAACCTGGAGACAACCTTGAGAAGGAAGAAAGGACAATGCCTGAGAATTATGTGATCGTCCAGGACCGTAAGATATGGAGGCTTGTAGGAAAAAGCCTGGATTTCTCCAATCCTTCTTGCGGTTGTTATTGCTACAAGAAAAACTGTTTTGTAGGCAACTAGTTTTAAAGGGATCTGATCCAGTGGTTCAAATTGAGGTTCCATCAAGACTGAGAGGACCAAGTTTAGGTCCCAGAGTGGAATGATGGAACGGATGGTAGGCATTAGGCATCTCGTAGCCCCTTTTAAAAAACGTTAAATAAGTTGGGAGTCTGACAATTTTTTTTTATCTAGGAAAGCACCTAAAGCTGATATCTCTACTTTGAGTGTAGCAGGCCTGAGCTCTTTATCCAATCCTGCTTGCAAGAAACTAAGAATCTGAGGGATGTCTGGATAAAGGCTATTATTTGAGAAGGATAGAAAAGCATTCCATGTTCTTAAATACATTTTGGATGTAAGAGGCTTACGACTCAACATTAATGTGGCAATGACATCATCCGACAACCTTTTCTTCTTAAAGCTGAGGCGGTCAGCCGCCAGGTTGAGTTGGTTTATCTTTGGATGAAATACCGGACCTTGATGGAGAAGGTCCGGGATCGAAGGAAAGGTCCAGAATATTCCCGCAGACAGTCGGAGCAGTAGGGGAACCCAAGACCTTTTTGGCCAAAATGGTGCAATGAAAATTACTTGAGCACCTTCCTCCTCCACCTTTATTAGAGTTCTTGGAATCAAGCTGAAGGGAGGGAACACAAAGACTCTTCAGCCATGGCTGGGCTAGAGCATCTATCCATAAAGGCTGGTCTTGACGGGAGAGGGAGCAAAACTTCTTGGTCTATGTCTGTTGTCCCTTGTGGCGAATAGATCTAGGTCTGGTACTCCCCATTTTTCGCAGATCAGCTGAAATATCCGATAATTTAGGAACCACTCTCCTATCTTCAAAGTTTTGCGGCTGAGGAGGTCGGCTATTATATTGTTTTCTCCTTTAACATGGACCGCAGTTAAAGTAATATTTTTTTCTGCCTTGTCCTCCCCCATTCCTGTTTGTTCAGGTAAACAACAGCTGGGGTGTTGTCTGAGAACACCTTCATGTGTTTTTGAGATGAGTGTTTTCTTTAGCTCAGCTATTGTTTTGTTTGCGTAGTATCCAAGGCACTGCTCCTGGTTAGCCAGAATCCTACTCCACACTGGTGAGGGGCCACACCCCGAAACAGCTGTCTGTGGATGGATAACCAGCTTAGGTCTTCCCCGTCACATCCTTAAAGCTTGTAAAAGAACGGGATCTTGACATAGGGGCCACTTAATATGGTGGATCTTGTGATCTCTGCAATGGAGACACCCCTTTGCTTGGTTTTCCTTCCTTTGAAGGATATCTGGCTTTCTCTGTGTTGAGGACCCATAACTGGGGCGCCACAGTTATTTTGCATATTACTGCTTCCCAGGGAGCTTTGCATTTTGGATTGCTGTGTTGAGACTAAATTAGGCTCCACAGTGTTTTCTTTAGCTGGTCTCCTTAAGATCAGCTATTGTTTTGTTTGTGTTTTTAAGAGGAGGGAGTGTGAAGGGAAGTAATGACTTTGTAGATGGCAGTAAGTTCTTTTAGATTGGAGGAAGCCTGTAACATGTCTTCTCCCCATTTGCCCTGAACTATCTTTCCCTCTGCAGGACCCCCCAATCCTGATGTGATGGCGTCTGTGGTTATTATCATTTGTTTCTCCTGTCGCCAATGAACCCCCGGCTGCAAGTTCTTCCCCATTCTCCACCACATCAGGGACTTTTTTTTTTTTTTTTTTTTTACAGTATTGGGAATGTAAACACGCTTTTCTAGAGCGGAATTTGCTCTGTCCCAGGAGGATTAGAGGAAGGCCTGAAGGATCCTTGTGCAACTGAGCCCATCTGACAGGCGGGATTGCAGCTGTCAGAAGGCCAAAGACAGTCATGATATTCCTGATGGAGAAAGTCTTCTGGCTGCAGAAGCGAGAGACCTTTTGAAGTAGATTGTTCCTCTTCTCTATGGGTAAAAAGAACATTAGTAGACGAGAGTCTAAGAGTACTCCCTGGAAGATTTTTCTTCTGTCCGGGGACTGGTCTTACTTCTTGAAGTTTATAATCCACCCCAGGGTGGTAAAGCATTTCTGAACCAGAGAGAGGTGGGATTGCAGGATTTCTTCTGAGGGTGAAGCGATCAGGAAGTTGTCCAGATATGGTATAATTAGAATCTCCTTCAGATGTAAGTATTTTGTGACTTCTGACATCATCATTGAAAATATTCTTGGGGCTGAGGAGAGTTCGAATGGAAGATCTCTGAACTGAAAATGGCTTCGATCAGTGATGCCCAACCTGCGGCCCGCGAAGCCGTGTCATGTGGCCCGCGCAGTAACAGCACAGGGCGCGATGCGAACGGCACAGGTAGAAAAGCGATGCTGCCTGTGCCTGCAATCTCCCCGCCCAGCGCCGCCTCCTAGCTAATTTATTTACTGCACTTGCCTCTGTGAAATTGAAGAGAAGCGCCGTAATCTCGCACAGGCGCACTGGCAGAGGCATCGAAGTGCGCATGCACTGTCTTCCTGGCCTCTGCCAGTGCGCCTGTGCAAGATTACGGCGTTTCTCTTCAATTTCACAGAGGCAAGTTCAGTGAATAAATTAGCTAGGAAGTGGCTCTGGGTGGGGGGGGATCCGTGGATGACACTGAGGGGGGGGATCCGTGGATGACACTGAGGGGGGGGATCCGTGGATGACACTGAGGGGGGGGAATCCGTGGATGACACTGAGGGGGGGGAATCCGTGGATGACACTGAGGGGGGGGAATCCGTGGATGACACTGAGGGGGGGGAATCCGTGGATGACACTGAGGAGGAGAGCCGTAGCTGACACTTAGAGGGATCTAGGGAGGGGTGTGGGGATGTTTGGGTGGGAGCTCTGGAAGGGGTGGGAGGTCCAATAGGTATGCGCGGGTGGGAGATCCAGGAGGGGGGGCCCATATAATTTTTTGCTATGGGGCCCAGTCATTTCTAGCTACGCCCCTGATTGGGCGGGCACTGGAGCGATAGAGCTCCCTGCTGTAGGAGAAGCCGACGGGAGATGAAAGGAGGAGGGGCCAGCTCCTGGTGGTGTCGGGCACACGGTGCAAGCATGGCGGTGGAGGATCTGACTGAAGCCTAAAGACCAGACATCAAGGTAGACCTGCAGAAAAAGGTGACAGCGCAGTATGTGATTTATACATGTGTGTAATGTATGTAGTGCAGTGTCTGATCACATACTGCACTACATACATTACACACATGTATACATCACATGCCCCCTCACAGTAATAATGCCCAGATATGTGCCCTCTTCACAGACGTAATGCTCACACATGGCCCCTCACAGTAGTTATGCCCAGATATGTGCCCTCTTCACAGTAGTTATGCCCTGTGAAGAGGGCACATATCTGGGCATAACTACTGTGAGGGGGAACGAGTGAGCATTACTACTGTGAAGAGGGCACATATCTGGCATAACTACTGTGAGGGGGCACATATCTGGGCATAACTACTGTGAGGGGGCACATATGTGCCCCCTCACAGTAGTTATGCCCCGATATGTGCCCTCTTCACAGTAGTTATGCCCTGATGTGCCCTCCTCAGAGTAGTTATACCCTGATACGTGCCCTCTTCACAGTAGTAATGCTCACACGTGCCCCCTCACAGCATTTGCATTTCTTTCTGGCAAAGCTACCTGGTTCCAGCCCGCTAAATTTATACCAAGTCTAGTGCGGCCCTCAGACGAAAAATGGTTGGGCACCACTGGCTTAGATGATCTCCTATGAAGACAGCTATTCTCAAATATTTCTGATGACCTGGACATATCGTAACATGATAGTAAGCATCCTGGAGTAAGTTGATGGTCGATTTTATAGTCTCCATCTTGAACTTCTTGTAGATAATGGATTTGTTTAGGGATTTTAAATTATCAAACGGAAGGATCCGTTTGGTTTTTGTACCGGAAATATCGGAGAATAGAAACCTCTGCCGCATTGATCTTCTGGGACTGGAAGGAACACTCTTTTTTTTTTTCTACCAGAGACTTCTGATTCTAAACGAGACTGTTTTTCTTTTTGAGGCAGCTTTCTGTTTATTATAAATCAATCTGGAGGGGATAAAAACTCTAGTTTTAAACCTTCTCTTAGAGTAGATAATACCCAGGGGGAGGCTCCTATTTGTTCCCAGGCCGAGGCAAAGTCTATTAACCTGCCTCCCACATGACTGCTGGTGTCATTGAGTGGAGCGGGAGGAGCTTTCAGGATTAAATAGGAATCCTCTCCCTCTGCCACTAGAAGGCTGCCAGTTCCTCGATCCTTCTTTCTTCTTCTAATCAAGCCTTGTTCTTTTCTGGTTCTGAAAGTATCAGCTCTCAAGGGGGAATCCTTTTTTCTTATCCAAGGCCTTCTCTACGGATATCATCCAATCCTGAGCCAGACAAATCTCTCTCACAGGGGATTGAGCACAGGCAGCTATTTGAACTCGCGGCACCTGACCATGACCGAAGCCAGACCGCTCTACGAGTCGCATTAGACAGAGCAGCTTACCTGGCGGAAAATCTGACAGACGCATCAGCTAAAAAGTTTGATGCTTTTTTAGCATAGGCAAGGAGGCTACGATCTCCTCCCTTAGGGTACTTCCAGCCAAGTGCTCTTCTAACTGATCAAGCCAGACAGATAGTGTTCTGGCTGTGTAGGTCAAAGCGATACTAGGGCGCAGCATAGCCGTATTTGTCTCCCAGGCCTTTTTTTAAATAAACTTTACGATTTTGTTTGTCCATGGGATCTCGTAATAGACCCATATCCTCAAACGGCAGAGAGGTTTTCTTAAAAAATGCAGGCAACTGGGGCATACACTTTTGACGTTTTGTCCCCCAGATCAGACTCAATCTCTGCAAAAGGATATTTTCTCTTAAAGGAGTTTGTTACAGCCGTTCTCCTTTCAGGATTCCTCCATTCTTTGGCTATTAGGGATTTAATGTTATTATGGATGGGGAAGACTCTTTTCTTTCTTTCTTTCTTTCTCCCAGACCCTGGAACATTTGATCCTGGATGGAGTGGGCTTCCTCCACGTCTTCTTTTTAAATCAGATATTTCTTTTTTACAAAATAATAAAAATGTATTATTTTACAAAATTCTTGTGTCATATATTATGTTAAACACAGTGCAAAAATACTCATTGTACAAAACAGGATAGTCAATAAACAGGATCCTTAACATAAAGATCCAACAACCAAACTCTCCCCCCCACTGTGAGACCTTGTTGTGAGTAGATAAGCATAAACATGTGTAAAACCTATTTGTTTTAGTAGCAGACCATGACATCACCTATGCACTATAAAGCTTCAGCACACTAGGCTTAAACAAACACAATCAGCCCCATCTCTCCCCCTTCGGCTAGCCCGAGAAGATCCTCAGACTAGATAGCCATATACTACAAACTCCAGATCTGTCAATCCAGGGGCCCCAAACGGTATCAAATTTTGACATGCTATTACGCTTCATGTATACTCCTCTTTCCAGTCTTATGACTGTATTCATTCTGGTAATGAATTCCGATATGCTTGGGGGAAGCAGCTGTATCCATTTAGCAGCTAGGGTTTTGCCTGCCTGATATAAGATTCTGTTGATTCCGATTTGCCACCAAACGTTACAGTTATCCGAATCTAACATACCAAGCAAGCAAAACCTAGGATCCAGTTTATAATTAGCGCTATAAATTTTGTTTAATAAATTGATCTGTCCAATAGCCCTGTAGCGCACTGCAATTCCACAGCATATGGAGCAATCCGGCCCCTTCTTCCCCACATTTCAGACACTTTGAGTCAGATCTATATCCCACCTTCCATAAGAAGATTGGAGTTATATATACCCTGTGTATCATAGAGTTGAGACAGTCTAGCCGCTTCGCTAAGGGTTAGAGTAGGAATCTGTGCAAGGACTTCTTCCCATTGGCTGTCTGAGATGGGGCCCACATCCCTCTCCCACTTCAACTTAACTTATAGCATATAGCAAAGTATTATAAGCATCCGAAATAGAACTAGGTCCTGTAAAAGGAACTATCAGTTTTTTAAGCATGAGATGTGATACAAATTGTAGGGGGCGCACTTTATCCTGCAAACTAATAGCGTGCCTTAACTGAAGGTATTTATATGGGTAGACACTAGGCCATATTCAGTGCAAAGTTGTGCAAATTATTTTAGGATACCTTGTGAATATAGTTGACCTAAATTCCATAGTCCTTTACGTTCCCAATCAGAAAATCCCTGCAGTTTGGACAATTCTATTAAATGAGGGTTATTCCAAACAGGAGACAGGTCCAATAGTTCCTGAACACCCAGAATTTCCCTAACTTTCCCCCAGACCCTCCTCATTAATCCTACTACTGGGAGGGGTTTAAAAGAGTCAGGTAAATCTTTCTCCATAATCGAAATAGGCTGGCAGACCCCAGATGCCCACTTCACCAATTCTCCACATCTTCCCATCTCTCTCAGGGACCCCCAGCCCTTAAAGTGTTGCAACTGAGCTGCTAATACATAAAGGGGTTAGGTAACGCCAGTCCCCCCGCTTCTTTACCATGCTGTAATGTTTCATATCGGATTCTACTATTTTTTATTTTTCCATAACAAGGATTTAAATATTCTCTGTAACTTATAATAATAATGCATGGGAATCCATACTGGTGAGTTATGCAATATGTAGAGCAATTGCGGCATCCATATCATCTTAAGAAGATTACCTCTACCTATCATTGACAATGGAAGCTTATCCCAAGTGACCGCTTTCTGTTTAAATCTGTCCATTAGTGGTACTAGGTTATTCGCTACATAAGATCGGGGCTGTACTGAAATAGTGACTCCAAGATATTTAAAGGAGACCACTTTCAGGTTAACATGATCTAAGCAAAGAGATTCTGGAAGAGGGGACAGCGGAAGAATAACTGACTTATTCCAATTGATTAATAAACCAGACTGTTTTCTAAAGTCTGAGATTAGCGATATAATGGGATCTATTGATGATGTCAGATCATACACATATAATAACATATCATCTGCATATAGCGAGACTCTTTCCTCCACCATCCCCCTCTCCAGACCTCGAATCAGTGGCGTAGAACGCAAAATACAAGCCTGGGGCTCTATAGCAATGGCAAACAGGAGGGGTGACAAAGGGCATCCCTGCCTGGTGTCATCATTGGGGATAGCTTACCATTTATTCGCAGCCTAGCTCTCGGTTGACTATAGAGCAATTTTACCCAATTAATGTATCCATGGCCGAATCCTAGTTTTGCCATAACCGCCCATAAGTATTCCCATTTAACACTATCAAAGGCCTTTGCAGCGTCTAAAGAGACCACTGCAGGGCATCCCACATCCCATTCTGTTCCCCTCATCTGAATATTGAGGAACAGACGCCTAAGGTTTAATGACGTGGATTTTCCTGGCATAAACCCACACTGTTCATCTATAATGTGGGAGATAACATTCAGGAGCCTATTAGCAAGTACCTTGGCCAACACTTTTATATCTACTGTCAAGAGTGAAATGGATCTATATGAATCTACCATATTGGGATCCTTATCTGGTTTAGGGATCACCACCACCAATGCTTCTCTCATAGAGCTAGGTAAAATACCTGTCCTATAAGATTCATTAAACACCTGTAGGAGTTGCGGGAGCAAAACTTCTTGATGTTTTTTGTAGAATTCCCCAGGCAGACCATCTCCCCCAGGTGCTTTTCTGTTAGGAAGCAACTGCACCGCCAATACCATCTCTTCCAATTGAATGTCCCCATCGACTAATAATCTCTGATCATCAGACAGGCTGGGCATCTGGATATTGTGCAGGTATTGCTCTCTGTCACTACAGTCAATCCCTAGTCTGGACTTATAGACATCTGCATAGTGCTCATGGAATATGTTCATTATGTTATCATCTCCCGATACCTGTACGCCCATTTTATTAGTGATTCCCAATACACAAGATGGGCCCGATTGGGTCTTAATAATAGTAGCTAGTAGGTGGCCCGTACATTCCCCTTCCATAAAATAATGTTGAGTCTTAAAAAATTTTTGTCCCTAGCTCTACTAATCAAATGTTCCTTCAGTACATCTTGTGCCTCCGTCCAGTGCGAGGAATTTTCTAGGGAGGGGGTCAGAGATGTATTTAGCTTCCGTAGTCTGAACTCTATCCAGCAGTTCTGTCGTAAGTGCCCTGCTTTTAGTTTTATGGGAACTAGTCAGTTTAATGTACAGTATATCCCTCCAATATAAGCTTTCATTGTATCCCAGATAATGGAGTGACTAGCTGAACCTTCATTATTGGTAAATAAAAAAGTCAATCGGAGCAGCAGATATCACAGTACCAGTATCAACTAACTGGATCCAAAAAGGGTTTAGTCGCCATGGTTGTCTCGGACCCAATAACTCTCTTCCCTAAATCGAGTACTATTAATAACGGGGAGTGGTCAGAAATACTACGGGGTAAGTACCTAACATCCTGGACCTTATCTAACACTCCCTTAGATCCCACAGCGAGATCTATCCTAGAAAGAGAACTATGTGATGACGAGTAGCAGGAGTATTGCTTCACACCGGGATTTCTGGACCTCCACAAATCATACAAGTCTATTTCAGCGAGCGACTTGGCTAATGAGGATAGAGAAGGGCCAGAGGCCCCACTATCAGATTGGAATTTATCTAGGGATTTGTCCAAGAACATATTAAAATCACCAATTATGAGAACTGGCAGATCTGGAAATTTGGAAGTGAAGGGAGGTATATAAAAACGGCCACTAGTATCATTTGGTAATGAAACATGGAACAGTTAATACATATAAAGCGACCCTCCTTATCCACGTGTACCTCCCTCGATATAAAGGGAACATTTCTATGCACCAACACGTTCACCCCTCTCGATTGCGTGGAATAGGAGGACTAAAACTTCTGTGCCACCCAAGCCTTATGAATAAGATGTGTTCTCTCAGAAGTGAGATGAGTTTCTGAGAGGCACAGAATTGCCGGTTGATACGTTTGCAAGGCATAAAAGACGGCATTGCGTTTAGCAGGTTGGTTCAGCCCCCTCACATTCAAGGCAATTATTCTAAGGGTACCCATTTATGTTTTTAAACCGTAGTACAGGACCGTAAGCGGCCTCGCCCCGACCATACACATATAACCACTGGTGTCTAGTCAATAAGGTCTCACAGCCCCCAAACAAGTGCATTTTATCTTTCGCCACGACTCGCAAAATATGGAAGCTGTGATAGTCACAGTCTGCGTTTAACATCAATAAAACGTGCACGCTTCTTTGAGAAGTCAGGAAACAAAGAGATCCGGCTCCCATCAATAGACAAATCAGTGCAGTCTCTTGCTCCTCTCAAAATGGCATCCCGTTCAGAAAATGGAGGACTCTAAGCAATAAAGGGCGCGGTGGTGCACCTGGTGGTGGGGGGTGAAACGGCACTCTGTGTGCTCGTTCCACAGCAAACAGAGGAGACAGCTTTTCCTTTCCTATTTTTTCTGTTAGCCACTTTTCCACAAATGTAACAGCATCTGTTCCTTCGGTACGTTCTGGCACACCAATCATGCGCACATTATTTCGCCGCAGCCTGTTTTCCAGGTCGACAGTTTTGGAGATAAGCATGGTGACATTGTGAATCACCCACTGCATGTCCCTTTTAACTGGCAGCATTTGGTCTTCCAAATCACTTAAGCAGCCCTCCATTTCACTCATACGCTCTTTGACTTGCCTCATGTCTTGCCTTAGTAGCCCAATATCCTCTTTCAGGCCACCCACATTAGTAGTAAGCGCAGTGATTGCATTATTGCATTGTAACTCCGCCGAAAAGACATCCTTGATAGTAGGCTCAAGCGCTGAGGCAGCCATCCTGCCATTAAGATCTCTAACCTCAGAGTCCTCTGAAATGTTGTCATCTTGCGATGGAGGCACTGGAGGATTCCTCTTAACAGCGGCAGCGTATGCGTTCGGGGCTGGTGCAGGATGAACAGATTCAGTGGTGTAAGCAAACTTTTCCAGTCGCGCTGCCACATCCAGCAGCTTCACTGACTGTCCAGGGCCATCTTGCTTTGCTGGGGTGGCTCTTTCACAGTCCTTTCCCTCCTTCTCTTTGGCCTTTTGACGGCGCATGGTGGAGCGGTACGGTAGCAGGACCCCTGGGGAAGCACTTCGTTGTATCGGTGAGCCGTTACAGCCCCAGATGGAAGGGGAGAAGAATGGATTACAGGATGTTCAGCCGTGAGCTCAGCTCTGCACGTCCTCTCACATCCTCCAGTCAGGCCACGCCCGTCTTCCTCCACGTCTTCAATGTCCATGGTGGCTCTAATGGTCTTTAGAAGACAGTCTGTTTCTTCCGGGAGAAACAAAGGTCTACCCCGAGCCGTCATCTGAAGAAGCAGAGTCTGGATAAGATACCAGCTCATCCAGATCAAATGCAAACTCAGAAGTATGGGATCTCAGACATGGATGGACGTGGGGATTGTGGTGCAATTTTCAAGTTCACTGCCGCATTAACTTCCTCCTTAATCATAGCTCTCATGGAATCAAGGAAGGAGGGCTACTCCTCTGTAACCACTTTTTGGTGCACTTTTGACCTAAGGCTTTTTTAGATTTAGCGGAAAAGGACCTACTGCAGATGGCGAACTTTCTGCATGCCGAATCTCCACTGGCTGGTTTAGGTGTCATGGTCTCTGTGCCCTAAGAATTAAAAGGAAAAAAGGACAATAGGGCCATGAATCTAAAAGACCAACACCTTCACCAGGGTGGAAATTTACTGCCGCCAATAAAGATAACAGCAGCTGCTGTGTAGATTATTAGCACACAATAAGAAAGGATAGAATATATACAAGTCCCACTTGGGAGGAGTCTTACCGCGCTGAGTGAGCAGATTGCGGCGTCGGGGTCCCCCGGGCAAGCATGACTGCAGGCAGTGAGCGCTACATCTGTTCAGCAAGCTCCATGAATTTAAATTCTTCTGCAGTCACGCTCTTATCCCCAGCCGCTGAGATTCTCTTGCCCAAGGTGATGTCATGAGTCAATTCCCACGAGATTTCCCCTTACCTGGGAATATCGCGAGCCCGGGGAGGCCTGCATGCAGGGCTTACTCAGAGTACCAGGTAAGGGAGGCAGTGCTTCCCTGGCGTACCCGTTCCCTGCACTAGCCCTCCCACAATCTGTGGGGAAAAGTAGTAAGGCTGTGTGAATAGTAGAACATTCCTGACTCTCCAGGAGAGGCTCCCACGGATCGCGAGGACAGGAATCAACGACTGAATAGGGAAGTGGAGGAGGCCTTTTTAAATCATGTGCTTCTGCGTTGTTTCCTGTCCTGGGGACGCGGGGGAAAATATAGGTCATCAATACCAAAATCTCAGACAACCCTTTTATATATAATGTATGCCCCTCCCCGTCACACCTCAGACCCTAGCTTAGATAAAAAAAAAAAAAAAAAAAAGAGATACTTACTTCCACTTTCTTCTTCCCACCACTGCACTGGTGCCCTGCCCCACCTCACGGTGAAGACGAACATACTGACACCTGTCAACATCAGGAGGGTTTAGGAGCAGCTTCTTATACAACATCCTGACTCCACCAGTGTCACAACATTTTGTAAGCCCAGGCCAGGGCTTCTAATTTTCCAATATGATTGTACTGACACCCCAGTTGGGAATTACTGTACTAGACTCACATTATACAATGAGTATAGCGCAGGCATAGGCAACCTTCAGCACTCCAGCTGTTGTGAAACTACAACTTCCAGCATGCATACTTACTCTGCTCTTCTCCAAACTCCCAAAGAAATTAATGGAGCATGCTGGGAATTGTAGTTTCACAACAGCTGGAGTGCCAAAGGTTGCTGATCCCTGGTATAGGGACTGACCAGCCTAATAGGCCCCGATTTAGCATACCTTCCCTCTAGAATTGACATCAAAAAGTCCCAAAAACAGGGATCTTGCAACTTTTTGCACAAAATTTACCATTTTTACACCACTCGTTCCCGTTTTGTAATGTGGGTGGAAAAGTGGGTGTGGTTAATGAGTTTCACTCCAGATTTATTATTGCAATCTTACTCCAGTAGGGTGGAGTAGGAAAACTGGAGTAGCTAGGTCTAAAGATAAGACAAATAACATGAGACATTTGATAAATATGGCATAAAAGTACTCCAACGCAGACTCAAGCAAAACGCACTTCAAATTTTAGTAGTTTAGAAAGTTGCGTAACTTAAGTCATAACTACCTTCAAGATTTCTTCTTGCTGTTAGTGATGGCATTTTTTTACATTGCTGGATGTCAAGATTATACCCTATATACTGAATGTATACCAATGACCCTTCTATGTATACAGGCAAAGGGCGATACAGAATAAAAAACTTTAATGATTTCCTCAATGCAAATTGATAAATGCAGTGAAGTTTCATAGACCCTGAATTGCACACTTGTTAGGCAGCAACATCAGCATTCACACTGGTAATAGTAGATATTTGAACATTGTCCTTGGTAATGGTTTGCAATTTTAAAAATATCTAATATATTTATACAGAATTTACATTTAAATTACTTTTAAATTAACTTTATTTTGCAGACCATGCTAATGATACACACTAGCATACACAAATCTGTAATCCATTTTTTAAAATCCAGGTGTCATTAAAAGGGTTTTGACATGACATTATGGGTTGAAATTGCAGATAATTACTGGATGTAAAGGAGTCTTTGCTGAATATAACATTTATTGAAAACAATGGTATCTTAAAGGGCGTTTCCATTTTCAACCTCCATTTTAGCTAGTCGCACATGACTCAGCAGTGACGTGCCACTTGGGTGACATGTCACCACGAGACAGTAAATGGCTGCAGCAACAGCACACTTGACCCCATCTGGGAGTTTACATGGAGGGGGCCTTGTCTGGACCCTCGATGCTAGAATGGAGCATCATAAAGAAAGTTAGTGTTTTTTTTTTTTTTTTTACTTTAGGTACATATCTGTCCTGGCCCTATATAAGCAGGGTGTTTAAGCTGGAATACCCCTTTAAATGTTTCACAAAAACAAACATTTCTTCCCTTTCCCAATTTTTTTGTATGCTAGTATGTTACCATTTGCTGTTCAACAGAATGCACATCATAAATCCTCTATCATAAGTCTCTAAAGGCACACAGTTGTATACCTCTTTCACTGTAGGAACTATGCAATAATGGGTCTTTAAGAATTTTCATTTCATGTAATCTTTCCCAAGACTGGGAAAAGTCATCAGGGCCCTCCCCACAGCCCCCTTCAGATAATATACTGGGGTAGCCAGGGTGGGTCATTAGTTCAATACTGGTACTGGAGCCAGACGTCGGACTGTACAGGGAGCTCTGTTGTGTTCGGCAGCTGTGAAAAGACTCAGTGCTGTAATCGAGGGCTCGCTGAATATTCTTTACGGTCATGTTCTCCCCCATGGTACTCAGACCAATGTATACATCAGGCCACCTGTATAAAAACAACAATAATTGAGTATAAAGCATCTTACACCTCGCTTGCTAGTTCTGATGTTGGAATAGAACAGTTCCCCATACACTGTACAAAGGATGATTCAGCTCCAAGCAAGTATCACAAGGGTTGGCAACCTTCAGCACTCCAGCTGTCATGAAACTACAATTCCCAGCATGCTCCATTCTCTAAGGAATTTCTGAGAACAGCTGAGCAAATGTGCATGCTAGGAGTTGTAGTTTAACAGCTGGAGTGCTTAAGGTTGCTGAACCTTGTATTATAATATTGCCAAGTACTGCAAAACGAACCACAGTGAATGTTAACATTTATTATTCCTTTTTGATGTACGATCAAGTGACTGTATGTGGTTTATCGTCCTGCTTAATAGGTGGGGAAAAAAATATGTATTATTATGTAATGACTTATCTCCATAATTAATAGTCATTAACATGCACCATTAGTCGCTTTGTTAGAGGGGTATTCCAGGATTTTAATATTGATGTCAGAGCTGTGTAGTCCCAGCACCAGAGTAACAAGGTAACTGGTAATCAATGGGGGTTCCGGGTAGTGGATGGAGCGGGTAACTGCAGCTCACTCGCCAAGCAGATATTGATGGCCTATCCTGAGGCTGCCCCATTAAACTGAGATTAAAGAGGATTTGTTACCTTCCAAAATGTATAAAATATAGCATTACCTATGGATCTCCTGGTTCCCGTTACTGAAGCAACTTTATTTTTTATTTTTTTTCAAAGGTTGCTCTGTTCTGCACTAATCCCACTGTTAATTTTGCAACCCAAAATGCTGAATTGGGCCTATTGGTCTGCTAATCTTGTCATCTAGCTGCCCACTGGATGTGGAGTTTCCCTATTCTGTCCAATAAGGGAGGACGGTGTCTGAGCAGAATGAGATACCACGTGATCCTGCTCTCCTCCTGCTCATGCTGCCAACAATGAGTTGCTGGACTCGATATGTGAAGACAGGAGAGTGAGATCATATAGTATCTAAGAAATATAACTGGATCTTTCTAGTCAAACTGCTCTGAGAATGAAAAATAGAGGGAATAGTGGGTAACATAGCAACTCAGGAAAAAGTGGCTTCAGTAACAGGGGAACCACAGGAACAAAGATATGATATTTCACACTTTTTTTTATTTTTTATGGTGACCGGTCCTTTTTGAAAGTTGTTCCAGTAAATCTTAAAAGGGGTTGTTCACCCAATTACAAGTGACAGTCTTTCCTCAAGACAGACCATCACTATCCAATTTGCGGAGGTCTGACACTAACACCCCCCGCCCCCCCCACCCCCCCCACCAAAATAAAAAATAAAATGAATTAGGCTTACCAGTAAGTCCTTTTCCATGAATCCACCATGATGGCAAGATAGGAGAGTGACCCCTGACCTCTGTAGGGGCAGGAAAACTAAAAGATACTAACATGATTTAAGCACACTACTTTTATTTTTTTGGGAGGTGGGAATTCCATGCAGTCATGGTAGGATTCATGGAAAAGGAAATACCGGTAAGCCTAATTCAGTTTTTCCCAATTTCACCACCATGACGGCAAGATAGGAGACCTACCAGATTACCTAATTAAGGGGGAGCTATGGCTTTGAGGACCTGCCTACCAAAGAATAGTTCTGAAGATCCCGACAAGTCAAGCCTATAATGCTTAATAAAGGTATGGACGTTGGACCAGGTTGCAGCTTTGCATATCTGCTCCAACGATGCGCCAGCTTTTTCTGCAATGAATGAAGAGACAGCCCTGGTGGAATAGGCCCCAAGTTTAATGGGGCATGGAAGATTTTGAAGTCGGTAGAAGTCATACATCGTTTGCTTTATCCACCTAGAGATGGAGGCCCTAGAAGCAGCCTTTCCCTTATTCTTCCCTCCAAACTGGACTAACAGATTGTCAACCTTCCTGAATTCTTTAGACACCCCAAAATATCTTAGCACAATCCGTTTGACATCAAAGGAATTAAATTCCTCCTCCCTTAGGTTTTTCGAGTTATTACAGAACAAAGGCAGCGCCATCTCCTGGTTTCTATGGAATTCAGAATCTACCTTTGGAAGGAACCCTGGATCTGGTTTAAATATTATTCTGTCATCCAAAATGGTTAAATGTGGATGTCTGATAGAGAGGGCCTGAATTTCCCCTACTCTCCTAGCCGACGTAATTGCGATCAGGAAGGCTGTCTTGAGTGAGAGCATTTTGACTGAAGCATCTTACAGAGGCTCAAAGGGGCTTTTTGTTAGACACTGTAGGACTATGTTTAAGTCCCAGGTTGGGATTCTAGGTCTGACAAAGGGTCTTAACTGTCCCGCTGCTCTGAAGAACCTTTTGATCCACCTGTGCTCAGCTAAGTAAAAAAAAAAAAAAAAGACGCTTAGTTTAAACCCATTCAATCTTAAGCTCTCTCTTATTCTTCACTCTTATATAGTATAGAGCGGATCGTCCACGGCCATTTGATATTTATATTTGATTTATTGCATGTTATTGTTGGTGTTACCAATACTATTTCCCTCAGTGAGAGGGTGGTTGGGCACATTGACCATCTTTAAAAGGGACACCCTTGTGTGTTGTTCTGTACCATGATGGTCGTATTTAGGCCATCCATTAGACTGCATACTATATTTTATATGTTATTTTACATGTTATAAAATGTTTTGTCTCAGCCATTGAATAGTAGGCCACTGCTGATTCAACATATGCAACTTTATGCCTTACACTGGGTTCAGACCTGAGCGTATTTGTCCATAGTCAACGCACGTATTACTGTGTGATTGACAGCAGTGTCCTATGGCCGCAAACGCGCGACAAAACGCCCCAAAAAAGCTCAAGAACTTGTTTATGCGTCAGGCGTTTTTCAGCGCGTTCGAACGCGCTGTAAAACGTGAAAATGTGAACCAGTCCCATAGGGAAGCATTGGTTTGCATCGGTTATGCGTTTTACAGCGCGTTCGAACGCACTGTAAAACGCGCAAGTGTGAACTTAGGGTTAAAACACCTACCCCTCTCCTATGTCCCTCCCCATTCTAGCCCCTCTCCTCCCCCTCTCCCTTTCCCTGTGCTATATGCTACATGACATACTTTGTGATATTTTGCATCTGATGTATCAACATTACTCTTATGTCATTGCGTACTTTTTTCTTTCTCTGTAAAATCTTGATAAAGAGAGATTTGTAAAAAAAATAAAAAATATAAAAAAACGCTTAGGGCTGCAATCTGCACCTTCAGGGTCGAAGGACGGAGGCCTAAGTCTAGCCCTTGTTGTAGGAAGTCCAGAATTCTCTGTATATTTGGAGCTGACTGGTTTATATCCTCTTATCCCCACCAGGAGCAGTACTTCCAGATTTTTAAATAAATCGCAGATGTAGCTTTTTTCCTACAGGCCTTGAGTGTGGAGATGACCGAGTGACAACCCTTGGCCCTTTAAAGATTTCCGACTCAGGATCCAGCCTGTCAGCCTAAAAAATTCTGGACGTGGGTGTATTAATGTACCTTAAGTCAGGATGTCCGTCCTGAAGGGAAGTACCCAAGGATCCGATACAGTCAGATTTTTGAGAATCGAAAACCAGCTTCACTTTGGCCAAAATGGTGTTATTAGGATAAGATTTGGTCTGTCCTGGATAATTTTCCTCATAACCTTTGGAATCAGTTGAAACGGAGGGAACGCGTAAGCCAAAGTCCAACCCCAAGTCTGGGAGAAGGCATCTATAGCCCAAGGGTTGTTTCAAGGAGCAGAATTTTTTCACTTTTACGTTTACCCTTGAGGCAAACAGATCTATGACTGGAAAGCCCCATCTCTCTTCTATCAGGCTGAATGTCTCTGGATTTAGCGACCATTTGCCCTGGTCCAAGGTTTTGCGGCTCATAAAATCTGCCACCTGATTCTGGGAGCCTTATAGATGCACTGCCGATACTGATTTTACATTTTCTTCGGCTGATCAAAATATTTTCCCTGACAGCTTCATTAGTTGTTTTGATCTCGTTCCCCCTTGTTGTCGCAAATAAGACACCGTTGTTACATTGTCGGATAGAATTTTTACGTGATGGCCCTCTGTGAAATCCAATGTGGCTTTCAATATCTCCCATACAGCCCTTAATTCTCTCTAGTTTGACGAGTGATCTGACATGGCTTCCGGCCAAAGACCCTGAAAAAATTGTCCTTCTATATTTGCTGTTTTGCTGGCATCTGTTTGAATTTGAATAAACGGAGTCTTCCACCAAGTCACTCCTTTTACTAGATTTGCTGACTGGGTCCACCATGTTAATGACGACTTTACATGCTGTGAGATCAGGACATTTCGGTCTAAGTATGTCTGTCTCCTGTCCCAGCATCTTAGTAGCCATAGTTGAAAAGTTCTGAAGTGGAACTGAGACCAAGGAACTGACGCTATGCATGTTGTTAATACACCTAGGAGGCTCATTGCTTCTCTGATGGAGCATGAGTTTCTTTTTTGGACCTTCCCTCTTAACCAAACTGCTTTTTCTTCTGGAAGGAACGAGGACTGTATTTCAGAGTCCAGGAGGATTCCCAAGAATTTTATACTTGTTTGGGGAAAAAGACATCTTTAAATTTACTATCCATCCCAGATTTTCCAGCAAGGCTAGGAAGGAATTTAGGTCGCTTTCCATCAGTTTTTTGGAATCTGCCAGTATTAGAAAGTCGATAAATAAGGTATTATTAGACCTTGATTCCTTAGATGAGCTACCATTTCCACAACTACTTTGGTAAAAACCCTGGGGGCCAGGGAAATACCGAATGGGAGGGCCTTAAACTGGAAATGACAATTTTTTCCTGTACTGTCTCTTAGCGCAAACCTTAGGAACTTTTCAGATTGTTGTCTGATCGGTACATGGTAACATGCATCCTTCAGGTCAATTGTGCACATTAACGTGTTCTGTCTTATTAGCGGGATTGTGGACGCCAGAGACTCCATCTTGAACTTCCTGTATAGGATGTTCTTGTTTAGTCCGTTTAGATTCATTATGGTTCTGAATGTCCCGTCTGGTTTGTCCACCAAGAAGAGAGTAGAGTAGAAACCCTCCTTTTCTTGAGAAGGGGGAACCTGCGTAATTGCCCCATTTTAACATTTCTAGGCATCCCTTCCAGAGTCTTTCCCTTAAAGGGGTTGTCTGGGTTCAGAGCTGAACCCGGACATACCTCCATTTTCACCCAGGCGGCCTCCCTGACTTGAGCATCTGAGCAGTTCATGCTCCGATGCTCTCCTTTGCCCCTGCGCGCAAGGGCTCTTTTGTTTACAACACCACACTGCCGGGCGGAGGCCTCCACCCGGCAGTGTGTTCGGTGACGTCAACGGCTCTGATGGGCGTGCTTTAGCACTGCCCTACCCGTTTTACTGGCTAGGGCAGCGCTAAAGCCCGCCCATCAGTGCCGGTGACACCTACGGCTTCCTGGCAGCCCCATGGAGAGCCCAGTTCATCACTGGAACTCTTGAAAATGCCTTTGAACTGCTCCGATGCTCAAGTCAGGGGGGCTGCCTGGGTGAAAATGGAGGTATGTCGGGGTTCAGCTCTGAACCCGGACAACCCCTTTAACCGTTTTGATGATGGGGATGTGACCACATATTTGTTTGGGGGAAGAGAGGAGAACTCTATCTTGTATCCCTTCTCCACTATGTCTAGAACCCAGGGATTTTATGTGATTCCTTCCCACTGAGAGAAGAACCCCCTCAGTCTTTCCCCAATCCTGGTGTCATCGCTTGTCACTGGTTTTATTTTGGGGATTAAGAAGGAAGCCCCTACCTCGACCGCCCTTTGGGTAGCTCCACCTCCCCGTTTTTCCTTTTTCCCCTGTAGGGTCTGTCTATACCTCCATAGGGACGAAAGGAAAAACCTCTGAGGTTTTTCTTCAGGAAAACCTCTTTTCTTATCAGTCGTTTTTTCCACCGGACCAAAGACATAGTCTCCCGAAAAAGCAATGGAACATAGTTTCATTTTTGCGGCCTATAGGGGCAGGAAAACACTGATGTGGCTAGGGGGCAGGGGCAATTTAATCTGTTTTCCTGGCCCTACAGAGGTCAGGGGTCAATCTCCTATCTTGCCATCATGGTGGTGAAATGGGAAAATGAGTTTTCAAGGTTTTCATTATTTTATCAGAATCAAAACGCAAGAAACAGGACACAAGGTATCGCTGGATTCGTACTGACCTGGATAATGAAAGTAACTGGTCAGTTTTATCGCATATCGAATGTAAATAAAAATTTTAAATAAATAAATGCAAAACTGTGGCGGTATTGCTTTTTTCCTCCCAATTTGGAATATTTTTCCTGCTTCCCGCTACATAATATGCAATATTACATGGTGGCATTGGAAAGTACAACTTGTCACACAAAAAAACAAGCCCTCATACGGCTGTGAATGAAAAATAAAAAAAAAGTTGTGGCTCTGGGAATGCAGGGAGCGCAAAACGAAAATACCTCAGAGGTAGAAAGGGTTAAAGGGAGTGGGTACTTTAACATAAAGGGTCTGCAATCTGGAAGGTCGGTGCGGAACTGAGTTCTTCTGTGGGTTTTCTTTTTTGCAGTGCGGAGGCACACTCCGCACTGCAAAAAAAATTTCTATTTATTTGCAGTGTGGACGGATCACAGACCCATTTAAGTTGAATGGGTTTGGATCCGTTGCAGCAGCTGCACGGATGTTGCTCATGCATTGGGGACTGCAAATTGCGGCCCCCAATGCATGGAACGGCCGAACAACGGCAGTGTGCAAGAGCCCTAATACTGCTTATGGCAAGAAAGACTAGCACGTGTTATTCAATGGACATCATCAATTGACGGGTCTAGTCACATGCCCCTCCATCAACAGCCTCTAGGGATGAGCGAATTTCATATTTGAGTTCGGGTTCTGGTATAATCTGAATTGCGTTATGGATTCCGTTACCACGGACCATAACACAATTCCATGATGCAATGCCTTTAGAGGCCTTGAGAGGACTCCAGCATAACGGAAACCGGACGGGTCCGTTATGCAGGCCATAGACTTCTATTATGACGGAATGAATTTAGAGGCATTCCGTCATGGAATTGCATTATCGTCCGTGGTAACGGCATCCATAACGCAATTCAGTAAATACCACAACCCGAACTTCAAAATATGAAATTCGCTCATCCCTAGCAGTCTCCTTTTAAGTGTAGTTTTTCCCAATAAACTCATTCTTTCACTGTAATATTATAATTAGACACATAGAAAGTTTCATTTGATTCCAACAACTACTTCTTGGTGCGGAATGTTTTGTCAATGAGCACGTATACAAAAAAACATCCACCTGATTTTTATTTAACCACCTCAGCTCCCCTAGCTTAAACCCCCTTAATGACCAGACCACTTTTTACAATTCTGCACTACATTACTTTCATGGTTTATTGCGCGGTCATACAACTTACCACCCAAATGAATTTTACCTCCTTTTCTTCTCACTAATAGAGCTTTCATTTGGTGGTATTTCATTGCTGCTGACATTTTTACTTTTTTTGTTATTAATCGAAATTGACCGAAATTTTTGCAAAAAATTGACATTTTTCACTTTCAGTTGTAAAATTTTTCAAATAAAACTACATTTCTATATAAAATTTTCTCTAAATTTGTTGTTCTACATGTCTTTGATAAAAAAAAAAATGCAATAAGTGTATATTTATTGGTTTGCGCAAAAGTTATAGCGTTTACAAACTATGGTACAAAAATGTGAATTTCCGCATTTTGAAGCAGCTCTGACTTTCTGAGCACCTGTCATGTTTCCTGAGGTTCTACAATGCCCAGACAGCAGAAACTCCCCACAAATGACCCCATTTCGGAAAGTAGACACCCTAAGGTATTCGCTGATGGGCATAGTGGGTTCATGGAAGTTTTTATTTTTTGTCACAAGTTAGCGGAATATGATTTATTTTTTATTTTTTCTTCTTACAAGTCTCATATTCCACTAACTTGTGACAAAAAATTTTTTTTACATGAACTCACCATACCCCTCACAGAATACCTTGGGGTGTCTTCTTTCCAAAATGGGGTCACTTCTGGGGTATTTATACTGCCCTTGCATTTTAGGGGCCCTAAAGCGTGAGAAGAAGTCTGGAATCCAAATGCGTAAATAATGCCCTGTGAAATCGTAAAGATACTCTTTGGAATTTGGGCCCCTTTGCGCACCTAGGCTGCAAAAAAGTGTCACACGTGGTATCACCGTACTCAGAAGAAGTAGGGCAATGTGTTTTGGGGTGTATTTTTACATATACCCATGCTGGGTGAGAGAAATATCTCTGTAAAAGTCAACTTTTCCCATTTTATTATACAAAGTTGTCATTTTAGAGAGATATTTCTCTCACCCAGCTTGGGTATATGTAAAAAGACACCCCAAAACGCAATTGTCGTGTTTGTGTGAATGGAGGAGAGCATGTAAACGTCACGCTTGTCTCTCCATTTCACCGCGAGCAGTTCTTCATTACACAAGGCAGCCCTCTCCCCCCTTGCAAGACGGGTGGTAACGAGCCGTTGGGGGGAAACCCTGGCGACTAGGTCGCGTGGTGCCACAGCAGCCAATCTGTTCTAGAAACAAATGCCTGAAGAGGGGCACACTTGTGTAGAAATTGTCCACATAAAGGTGGTACCCCTTGCCAAATAAGGGTGACACCAAATCCCAGACTGTCTTCCCACTGCTCCCCAGGTAGTCAGGGCAACCGACTGGCTCCAGGGTCTGATCTTTACCCTCATAGGACACGAAATTTGTGCGTATAGCCTGTAGCCCTTTCACAGAGCTTTACAATTTGACCCCATACCGGGCGCGCTTGCTTGGGATGTATTGTTTGAAGCCAAGGCGTCCGGTAAAATGTATCAGGGACTCGTCTATGCAGATGTTTTGCTCAGGGGTATACAAATCTGCAAATTTGGTGTTAAGGTGGTCTATGAGGGGCCGAATTTTGTGGAGCTGGTAAAAAGCTGGGTGGCCTCTGGGACGAGAGGTGCTATTGTCACTAAAGTGCAGGAAACGCAGAATGGTCTCAAATCGTGTCCTGGACATGGCAGCAGAGAACATGGGCATGTGATGAATTAGGTTTGTGGACCAATATGACCGCAATTCATGCTTTTTTGTCAGGCCCATGTTGAGGAGAAGGCCCAGAAAAGTTTTAAATTTGGAAACTTGGACGGGTTTTCAACGGAAAGACTGGGCATAAAAGCTTCCCAGGTTGGCGGCTATAAATTGAGTGGCATACCGATTTGTTTCTGCCACGACTAAGTCCAAGAGCTCCGCAGTGAAGAACAGCTCAAAAAACCCCAGTGCCAATCCGATCTGAGCTGTCTCAACCCGAACTCCAGACTGGGCGGTGAAAGGGGGAACTACTGGTGCGGCTGAAGTTGGGGGCTGCCAATCAGGGTTTGCCAGCACCTCAGGGACTCTAGGGGCTCTACGGGCCTGTCTGTGCGGTGGCTGCGACGGGGGAACTACTGCACGTGCCACCGTACCAGCTTCAACTGCCCTTCTGGTGCTCGCCACTTCACCATGTTCTACGGCAGTGCTGGTACTAGGTCCAGGATGGGCTGCGCTGCTGGTGTATGCCTCACCACGTAATCCGACAGCGCCAGCCCCACTCTGCTGCCCTTCAAGCGGATCCTGCACAACCTGTGGTCTAGCAACACGGGGCCGGGTACGCCTGGTGGTATCAGGGACCTCAGCCTCATCGTCCAAACTTTGGGTCAGACTGCCACTGCTTTCTACAGGTTCGTATTCTGACCCGCTGGATTCGTCAGATGAGGGTTCCCATTCCTCATCCGACTGGGTCAGAAGCCTGTAGGCCTCTTCAGAAGAATACCCCTTCCTTGCCATTTGGTCAACTAAATTTAGGGGGTATTCCCTGAGACTACCCAAGAAAAAAAGCAAGCCTGTCTTACAAATGGGAGGCTAGCGAAGTACAGGAAGCCGCTGCGATTGATAAAAAAATATCAAAACTGATTTTTTTTATCACCGCGGCGCTTGTGTAGTGAATGTGCAGTGATAAAAAAATAAAAAATAAATTGTCACTGCGGCGGGGCGGGCGTGGGTGAACGCACGTGTGTGCGACTGATCAGGCCTGATCGGGCAAACACTGCGTTTTGGGTGGAGGGCAAACTAAGGTGACACTAATACAATTATAGATCTGACTGATCAGTTCTGATCACTTACAGATACTATAAAAGTACCAATGCTGATTAGCGATACGCTAATTAGCGAATCAGTGACTGTGGTGGGCTGGGCGCTAACTACCTACCAAAGGGACCTAAACTATCCTAAACCTAACAGTCAATACTGGTGGGGGAAAAAAAAACAGTTTACACTGATCACTTTTTTCCCTTTCACTAGTGATTGACAAGGGTGATCAAGGGGTTAATTGGGGTGATGGGGGGTGATCTGGGGCTAAATGTATAGTGTTTGGTGTACTCCCAGTGATGTGTGCTCTCTGCTGGGACCAACCGACGAAAAGGAACCAGCAGAGAGCACAGAAGCCATTTAACACATTATATTTATAAATATAATGTGTTAAATGGCTTGTGATTAGATTTTTTAACCTCTTAAGGACATAGGGCGTACAGGTACGCCCTTGTGCCCTGGTACTTAAGGACACAGGGCGTACCTGTACACCCTGTGTATTTTCGATCACCGCCGCGCTGCGGGCGGTGATCGGAACCCCGTGCCTGCTCAAATCATTGAGCAGGCACTTGGGGCAAATGCGCCGGGGGGTCCGGTGACCCCCCCCATGTATGCGATCGCAGAAAACCGCAGGTCAATTCAGACCTGCGGTTTTCTGCGTTTCCGGGTTGTTCGGGTCTCTGAAGACCCGATAACCCGGAACAGGATGGTGATGGTGGTGTGATTTCACCCCACCAATCACCATCCAGCGATCCTGAGTGGTGATGGTGACATCACCACTCAGGATCGCTTTTTGATTGGTCTGTAGGCGGTCCGGCGGCAGATTCAAAAGAGGCAGGCGCTCCTCTCCTCCTCCTTTTGTGTTCCAGAGCCGGAGGAGAGAGGAGCTGCCTGCACGTGTGTCTGCAATCGCTGCCAGCACCCCCAGGACCCGATCTGTGCCCCCAGGACCCGATCTGTGCCCCCAGGACCCCCCATCAGGTACATAGGGACAGCACAGGGAAAGTTTGGTTTAGGCAGGGAAAAAAAAAGGGAAAGTTAGTTTCTGAACTTTTCTAAACTTTGATTGCATCACCCTAGGTTAGGGTGTCTGGGGTCCACAGCACAGCTGTGTGACCCTAGACCCCCCAGGGGTGCTGCCACTTGCGCCTCCCCCCCCACCCCCTGCCCCCCCCCCCCACCTTTTTTGGGGTGCATTTTTTATTTTTTTTGTGTACGCTGACTGTGGCCGGCACTTAGTGTCCGGCCACTGTTAGCGCATCGCACACCCCACCGCTGATCAACTTCGGACGGTTGATCAGCGGTTTTGAATTTTTTTTCCCAGTTTTTTTGCCCTTTTTTTAGTTAGTTTATATTTTTTTTTCTGTTAGTTTTAGGGTTAAGTCCGCGAACACCCGTGCCCCCACACACACGCACACAAAATAAAGAGTTACACACACGCACATATACACGCAGACACACACTACCCTATGGCCCGCCGGACGTTCTTGGCCGAGGAGGCATACGCCCAGCTTGCCTCCGACTCAGAGAGTCCCAGTGAGGATGAGGATGACCCCACATTCCTGTTGTCATCCGCATCCTCCTCATCATCTAGCGATGATGATGAGCCCCCAAGGCTGCGGAGACGCCGCCAGGCGGAGCAAGGGGACCGCCATGTTAGGGACCCTGTGGCCCACACTAGTACGAGCAGCTCTGGGGCTCGTACTGGTTTCCCGGCCCACCAGTTAAATCCACCGGAGCCCCCTGCCGGTGAACTTGTCTGGTGTAGCCCAGAGCGATACGAGCCCGTGATTCCTGATTTTGTAGGCCAATCAGGAATCCAGATTTCCACAGTGGGCTACACTGAATATGACTTTTTTTGTCATTTTTTTCAGTGACCCACTGGTAAATCTGATGGTGGAGCAGACGAATCTGTACGCCCAACAGTTCGTCGCTCAACACCCGAGCTCCTTTTTGGCCAGGCCCGGTGGCTGGACGCCGGTCAGTGCAGCCGAAATGAGGATATTTTGGGGCCTCGTGCTGCATATGGGCCTGGTCAAAAAACCCAGTGTCAGGCTGTACTGGAGTGGGGACGTCCTATACCAGACCCCACTTTACAGTATGGTCATGACACGCTCCCGGTTTGAGGCCATCCGGAAATGTCTGCATTATTCCGATAATGCAGCATGTCCCCCCCGAGGTGATCCTGCCCATGACCGTCTGTATAAGATACGGCCGGTCATCGATCACTTTGGGGCCAAATTCATGGAGGCCTATGTACCTGGAAGGGAGGTCGCGGTTGATGAGTCTCTCATTGCGTTCAAGGGGAGACTCATTTTCCGCCAGTATGTGCCCTCCAAGCGGGCGAGGTATGGCGTGAAGCTATACAAAATTTGTGAGAGTACCTCAGGGTACACTTACAAATTTCGTGTGTACGAGGGGCGAGATTCCCGGATTCAACCCCCAGAATGTCCCCCCACTCTGGGTGTTACCGGGAAACTCGTGTGGGACCTTATGTACCCACTGCTGGATAAGGGTTACCACCTTTACGTGGATAACTTTTATACCAGTATCCCCTTGTTCCAGTCCCTTGCCGCCAGATCCACGTCCGCTTGTGGGACCGTGCGGAAAAATCAACGCGGCCTCCTTGCCCACCCCCTCCAGGTACCTATCCCCAGGGGTGAGACCCGTGCCCTTACCACTGGAAACCTGTTGCTGGTCAGGTATAAGGACAAGAGGGATGTCCTTATGCTGTCCACAATTCATGGTAACGGCATCACCCCTGTCCCTGTGCGAGGTACCGCGGCAACGGTCCTCAAGCCCGATTGTATCGTCGCCTACAATCGGTATATGGGAGGAGTTGATCTCTCGGATCAAGTCCTCAAGCCATATAATGCCATGCGCAAAACCCGGGCATGGTACAAAAAAGTTGCGGTCTACTTGGTGCAGGTTGCCATGTACAACTCTTTTGTACTATCCCGAAGCGCTGGCAGCACAGGGACATTCCTCCAGTTCTATGAGGCAGTCCTCAAGGCCCTGATCTTTTCGGACCGGGAAAGAGCAGGCCGGAGTACCTCGGGAACTGTAGGTGCCCGGATCGTCCCTGGCCAACACTTTCCAGGTGTGGTCCCCCATACTGGAAAGAAGGGACGAACCCAAAAAAAGTGCAGAGTGTGTCGCAGGAGGGGGATACGGAAGGACACGACTACTCAGTGCGACACGTGCCCCGATCATCCGGGCCTCTGCATTGACGGTTGCTTCAGGGAGTATCACACTTCCATGGAGTACTAAATTTATATCCCAATTTAGCACTGACATCGGATAAAAAAAAATGGTTCTCAGACTTGAGACACCCAAAAAAAAAATGTATTAAAAGTAGACATATTAGGTATCGCCGCGTCGGTAATAATCTCCTCTATAAAACTACCCCATGACCTAACCCCCCAGATTAACACGGTCAAGGGAAAAAAAAAAAAAGGTGCAAAAAAAGTTTTTTTTTGTCACCTTACATAATAAAAAGTTTAATAGCAAGCGATCAAAAAGTCATAAAGCCCCCAAAATAGTGCCAATAAAACCGTCCGCTCATCCCGCAAAAAATTAGCCCCCACATGAGATAATTGGATAAAAAAAAAATTAAAAAATGACCCTTAGACTTTAGAGATACCCAAAAAATAATTTGTATCAAAAAAGATAATAGTCTAAAACCTAAATAATTGTAAAAAAAAAAAGTAGACTTATTAGGTATTGCCGCGTCCGTAAGAATCTCCTCTATAAAAATATCCCATTACCTAACCCCCCAGATTAACACGGTTAAAAAAAAAAAAAAAAAAAAAACGGTGCCAAAACCGCTATTTTTGGCACTTTTCCATTTCAATCCGTTTTTTACGGTAACAAAACAAGGGTTAACAACCGAACAAAACTTAATATTTATTACCCTAATACTGCAGTTTACAGAAACACCACATTTGTGGTCGTAAACTGCTGTATCAGTAAAAGGGAGGCCGCAAAAGGAAAGGACCGACATGGTTTCTGGAAGGCCGATTTTGATGGCCTTTTTTATTGACACCATGTCCCTTTTGAAGCCCCCCTGATGCACTCTAGAGTAAAAACTCCCCAAAACTGACCCCATCTAAGAAACTACACCCCTCAAGGTATTCAAAACTGATTATACAAACTTTATTAACCCTTTAGGTGTTCCTCAACAGTTAATGGCAAATGGAGATGAAATTTCAGAATTTCAATTTTTGGTAACCTTGCCTCACAAAAATGTAATATAGAGCAACCAAAAATCATATTTACCCTAAAAATAGTCCCCAAAAAAATGTCACCTTATCCCGTAGTTTCCAAAATGGGGTCACTTTTAGGGAGTTTCTACTCCAGGGGTGCATCAGAGGGGTTGAAACAGGACACGGTATAAATAAACCGGTCCATAAAAATCAGCCCTCCAAAAACCAAACGGCGCACCTTTCACTCTACGCCCCGCTGTGTGGCCATACAGTAGTTTACGGCCACATATTGGGTGTTTCTGTAAACGGCAGAGTCAGGGCAATAAAGATACAGTCTTGTTTGGCTGTTAACCCTTGCTTTGTTAGTGGAAAAAATGGGTTAAAATGAAAAATTAGACAAAAAAAATGAAATTCTCAAATTTCCTCCCCATTTGCCAATAACTCTTGTGCAACACCTAAAGGGTTAACAACGTATGCAAAATCAGTTTTGAATACCTTGAGGGGTGTAGTTTCTTAGATGGGGTCATTTTTGGGTGGTTTCTATTATGTAAGCCTCGCAAAGTGACTTGAGACCTGAACTGGTCCCTAAAAATGGAGTTTTTGTAAATTTTTGAAAAATTTCAAGATTTGCTTCTAAACTTCTAAGCCTTATAACATCCCCAAAAAATAAAATATCATTCCCAAAACAATTGAAACATGAAGTAGACATATGGGGAATGTAAAGTCATCACAATTTTTGGGGGTATTACTATGTATTACAGAAGTAGAGAAACTGAAACTTTGAAATTTTCAAATTTTTCCAAATTTTTGTTAAATTAGGTATTTTTTGGTGCAAAAAAAAATATTTTTTTGACTTTATTTTACCAGTGTCATGAAGTACAATATGTGACGAAAAAACAATCTCAGAACGGCCTGGATAAGTCAAAGCGTTTTAAAGTTATCAGCACTTAAAGGGACTCTGGTCAGATTTG
This sequence comes from Bufo bufo, assembly GCF_905171765.1. Lineage (NCBI taxonomy): Eukaryota > Metazoa > Chordata > Amphibia > Anura > Bufonidae > Bufo > Bufo bufo. The sequence goes on along the minus strand of NC_053390.1, from coordinate 250,045,126 downwards.
CAAAAAATGGCCTGGTCCTAAGGTGTAAAAAGGCTGTGTCCTTAAGGGGTTAAAAATCACCAATCCGCCAGCGATGATCATTGGCTGGCAGGCTGGTGACGAACTCCTCCTGAAACCTTTGCCGGCCCGCACTGCGCATGCGTGGGTCGGCTATGCGCGTAATCTTGCGTCTCGCGAGATGACGCGCCGATGCGTGAAGGAGGAACAAATCGACCACCGCCAGAACGCAATCCTGCGTTAGGTGGTCCGGAGGCAGTTAAATAAAAAAAAAAAATTTTTTATATATATATATATATATATATATATATATATATATATATATATTATATATATATATATATATATATATATATATATATATATTTATATTTAGAATATTCACATATAGGTTGTTAATAGGTGATCAAAAAATCTGATAGAAGTGTCCCTTTAAGTGAAAGTATATTATGAAGCTGTATAACTTTTCATTTTGCATTGATTAAAGGGGTTTGAGATTTTGCCTTAGAGTTAACAATGAATCTGTGCCTAGAAACTGTCTAAAAAGTGGCACAAATTGGCGCAACTAGGGCTTCTACAATTTTTTCAGGATTGCTCAAAAAGGGAGGTGGGGTTTAGCAAGAATAAAGGTGTTTCTTCATAGGAAAAGAGTGTGCACCAAAATTGACCACAATTCTGGCATACAATTCTGTCACAAACTGGTATAGAGTCTCTCCCTGCGCCAGATTCATCATCCAGCCTGATCGCTGTGATAAATCTGCTGCAGGTCTGGACAGTCTGGCTACACTTACACCATCTATAAGTTTAGTAAGGCCTATTGCACACGGAAGTTTTTTTTCCCCGTTTACTGGCCGTTTTTTGCGTTCCGTATACGGTCCGTATACGGAACCATTCATTTCAATGGTTCCGCAAAAAAAACGGAATGTACTCCGTATGCATTCCGTTTCCGTATTTCCGTTTTTCCGTTCCGTTTTAACATAGAACATGTCCTATTATTGCCCGCAAATCACAGTCCGTGGCTCCATTCAAGTCAATGGGTCCGCAAAAAAACGGAACACATACGGAAATGCATCCGTATGTCTTCCGTTTCCGTTCCGTTTTTTGCTGAACCATCTATTGAAAATGTTATGCCCAGCCCAATTTTATCTATGTAAATACTGTATACTGTATATGCCATACGGAAAAACGGAACGGAAAAACGGAACAGAAACGGAAACACGACGGAAACAAAAAACGGAACAACGGATCCGTGAAAAACGGATCGCAAAACACTGAAAAAGCCATACGGTCGTGTGCAATAGGCCTAAGTCTGCCCCTTTGTGTTTCAGTTCCTCACCAATTTTAAGATGTGCTTGCTGTCAGTGAACGAGTATACCAATTTACAATCAGAGGCTGGAAACCCTGTTTATACCTAGTTCTGCTCTCAGCTGAGAAGTGGATACAACTGTATCAAGTCGAAGCTGTAGACATGTAGAAATGCCACAATGAATCTGGAATCCGGGCTGTCTAGTTCACAGTGTGCTCATTCCCTGGCAGCAAATAAACATTGTGAAATTGGTGACAAATTATTACTATTTTTATAGCAGCACTGTACATCCACTGTCACCACTCATATCAGCCCCTGCCTCCACTGGGGCTCACAATCTAAATCCCAAATTGAACTGCCAGTGTCTTTTAAATGTGGGAGGAAATCTATACAAAGAAGGGGAGAGATTACAATCGCCATGCAGCCCGCTATACCAGCTTGGCGGTGTTCTAGATCGGTAGATTCTTATTTAAATCTTTGGTAAGATTGTCCCTTGATTCGGCCTTACTGAACTAAGATCCGCAAAGTCTTATCCAAGTCTTATCCTATACTAACCCCTAAGTTCATATTTTTGAATCTCCTCCCTGCTTCTCGTACTACATAACAAGACTCTCCGATAGCTAAGGCTATGGTCCCACTATATTGGAGACAGACTTCAGCTGCCTCTATTTTTCATTGGCTTCAGAAGGTCGCTCAGATTGGTAGTCTGGAGGAGCTGTGCCATCTGGCAAACCGTACAATATCTAAACATAGGCGTATATGGTCTCCATGGCTGGAGTTCGCTGAGGGTCAAGAGATCCTTCCTTTTTTATCTTCCCAATGATTGGTTATGGGTGGGTCTGGCATGTTTATTGCCCTTTCCCCTTATATGGTATGTTTGTATAGGCTGTTTTCTACTAGACCGTTTTTCTTGTGGACTTACTTGTGGCTCCTGTGTAATAGCCCTGGCTTATTTTGTATTTGGTCCTGTTCTGTTTTAAGCCTAAAAGATTTGACAAAAACACCATGTAGATGTTGCCCTTGGTCCAATATAAACCCAGAACCCCAAATACTGCAAGACAACAGCGCTAACCACTGAAAGCAAAGTATATTAGAGAGTGGTTATCACTTCTACAGTGATGTGTTCACTGGTCAATACCTGTAGGATTCAATACACCTATTGTGCCCTCATAAATGTAATTTATTCTCACCGAATCCCTTGGCTTCTGAAGATTTCCACACTATTTAACGCATCCTCCTCCACGCTTCGATAAAATTCCATTAGTTCCTCCTTGATCCAGTTACATCTGTGCAGTCCTACCTCCACTGGAATACGCGTGTAACGAATACCATGTTCCTTCAGCACCTGCGCAAATTCGTCTCGGATTTCTAAGTTTAAAAAAATATATGAAAAATATATAAAAATTATATATATATTCCATAAAAATAGTTTTACTTGGCAAAAAGGTAAAACAAAATAAATAAAAAAATTACATAAAAACATATGTAGTAAGAATGCGTGCTAAAATATTAACGCAGCAAACTTCTCTATGCTATTTATGCGGCGCATCTCAAGTATATGAACTGGGCGCTATGTAAATTACGTAGGCAAATTATGGTAATGCAACAGCGTGTTTAACTTGCTAATCTGTATATGGTTCTGCCACAATCGCAATTTGGTATAATAAAGTTAACACATTATTTAAACTGCATGGTGAACATCATTTAAAAAAAAAAATTATTACCCAAAATAGTGACATTGATAAACACCAGTCACCCTGCAAAAAACAAACCCTTGTACAACCCTTATACATTAACAAGAAATAAATAAAAACTCACTGTCTTAAAGGGAGTCTGTCACCAAGAAATTCACTGTTAAACCAGGCACAATGGGGGAGATTTATCATCTCCCTTCCGCCAGAAAAGTGGCTTTAACAAGTCGCAAGCTGTAGGTTTGACTTTTCAAATGTGACTTTTTTTTGGGGGGGAGGGGGCTTGTCAAAACAAGATACAGCAAAGGCGGGTAGGTAAGGGGCATGGCCAACAGCCGAGACACATTTATCAGTTTTGAAGCCAGAAATCTACGGCAGCTCTGAGCCATCATAGATTTCCGTGTAGGCGAACGGACTGCTGAAGGATGTGCCCAATTTATGATCAGGCCCGCACCTAGTCATAAATGTGGTGCATCCTCCAGCAGTGCAGGGAATATCAAGACTGGAGCAGAAAGTGTCTGTCTTGATAAATCTCCCCCACAGACTGGTAAGGCTAGTGCAGCTGAATGTAATGATACCTTTCACTAAGGGCTCTTTCACACTTGCGTTGTCCGGATCCGGCGTGTACTCCATTTGCCGGAATTACACGCCGGATCCGGAAAAACGCAAGTGAACTGAAAGCATTTGAAGACGGATCCGTCTTCAAAATGCGTTCAGTGTTACTATGGCACCCAGGACGCTATTAAAGTCCTGGTTGCCATAGTAGTAGTGGGGAGCGGGGGAGCAGTATACTTACCGTCCATGCGGCTCCCGGGGCGCTCCAGAATGACGTCAGAGCGCCCTATGCGCATGGATGACGTGATCCATGCGACACGTCATCCATGCATGTGGGGCGCCCTGACGTCACTCTGGAGCGCCCGGGGAGCCGCACGGACGTTAAGTATACTGCTCCCCCGCTCCCCACTACACTTTACCATGGCTGCCAGGACTTTAGCGTCCCGGCAGCCATGGTAACCATTCAGAAAAAGCTAAACGTCGGATCCGGCAATGCGCCGAAACGACGTTTAGCTTAAGGCCGGATCCGGATTAATGCCTTTCAATAGGCATTAATTCCGGATCCGGCCTTGCGGCAAGTGTTCCGGATTTTTAGCCGGAGCAAAAAGCGCAGCATGCTGCGGTATTTTCTCCGGCCAAAAAACGTTCCGGTCCGGAACTGAAGGCATCCTGATGCATCCTGAACGGATTTCTCTCCATTCAGAATGCATGGGAATAATCCTGATCAGGATTCTTCCGGCATAGAGCCCCGACGACGGAACTCTATGCCGGAAGAAAAGAACGCAAGTGTGAAAGAGCCCTTAGTGATCTGTTGCTTCATTCTGGAGAAAATGTATTTGTAATCCATATGCAAATGAGCTGATACATGCACCGGAGCGCCCCTGCTTCTGGCAGACCCTCCCTCTCCTTCTTCGGGTCCATTCACACGTCTGTAACGTGTTTTGCGGATCCACAAAACACGGACACGGCAATGTGCGTTCCGCATTTTGCGGACCTCACATTGCCGGCACTAATAGAATATGCCTATTCTTGTCCGCAATTGCGGACAAGAATAGGACATGTTCTATTTTTTTCAGGAACGGAAATGCAGACCCGGAAGTGCGGGTCTGCATTTCCGGAGCCAGGCCGCACATCGTGCAGCCCCATAGAAATGAATGGGTCCGCAATTCCGTTCCGCAAAATTGCGGACGTGTGAATGGGGCCTTAGGCCTCTTGCACAGGACCGTGGTTTGGTTCCGCATCAGAGCTGCATTTTTTGCGGCTTGGGTGCAGACCTGTTTACTTTCATTCCGTGGCCCTGCAAGAATTATAGATCATGTGCTATTATTGTCCGTTTTGCAGACAAGAATAGGCATTTCTATAATGGGCCGTCTGTTCCGTTCCGCAAATTGCGGAAGGCACACGGGCGGCATCCGTGTTTTGCGGATCTGCAATTTGCGGACCGCAAAACACGGCACATTCGTGTGCAGGAGGCCTTAATTGGCACGATCAGTCGACATGACTATGCAGGAACTTGGCCCTGTTAATCAAGAAGGTGAGAGAGCTGCTGGAAGAGGAGGTAGGAGGAGTGAGGGTGCACAGACTGTCTTGGGCCCACCTCTGGGTGCACAAAACTGCATAAGAATTAAAAGCATTTTCTCCTGAAACAGATTGCTAAGGGCTCATGCACACGACAGTATGGCTTTTTCAGTGTTTTGCAGTCCATTTTTTACGGATCCGTTGTTCCGTTTTTTGTTTCCGTTGTGTTTCCGTATGTCATATACATTATACAGTAATTATATAGAAAAAATTTGGCTGGGCATAACATTTTCAATAGATGGTTCAGCAAAAACGGAACAGATACGGAAGACATACGGATGTATTTCCGTATGTGTTCCGTTTTTTTTTGCGGACCCATTGACTTGAATGGAGCCAAGCACCGTGATTTGCGGACAAAAATAGAACATGTTCTATCTTTTCAAGGTACGGAAATACTGAAACGGAATGCACACGGAGACACTTCAGTTTTTTTTGCTGAACCATTCATTTCAATGTACCGCATACTGAACTCAAAAATCGGCCAGTATACTGAACGCAAAATACTGTCGTGTGCATGAGCCCTAAGTGAAAGGTATCACTACATTCAGATACGCATACTACGGACACGGTCCATGTGTCATCCACATTTAACTTGTGGACCATTTGTTTTCGATGGGTCTATGGTCCACTTAGTCTATCTTTTTGCAGAATTGACATACAAATGTGGAAGGCACACAACTTTACATCCATTCCACAAAAAGATAAAACATGTCCTATACTTGTCTGATCAGCTATTTGAGAAAGCCACAGCACTCCTGTGAGCGACGGGGCCTTCTCGATGCTTACCCTAGGCCAGTGACATCAGGACCATCAGGTGAATCTTTCTCAAACAGCTGAATGTCGGACTCCCACCAATCAGATGCTAATTACCTATCCAGAGGATAGGTCACCAGTTTCAAAAGAGTCTGATAACCCCTTTACTGCCACATTTATGCTCAGTCCTTAAGTAGTTAAAATATATATAATTTACTATATTTTAGGTGGTGCTTACCTGCAATTTTTTTATATTTTTTTTGCTCGTGGCTACTCTTTAAAGGGGTTGTCCACCTTTGTTGTGCTTTTTTTCCATGGCCAGACACATGGTGGTGAGCAAACCTGATCCCCGTCGCTGGTTCCAGATGATCCAGTGACGCGACACGAGTGACATGTCACCACCATGGCCAGGTGACCTGCGAAACAAGATATTGACATGGGTACATCCAGGACCACCGACACACAAGGGAGAGCAATGGAGTCATAACGCAGCTGTGAGGATCAGGTAAGCATACTTACTACTGCAGGTCTGGCCACTATGGGGAGGTGTGAAAAAAAGGACAACAAAGGTGGGCAACCCCTTTAAGCTCTGTTAGGAGCTATGATCAGTAGCTACTTATCTACAGGGCTCATAGGAGTTGATTGGAATCAAAACTCCCCGTCTGGCTTCTAGTTACGCCACAGACTGTAGTTCCTCACTACTTTTCATTGCAGCTCTTCTCGTTCAGACTGGCTGCTGTGTATGAAAATAATTTCATTTGACACCACTTTTTGTGCATCTAAAATTCTGTTAGGATGCCATACATTATATTCTACTAAATTAATTTCTAAAAGAAATCACTCAAGGTAAATGACAGACTGCTCAATGTAATGGATGGTATATACTTGTGTGTAATGTATATACAAGGCTTTGGAAGTTAGTATATGTACAAGTTCCAGATGTGTACTGTATACAGTTATCCCCATTATACATCTAGAATGTCTGACGTAAGGCAACGGCCTAAAAACAACTAGCTTCCAACAAAACTTACTGCTTAAATTTTTTTTAAATAAGCCTTACTTGGTAAAACATGAACATGCTGATGTCCATCCATATGCTGGGGGTTCTCTCCGGTCAACTCACGAAACAGCTTGACCTGGGCATTCAATTCTTGACGAACCTGCCAATAAGATGGTCACTGGTTGTACAGTTTTGCATTATAAATATGCTAAACAAAGATAGAAGAAAAATTCGAGTTTGCTAAAAAAAAAAAAAAAAAGCCTATTCATTGGATCGCAGTCACAGCGCGGCAGTAAATTCACATACAACTGAATAGGGTCTACATTTACCATCCCTGCCCACACAGAGCTTAATGAGAGTTCTGTATACAGATCAGGAAACAGCCATACAGTCTTAGGCCTCTTTCACGCGAACATGTGTCCCCCATTGCCGTGTGCGGACCGCAAATTGCGGTCTGCAATGCACAGGCCCCGACCGTGGGCCAGCTGCATGCAGATCGCGACCCCATTCACTTGAATGGGTCCCGCGATCCCTCCGTTCCGCAAAAAGATAGAACAATGTCTATCTTTTTGCAGAACGGAAGAACGGAACGGAACCTCATAGATGCACTCCGTAGTGCTTACATTCCACACCTCCAGATTTGCGGACCCATTCAAGTGAAGGGGTCCACATCCGTGATGCGGAATGCACACGGCCGGTGCCCCGTGTATTGCGGACCCACTGTTTGCGGGCCGCAATACAGCCACAGGCACACAGCGTTCATGTGAAAGAGGCCTTAGCTAGCCGTGTTACCATAAAATATATATACCCTATATCAAAACTGCGTATATATATTTTATGGTAACACGGCACCTGCAATCACATGCTAGCTAAGGCCTTTCACACATCCCCTTTTGCAGATTCCCTTTAAAGGGAGTCTATCACCTCCAAATTCAGTTTCAAAGTAAGCATGCAGTCATGGAGGGCAGGTGCCCGAGAACATAGCCTACCTTTCTTGTAGAAATCCAATTCTCTAAGGGCTCATGCACACAGACATAGTTTCTGTCCACATTCGATCCGCAGCTTTTGCGGATTGAATTGAATGCGGAACCATTCATTTCCACGGGGACACAAAAGATGCGGACTGTCCACCGTGTGCTGTCCGCATCCTCTCGTCCATTCCGCAGCCCCGCAATAAAAAAAATATATATATCAATGCCATACAATGGTAGTATAGTTTTATGGGTTTCCTTTTTTATGGCCTTCTCCATGCAGCAAAAATCTGATCTCCCTTCATTCTCCAGGTCAGTACAATTACAGCGATACCACATTTATATAGTTTTTCTTGTGTTTTAATGCAAAAAATATATATAAACTTTAAAAAAAAAAAAATTCTTTGTATTACTGTTGAGTGAAGTGTTAGATTTAAATATATACCCTTACATATATGCATATATATTGGCCCTTTTGCATGGGCCAGTCCAGGTGGTAGGTGTATACATAGAGATGTATGTTTGCCCTCTCGTCAGCATACATCTCTATGTATATAATATATATGTGTAGGTGGGCTTATTGCTGCTCATTCAGACGCCCTGTTTATTTATATATTTTATATATATATATATATATATATATATATATATATATATACATACATATACATATACACACATACATACACATATATTTATGGATGTGCCCCAAGCATCTATAAGTATTAGTGTTGAGCGAACTTGTGTTTTAAGTTCGGCGTCTAAAGTTCGAGTTCAGGTTATCGAAGTATCCCGTTATGGATTCAAAATTCCGTTATGGTCCATGGTAGCGGAATCCATAACGGGATACTTCGATAACCCGAACCCGAACTTTAGACGCGAACTTAAAACACAAGTTTGCTCAACACTAATAAGTATATATGTACAGTTAAACTGTGCCTAGAAGCTCCCATGGATGCCCCCCCTCTGGAATGTGCCTGCTGGGGGGGAAAGAGACCGACAACTGGATAATTATGTCCAGTTTCAGCCTCTTCAAAGGACAGATGATCAATAAAGATCCTCTGCCCTTTGTCACCATCTCCGGCAGCGCCGGAGATGGTATGCCTAATAGGGACATGAGAACAAAGAGTTCCCATGCCCCTGTGTCCGCTCACCTCCGGCGCTGTAATTACAGCGCCAGAGATGTGCGATATCTCTACAGGTGGGAGGATCAAAGGATCCCCCCACCTGGGAGCACGGGCTGGTGCGGTGATGTCATATCACCACGCCAGCCCACGTGGTTCTGGCTGCAGGCGTGCGTGCGCACGCCTGCAGGCCGGGAAAACGTGAGTGAGCGCCGCGGGGTTTAAATATCCCAGCGGCACTGCGCTTGAGAGAGCGGGACCCCCCTCTGAAGGAGAGCGCATCCGGCGCTCAGACACAGGAACCCCGGCACCCCCCCTGAAGGAGAGCACATCCGGCGCTAAAACTCTCAACCCCTACCCTCCTCCCGGAAGCAGAGCGCTGTGCTGCGCTCAGGAGCAGTCTCCAGCCCGACATCCCCTGCAAGAAGGAGAGCGCAGGCAGCGATGTGCTGCGCTCAGAAGACCGCCCCCCCCCCCCCCCACAGAGAGGGAGCGCAGGCAGCGCTGAAAAGGAAGGAGCTGCGCTAACCCACATACTCGACCATCCCAAACTGGAGGAAGAGGCTGGCAGCGCCCAGAAGAGAGGTGGAGGGGGCTGAGTCCAGAGAAGTTGAACCCAGAGCAGCCCAGAGGAGGAGAGCAGAAGGACGGAGCAGCCAGAGGGACTGAGAAGTTGAGCAGCTGGCTAAGTATCGCTTTCCCTGCCTCTTCCTTAACCCTTGCTGCTCCGTACCCCAGTAGTAACCCCTGCTGCCCCGTACCCCAGTAGTAACTCCTGCTGTACCTTGCTCTGCTGCCCCAGCCCACAGTCCCCTGTACCCCTGCAGCCCCTGCTCTGCCCTGCAGAGCATTAACCCCTGCAGAGCATTAACCCCTGCATTTCCCAGCTACAACCCTGTGTTCCTTGGCCTGCATGTATTTACCCCTGCAGTGCCACAATTGTGTTTTTGACCCCTTGTTATCCCCATAGGGATAGTGAGTAGCCAGGCGGGTGGGTTGCTGCTAATGAATGTACGTAAGTGTATTGTAATTGTAGTTAGATCCTGGGGAGGACTTGGGACTGTGTTAGCGTAGTTAGGACCGTATTAGTGTGTTTGTTTACTTATGTATTATTTACTTATATTGCTGTGTGCTGCTTGCTATATATATATATATATATATATATATATATATATATATATATATATATATATATATATATATATATATAATTATAAGCAAATATTAGACTGTGACGTGTAGTGTGTTAATAAATACCTTTTATTTAAGCACAGTGTGTAGTCTTTTGTAGTAGTAAGGCGTCGCAGCAATAGCCACAGGGAGTTCAGTGTAGAGTTAGGTAATCAGTAGTGTTTGTATATTTTAGGCATAAATAGGCGGAGTCATCACTTGATGACTCACGCCTATTTATGAATATTAATTATTGAGATTTGCATAAATTTCAATGATTAATATCCCCTTTAACAATTACCTTATTCTGACCCCCATAATTTTTTATTTTTTTATTTCCACCTAGGGAGCTGTGTTAGAGCTCCTTCTCTGTTGGGCAATGTGAGTGCTTCTCACATCTACTATTGTAATAATTCACAGTAGTTTATGTGTAATTCAGCATACTCCAATGCAGTACTGCCACGTGCAGCCCTACATTTGCATATAACAGTGTTAGATCCAGTAGTCTCATACTGACTCCAGCCTATTACAACCAACCGTTTCCCCCATCTCAGCGCCTCAGACGCCATGGTCACAATCGAGGAGTTAAATGTCTGCCTGCTGATCGCATTTGTGAAACAGCAGAAACTGGGCAGCTATGGTGCCCGCTCTGGAGCAGGCGCCATCTTTAAAGACCCAACTTGCGCCATACATTTACGGAGAAAGTCAGGAAGGGGTTAAAGATGTGGGAGATCGACCCAGAGCAGCAATATGACATACAGGTCTGACCTTTACTTTGTATTATTTACCTTTGAACAGATAAGAACACCTTTGCATAAAGTACTTTTCAGTACAAACATTGCTTCAGGCACAGGTCACAAAGCACCCTGGTCTTAAAGGGGCTCCCCAGGTTTTTGGTCTAATCTGCACATGGTGCCAGCTTGCACTACCTCGCTCCCCGGATGCCGACGTCTCTGCTGCGCTGTCACACGCTGCGGGCTCCTCCTCCAGATGCAGCACTTTTTTTCCTGTTCCACTGCTGGAGGATGCACCCAATTTATGGCGAGGTGTAAATTAGGGCTCATGCACACGACAGTATGGCTTTTTCAGTGTTTTGCGATCCGTTGTTCCGTTTTTTGTTTCCGTTTTTCTGTATGCCATATACAGTATACAGTAATTACATAGAAAAAAATATGCATTTCCGTATGTGTTCCGTTTTTTTGCAGACCCATTGACTTGAATGGAGCCAAGCAACGTGATTTGTGGACAAGAATAGGACATGCTCTATCTTTTCACGGTACGGAAATACTGAAACGGAATGCACACGGAGACACTTCAGTTTTTTTTGCTGAACCATTGAAATGAATGGTTCAGTATATGTACCGCATACTGAACTCAGAAAACGGCCAGTATACTGAACGCAAAATAATGTTGTGTGCATGAGACCTTAGGCACATCCTCCGGCAGTCCGTGCGCCTAAACTGAAATGTACAGCAGCTTGGAGCCAGAAATGTAAAAGATAAATGTGCCCAGTGGCCCTGTCCCCTTTCCATCTTCATTATGCCCCCTTCTTGGAAAGTGGAGAGGGTGGCATAGAAACAGGGTTTTTATGCCAGAAAACTGACATAAGGAATGATAAATATTCCCCTCCCCAAGTATCCAAAGTAAACCTATTAAAAGATGTTGAAAACTCAGGACCCCCTCTGTGAGTTAGAATAGAGGGTAGTTATGGTGGACGTACCTTGTCCATGTATTACATGGTCAGAAAGTCACTGGAGGCATTGATGTTAATTGGCATACATGTCAGAATATATCTATCCATAGACTACTGAAAATGAGAATCGGCATCGGCTGCCATCTTGTTCAGACTTTTAATACATGTTTTGGCTTGCTCTACACAATCTATTTGACTTCACATCCAATCATGGACTCACCTCTGACATGATAAGGAGCCCTTGTGCCAGTGCTTTTCGTATGCCCATCTTTCCAAGAAAGACTCCTCGAGAATTGACAAGAGTGGAGTTCTGACGAAGCTCTCGACATACTGGTATGCCCTCTGAGAGATTAGCATGCAAACCTATAGGAATATTAGACCTAAAAAATAAATCATGACCCTTTAACAGTGACGACAGCTCTCGGCACATTTCACACTCAGAATGTAACCACAAGCAAGATAACAAATTGACACTTTAATTTTAAAGAGCACTTTCAGCAGGATCGACTCTATGAAACCAAGTATACTGCCTGGTGGGGTTGAGCCTGCTGGTTAGACTTAAGGGTATGAGGCGCAGGAAACATGAGGAGCTGAGGTGCACTCTGTGCCCTGAAGCCCTCATTTGCAAGTCTTTTCTGACTTCGATCTTCAGAAGACAGGTATCATTTTAATCAGCAGGATAAACCTATCTGGTAGTGCGCCTGGTTTCTTCATAATCTCCTAGCTTTCCCTGCTCACCTGCTGCTGATTCACTTGTAAAAAACAAAACAAAAACAAACAAACACTGTCATAGGTGGGCAGGGAGAGCCGTGAGCTCATGAATATCAGGACTCGGTATGCACTGGAGCTGTTAGGGCAGCAGAAGACTGCTGACAGATCCCCTTTAAGGGATCCAAGTAGGGGAGGGCGATATAAACCATATACAATAATATCGTCATTAATTCGGCCGACTATATAGATTTTAGTTATATCGCCATATGGTGATAGATGACCACGGAACGGTAGTAAATTGAAGAAGCTTCTCACTCACCGCTCCGTGGTCTCCCGACCCTGCACCGCGCTGCAGGGCCTTGCGTTCACACATTGTCAGCGCGCTGGCTGACGCTGTGTGTGACGTCAGGACCCTCCCAGTGCATGCTGGGAAGAAGATGCGGCCCGTCTCCTGCGGACTCCATCAGCCAGCCGTGCAGGAAAGATAAGTAGCAGGGGCCCGAATCTACCGGGGGGGGGGGGGGGGGGGGGGACGGAAGGGGGGTCGTCGGATGGCTATGGCATGGGGCTGATGGCGCTGGCTGGGGGACATGATGATGGTGGCAATTGCATGGGGCTGATGGAGTTTTGTAATTTGTATACGTACAGAAGAAAATAATCTATCGCGATGTATCATATCACACATGCTTCAAATTATATTGCGATATAGATTTTAGGCCATATCGCCCAGCCCTAGATCTAAGCACTTGAAAGGGAGCTCAATTATGGCTGCATACAAAATGGACATATAATATGGCAATGTTTGGGATTGGGGGAAACCTTCCACTTTTTGGTTTTAGTAGTAATAAAAAAAATGGAAAAAGGGCTGTACGTTGGACATATTTGCGACACATGGGTGTGGAAAGAACAATGCCGGTCAATTGGCCGGAAAATCCCTGTAGGGGTCCTACCTATGCTTGATAAAACTACATACTTTATTTCTATCATTAAAACCACAATCCTATACAAATACAAAGAGTGCAACTGCTCAATTGCATTTAGAATGTGGCAAACAGTGGAAATTAAGAGGATACGCCGAGTAGCTGCACTGTATACAGAATTCTTGTATATCATACAGTACTAAAACACTCATAGCACAAACATTGTGTGATATACAATAACACAATCGCTCACCGTGCGGCAAATATTATAGGAGTAATTCCTGACTAAGGCTCCGTAATTCACACTGGTGCATCGCAACTAAATAATCCCAGAATTTAGTTTTAATTTGTATTAGTATAGGATTGTGGTTTCAATGATAGCAATAAAGTATGTCGTTTTATAAAGCATAGGTAGGACCCCTACGGGGATTTTCCAGCCAATTGACCGGCATTGTTCTTTTCACGAGTGTGGAGTCACTGGGAGTGAGGTAAACATGTCGTCAGTGGTGATGTGAGGTGCCACAAGTCACCTGCGTACGTGTTCCTGTAAACATGAACTCATCAGCCTTCAAATGTTTGTCTTTCATCTCATTCAGAAACTGTTCAGCGTGTTCATGCCACTTACCTGCGTGCTAGGTCTGCCGCACACGCTGCAGAGCTGCCATTCACCAGAAGAGAGACGTTCGTAATGGCGCCGGTGTTGAAACATTCCACAATGCCAACATCCCTGCGAGGGCAGTAACCAAAGTCATCTCCTGTCACCACCAGCTTGACCCTGGTGTTCACAGACATCTGTCTGCAGCCCGGGGTGACTGTGGGCATAAAAAAGTGAAGAATACACAACAAGTTTCATTATTCTCATTCCCCACATTACTGCGGTGTAAAATGTGTCAAGGATGGTACTGACTCAGTGACAACTTACATACGTTCATTATGCCAAACACTACAATTCCACCAATCCCACAACCCGATGACATTAAATAGACAGTAGATGGGACAGTCCACCTCTGCAAGAAATCCATGCACACGCAGCAGAAGACGTGCTTGGCTCAAACAACCTCTGGGACCCACACATACCTCTACAACAGGGACCCCCCCTCCCCGGATATGGTGGTCACGCCTATGGAAACAGCGTTACACCATTCCCTCAGCCGTTTGCATAGTCTTGATCACCTCTGGCTGCTGTATCCAAACCAGATAGGATCGGTGGACGGCATTCTAGAGAAAGGTGCAGATCCCAAAGGTGGGATCCACATCCATCAGACATTTGTATATATTGGCATATCTTGTGAAGATGCCATAAAATGTCTGAGATGAGAAAAACCCTTTAATTACACAGTATGGAGCGACCAAGCCGCGGTAACTGCATTCGGCTAACAATACATCAACCAAGCGCAGTATTTTTTTCAGAGCTTATTTTTAGGTAAAAAAAAATAAAGCCACAAAACACGCCTGACTTGATCAGCTGCTTTTTGAGGCATTTTTGCCCATATAGCATGTTTTGGTACCTGCCGTTCTTGATGACGGTTTTTGCATGCCTAGTATTTTTTATTTTAAGAAGAAGAAAGTATGTGTCCACTCTAGAGGGCTGGATGAAGGGAGAAAAGCATTGGTAAAAAATGCAAAAAACGGGGGGCGTGGCCTGCACGTCTTCAGAAATGGCCGCGTGAAGACAGAGCTCCGCCGCCATTAGCCGCTAAAGGAGACTCTCCTGCCACGCCAGCGCAGCACATGGGGAAAAAACTGCCGGTCAAGCCCTCTAGCTCGTCCCGATCGTCCGCCTGGGTGAACAAGACGCTTGATTCCTACCTCAGCCGTCCACTCCACACGGTCCTGTCTGGTCGCGGCCTACTTCCATCTCAGGCCTCCGACGCGTGTGGGAGTGAGGAGACGAGCGCACAGCCGCCACCAGGTACAAGCTACAATTCAGCCTTACGGCTTCCTACCTCCTCCCTGTCCCCATTAGCAAGGACTTTCCTACCCAGCAGCGCTGAGGGGGCACAGCTAAATCCCACAGGAGCAAGAGAGGGGTTATACTCAGCAGGAGACACTGCCGCCATTATCGGCAGCTAAGCAGGCTAAGCAAATGGCCACTCCGTCCCAGAAGCGGCGTGACTGGGCCGAATCTTCTGATGATCCCCCTAGCCAAACGCTTCATAGAAGAGGAGAGGGAGGAGAAGCTGCTACTTGGGAGCAGGGGAATGAATATATGGACGAGGGAGAGGAAGATCTTCTGCAACCTACCCAGGGCTCTGCAATACTTCAGCAAACTTTACAGCATCTGCCTACTAAGGAAGATTTTAAAATGCTGGTCTCAGAAGTCAGAAACGCCTGTAAATCTGAAATTTCATCTTTGAGGCAGGATCTGAAGCACTTAGCAGATCGCATGGACACTATTGAAATAGATCATGATGACACCCGTAGAAGTGTTGCACATTTACAATCTGTTATTGCCTCTCAATCCCAAGTTATCAGGGACAATGCACGTCATTTAGAAGATCTGGATAACAGAGGACGCAGAAATAACATTCGTGTGCGGGGTTTGCCCGAAGCTAATGCGGAAGAAAATCTGCAGGAAATATTATCTGAGCTTTTTAATGCTTTATTAGGCACACAGCCACCCCAGTTTATCAAGCTTGATCGAGCTCACAGAGCGTTGCGGCCTAAGTCCTCGTCCACGCAGCCCAGAGACGTCATTTGCTGTGTGCATGATTTCCAGACGAAGGAAACATTATGTCCAAAGCCAGGGAATTACGCTCCATTGATTTTCATGGCACTTCTGTTCATTTATACCAGGATTTATCTTGGTGGACACTTCAGAAAAGAAGAGTTTTACAGCCCTTATTGCAACTGCTGAAGGAAAAGAAGACGCCTTATAGATGGGGGTTCCTGTTTGCATTAATAGTTACGAAAAATGGCAGGTCCTCCATCCTGCGTCAGCATGCAGACCTCCCTGATTTTTGTGCTGCTTTGGGCATTGAGATTCCATCCATCACGGACTGGGAACTACCGGATCCACAGCCTGCCCTGGGTCCAGTTTGGCAACCTGCCAGACAAAAGAGAAGAAGATCGTCCTCTGCTGGAGGGACTCCTTCACGTGAGCCACAAGATGATCCCCCATGATTGCTGCATGGACTTCACTTGCTCAACTTATATCTCCTACTGTTTTCACTCGCCGAGAGGCGACGGCCTTATGGTTCTTTGTTTAAGGTCCTATGATAGTAGAATTGGTTTATTGTTCAATTCTTTGGTTCTTTCAAGTTCTAATAAGCTTTGAAACCTGGCCCATCCTGTGCCAGTCCAGTCATGCTTCCACTAAGCAGACCAGTAGTTTCGCCCTCTCCCCCCAGCTTTTGTTGGTTGGGACGGAGGGACGGCAGTTTGCTGATATTATTATTACTAGTTGCTACTTACTGATCTGTATCTGGGTGACAGCACCCAATGTTCTGATACTATATGGTGTATCTTTATTGTTTGTATGGTCTTGTGTCTCCCCCCCCCCCTTCCCTCTTGTGTCTCCCCCCCCCCTTCCCTCTTGTGTCTTTTCTCACTGTTTTCTATATTCAGGTCTTCAGAATCCAACCCACAAACGACTGAACGCATTAAAGTGTTTTCATCTATGGCATTGTCCTTGAAGAGGGTCTGTGACAGCCACATAGCAAGTACATTTACCCCATGTTTTGAAAATGATTAAGTATGTCTCACTTAATGTAAAAGGCCTTAACTCTAATGTGAAGAGACGCTTGGCACTTACTGAGTGCAAGTCTCAAAAAGCTGACATAGTTTTTCTTCAGGAGACCCACTTTGATCACCAGGGCTCTTTCAAGTTTGCGCAATATTTATTCCCTCGTATATATTCTGCTTCCTCTGGGAGGAAGGCGGCAGGTGTTGCCATTCTCATGTCTGCTGACTGCCCCTTACAGGTGGAAGACGCTATTATTGACCCTGCTGGCAGGTATATTATACTAAAAGCCACACTCAATGGTAGCCCACATGTACTGTGCAATCTATAGCTCCAAATACTGCTCAAATCCCTTTTCTTAATAAGGTGTTTTTGAAATTATCTAAGTTGCTCCCAGCTGCATTGCTAGTAGGAGGAGACTTTAATCTCTCCTTTTCCGAGCGCTTAAATAGATTAACCCTTCAGAATAGACCGCCCACTAGGGATCAATGTCGAAACTCACGTCTTTTTAGGCGTCTTATTAGAAAATTCGAATTATATGACCTCTGGAGAATTAACTATCCCACTGCAAAAACATTTTCTTTCTTCTCACATCCATATAATACGCATTCCCGTATAGATAACTTTTTTGGTAATGTCCCAATTTTAAGGATGCTTGCAGATGCTGATATAGGACCAATTTCTTGGTCGGACCACGCACCAGTTTCAATTAACATTAAAACTTCAGGTTACCACTGTAGAGTTTGCCATTGGCGGCTTAACGAGTCCTTTTTACATCAGCTGCCGCTTAGGCAGGAGTTACGTGAGGGCCTTACAGAATACTTTACCTTAAATCAGTCCTCAGGTCCCCCTATATCTATGATATGGGAAGCCCACAAGGCAGTCTTTAGAGGCACATGTATAGCTATGGGGTCTCGATTAAAAAAAGATCGTACTATGCAACAACACATTATCACCTCACAGCTGAAGGATTTAGAGAGAATGCTCGAATCCCGATGCTCGCGACCTTTGCTTAGACGCATTATCACTCTGCGTGCCAGATTGAAGGAACTAATGTTTTATAAAACTGAGAAAAAATTACTATACTCGCGACAAAGATTTTATATGTGGGGGAACAAGCCACATACCCTCTTGGCTCGATAGCTTCGGGAGTCTAGCACTATAAACACTCCGACTGCTATGAGGCGAAGTGATGGTGCAATAGTATATGATCCAGAGGTCATCTCCAACTTATTTCAGGACTATTACAAGGCGCTTTACTCTATTCCTCAACAACTCCCATCTGACCCAGGGCGAAGTCGACTCCTTCTGGATTCCTTTCTTTCTAAATGCAATCTTCCTCAGTTGTCTGGAGAAGCTCTTGCCTCATTGAACGCTCCTATTACTGTAGAGGAATTGCAGGAGGTGCTGAAACAACTGCCCAATAATAAAGCCCCTGGGCCAGATGGTCTACCATACATTTATTACGCAACATTTTCCGATATTCTTCTGCCGTATATGACACTATTGTTCAACTCCTTCTTACAAGGGTCCCCAATACCCACTTCAATGTCACACTCCTATATAACTTTAACCACCTCAGCCCCCAGTGCTTAAACACCCTGAAAGACCAGGCCACTTTTTACACTTCTGACCTACACTACTTTCACCGTTTATTGCTCGGTCATGCAACTTACCACCCAAATGAATTTTACCTCCTTTTCTTCTCACTAATAGAGCTTTCATTTGGTGGTATTTCATTGCTGCTGACATTTTTACTTTTTTTGTTATTAATCGAAATTTAACGATTTTTTTGCAAAAAAAATGACATTTTTCACTTTCAGTTGTAAAATTTTGCAAAAAAAACGAGATCCATATAGAAATTTTGCTCTAAATTTATAGTTCTACATGTCTTTGATAAAAAAAAAATGTTTGGGTAAAAAAAAAATGGTTTGGGTAAAAGTTATAGCGTTTACAAACTATGGTACAAAAATGTGAATTTCCGCTTTTTGAAGCCGCTCTGACTTTCTGAGCACCTGTCATGTTTCCTGAGGTTCTACAATGCCCAGACAGTACAAACACCCCACAAATGACCCCATTTCTGAAAGTACACACCCTAAGGTATTCGCTGATGGGCATAGTGAGTTCATAGAACTTTTTATTTTTTGTCACAAGTTAGCGGAAAATGATGATTTTTTTTTTTTTTTTTTTCTTACAAAGTCTCATATTCCACTAACTTGTGACAAAAAATAAAAAGTTCTATGAACTCACTATGCCCATCAGCGAATACCTTGGGGTCTCTTCTTTCCAAAATGGGGTCACTTGTGGGGTAGTTATACTGCCCTGGCATTCTAGGGGCCCAAATGTGTGGTAAGGAGTTTGAAATCAAATTCAGTAAAAAATGACCTGTGAAATCCGAAAGGTGCTCTTTGGAATATGGGCCCCTTTGCCCACCTAGGCTGCAAAAAAGTGTCACACATCTGGTATCTCCGTACTCAGGAGAAGGTGGGGAATGTGTTTTGGGGTGTCATTTTATATATACCCATGCTGGGTGAGAGAAATATCTTGGCAAAAGACAACTTTTCCCATTTTTTTATACAAAGTTGTCATTTGACCAAGATATTTATCTCACCCAGTATGGGTATATGTAAAAAGACACCCCAAAACACATTCCTCAACTTCTCCTGAGTACGGGGATACCAGATGTGTGACGCTTTTTTGCAGCCTAGGTGGGCAAAGGGGCCCATATTCCAAAGAGCACCTTTCGGATTTCACTCCTCATTTTTTCCTGAATTTGATTTCAAACTCCTTACCACACATTTGGGCCCCTAGAATACCAGGGCAGTATAACTACCCCACAAGTGACCCCATTTTGGAAAGAAGACCCCCCAAGGTATTCCGTGAGGGGCATGGCGAGTTCCTAGAATTTTTTATTTTTTGTCACAAGTTAGTGGAAAATGATGATTTTTTTTTTTTTTTTTTTTTTTCATACAAAGTCTCATATTCCACAAACTTGTGACAAAAAATAAAAACTTCCATGAACTCACTATGCCCATCAGCGAATACCTTGGGGTCTCTTCTTTCCAAAATGGGGTCACTTGTGGGGTAGTTATACTGCCCTGGCATTCTAGGGGCCCAAATGTGTGGTAAGTAGGTAAATGACCTGTGAAATCCGAAAGGTGCTCTTTGGAATGTGGGCCCCTTTGCCCCCCTAGGCTGCAAAAAAGTGTCACACATCTGGTATCTCCGTACTCAGGAGAAGTTGAGGAATGTGTTTTGGGGTGTCTTTTTACATATACCCATGCTGGGTGAGATAAATATCTTGGTCAAATGCCAACTTTGTATAAAAAAAATGGGAAAAGTTGTCTTTTGCCAAGATATTTCTCTCACCCAGCATGGGTATATGTAAAATGACACCCCAAAACACATTCCCCAACTTCTCCCGATTACGGAGATACCAGATGTGTGACACTTTTTTGCAGCCTAGGTGGGCAAAGGGGCCCATATTCAAAAGAGCACCTTTCGGATTTCAAAGGTCATTTTTTACAGAATTTGATTTCAAACTCCTTACCACACATTTGGGCCCCTAGAATGCCAGGGCAGTATAACTACCCCACAAGTGACCCCATTTTGGAAAGAAGAGACCCCAAGGTATTCGCTGATGGGCATAGTGAGTTCATGGAACTTTTTATTTTTTGTCACAAGTTAGTGGAATATGAGACTTTGTATGAAAAAAAAAAAAAAAAATAAGCATTTTCCACTAACTTGTGACAAAAAATAAAAAATTCTAGGAACTCGCCATGCCCC